>NC_069706.1:2743500-3048333 GCF_023699985.2 Odocoileus virginianus
GGGCTTCTTTGTTGGTTTTTTGTGGTGGTGGTGGTAGTTGTTTTTTGACCACGCCACCCAGCTTGTGGAATCCTAGTTCCCAGACCAAGGATTGAACCCAGAGAAATCACCAAGTTCCAGTCACTAGACCACCAGAAATTCCCTAGAGCGATTGTTTGCCCATGTAGATCTGTTTTATGGATTTTTTCTCTTTTCATTGTGGTTTATTACAGAATATTGAATATATTTCCCAGTCGTATACAGTAGGACCTTGTTGTTTATCTATTTTATATAGTTTGTATTTGCTAATCCCAGACTCTTAATTTATTTCTCCACCACTCCCTTTCTCCTTTGGTAATATATGCCCAAGACTAGGATTGCTGGATCATATGACAACTCTATTTTTAGTGTTCTAAGGAGCCTCCATATTGTTCTGCATAGTGGCTGCGTAATTTACATTCCTACCAATATCCGTAGGAGGTTCTGCTCTTCTACATACCCTCTCCAACATGTGTTATTTGACTGCTTGAGGTGAACAACCCGCTTACTTGAGAAGACCCTGATGCTTGGACAGATCGAAGGTAAAAGGAGAAGGGGCAGCAGAGGATGATGTGGTTAGATAGCATCACTGATTCAGTGGACATGAATCTGAGCAAATTCCAGAGTGAAGGACAGGGAAGCCTGGCGTGCTGCAGTCCAAAGAGTTGGACACGACTTAGCGACTGAACAATGACAATTTACAAGACTTAAAATTGTGTTGAAGCTTAGTTGATTTACAGTGTTGTGTTAATTTCAGATATACATCACAGTGATTGAGTTATACATATATTGATTCTTTTTCAGGTTCTTTACCCATATAGGTTATTACAAAATACTGAGTAGAATTTCCTATGCTATACAGTAGGTCCTTGTTGGTCTGTCGATGGGCATTTAGGTTGCGTCCATGTCTTGGCTATTGTAAACAGTGCTGCAGTGAACATTGAGCTGCATGTATCTTTTCTTTTTTAATTATTATTAGAGTATGGTTACTTTACAATGTTGTGTTAGTTTCTACTGCACAGCAAAGTGAATCAGCTATACATATATACATATACCCCCTCTTTTTTGGATTTCTTTCCCATTAGGTCACCCACAGAGCACTAAGTAGAATTCCCTGAGCTATACAGTGTTCTCATTAGTTATCTATTTTATACACAGTATCAATAGTGTATATATGGCAATCCCAATCTCCCAATTCATCCTACCTCCCATCCCCCTTGGTGTTCAAACATTTATTTTCTACATCTATGCTCTGTTTTGCAAATAAGATCATCTGTCAGGGAATGTTTGACGGGAGGATTCCTACATGCTGTCTCTCATGAGTCCTCAGTCCCTCTTCAAGCGGAACAGCACGCTGCTCCCAGGGACTGAGGTCATTGTGTGAGGCAGGCTTGGGTCTCCTTTAGTAAACATTCTCTTTAGGACAAAACTGCTTAGTCCCCTTCCCCTTTCTTGAGATATGGATTGTCTCCTGACCTTGTGACTAACATTACTTCTTGTTCCCTTGGTAACGGTTGCTGTACGTTTGGTTTTCTGATCTTTATCATTCCCGAAAGAAGTTTCTTGTACTGCAGCCTGTATATACTCATAGGAAAATCATTAAAGCACCTTTGCTCCATTAGAGCTTAGGTCCCCGGGTCTTTTTTTGTCTCTCTCTCTCTTTCTCTCTTTTACTTTCTTATCGTCGACTCCGTACCTCCGGTCCATTAAAGGACCCCAACAATCTGTGCCATTTTTCTAGATTTTATATATATACATTAATATATGCTATTTGTTTGTCTCTTTCTGACTTACTTCACTCTGTGTGACAATCTCTAGGTCCAGTCACATCTCTACAGATGGCCCAATTTCATTCCTTTTTATGACTGAATAATATTCCATTATATGTATGGTACACATCTTCTTTATCCATTCCTCTGGTTTTAAAATTTTATTTATTTTTATTTACTTTTGGTTGTGCTGGGTCTTCATTTCCTATGCACAGGCTCTCTCTAGTTGCAGTGATCAGGGTCTGCTCTTCGTCACACAGCATGGGGTTCTCATTGCAGTGACTTCTCTTGTTGCAGAGCATGGGCTCCAGTTGGCGTGGGCTTCAGTAGTTGCAGCACACAGGCACGAGTTGCAGCTCGCAGGCTCAGTAGTTGTGGCACATGGGCTTAGCTGCTCCATGGAGTGTGGAATCTTCCCGGACCAGGGATCAAACCATGTCCCCTGCATTGGCAGGCCAGTTCTTAACCACTGGACAACTAGGGAAGTTCTATCCATTCCTTTGTTGATGAACATTTAGGTTGCTTTCATGTCCTGGCAATTGTAAATAGTGCTGCAAAGAACATTTGGGTGCATGTTATCTTGTCAAAGTACGGTTTTCTCTAGATATATGCCTAGAAGTGCAATTTCTGGCTTTTTATTTGTAGATTTTTTAATAAGGGTCATTCTGACCTGTGTGAGATTGTACTTCGTAGTTTTTATTTGCATTTCGCTAATAATTAGCAGAGCTGAACATCTTTTCATGTGCCTATTGGCCATCTGTATGTCTTCTTTGGAGAAATGTCTGTTTAGATCTTCTCCCCATTTGATTGGGTTGTTTTTGTTGTTGAGTTGTATGAGCTGTTTGTATATTTAAAAAAAGTATATTTATTTAGGCTGTGCTGGGACTTAGCTGTGGCACGTGGGGTCTTCAGTTGTGGCATGCAGGATCTAGTTCCCTGACCAGGGATGGAACCTGCGCCCCCTGCATTGGGAACATGAAGTCTTAGTCACTGGACCACCAGGGAAGTCCCTGTTTGTAAATTTTTTTGAAATTAAGCCCTTGTCAGTCATATGATCTAAAAATATTTTCTCCTAGTTGTCTTTTCATTCTGTTTATGGTTTCCTTTGCTGTGCAAAAACATGTAAGCTTAATTAGGTCCCATTTGTTTTTTATTTTTGCTTCTATTTCTATTGCCTTGGGAGATTGACCTAAGAAAATATTGCTACGATGTATGTCAGGGAATGTTTTGCCTATGATCTCCTCTAGGAGTTTTGTGGTGTTATGTCTTATATTTAAGTCTTTAAGCCATTTTGAGTTTATCTTTGTGTGTAGTGTAAAGGTGTGTTCTAACTTCATTGATATACATGCCGCTGTCCAGCTTTCCCAATACCACTTGCTGAAAAGACTGTTTTTTCTGCATTGTATATTCTTGCCCCCGTGTTGAAGATTAATTGACCATAGTTTCCAGCCCTGGGTGTTCACTGGAAGGACTGATGTTGAAGCTGAAACTCCAATACTTTGGCCACCTCATGCGAAGAGCTGACTCATTTGAAAATACCCTGATGCTAGGAAAGATTGAGGGCAGGAGGAGAAGGGGACGACAGAGGATGAGATGGTTGGATGGCATCACCAACTCAATGGACATGCATTTGGGTGGACTCTGGGAGTTGGTGATGGACAGGGAGGCCTAGCGTGCTGTGGTCCATGGGGTCGCAAAGAGTCGGACACGACTGAGTGACTGAACTGAGCTGATGTAGTTTATTTCTGAGCTTTCTGTTCTGTTCCATTGATCCATATGTCTGTTTTTGTGCAAATACTACACTGTTGCGATTACTGTTGCTGGGAGGATTATGCCTCCAGCTTTGTTTTTTCCCCCAGGGTTGCTTTGGTAATTGTGGGTCTTTTGTGGTTCCATATAAATTTTAGGATTATTTTTTCTAATTTTGTGAAAAATATCACAGTTAATTAAATAGGGATTGCATTAAATCCATAGATTGCTTTGAGTAGCCCGAGCATTTTAACATTTAATTCTTCTAATCCAAGAGCATGGGATCTCTTTCCATTTATTTGAATAATCTTCAATTTCCTTTATCATTATTTTGTAGTTCTCAACATCTAAGCCTTTTACCTCCTTAGTCAGGTTTATTCCTAAATTTTTTTTTTTGGCAGTTTCAAAAGACACTTTTTATTTTACTCTCCCTTTCATTGTTAGTGTGAAGAAACACAGTGGATTTCTGTATGATCCATGCAAATATTAATAAACCCATCAGAACCATGAGTCAGAGTAATCCACTTCACCTCAAACCAGTCTCCTGGAGCCTTTCTCCTCTCCTCGGAATGCTCCAAGGGTAGTCCAGTGTCCTCTCAGGCAAAGCAGATGCTGGTCAACAAGCTGACTGTCTGTAGAGCTTGCCATGAAGTGGCTTGTTCATGACCTGTTTCTGGGATCCCGGAAAAATGTTTTTGAGGTCTACCTGGAAAGTCTGGTTTTGGAAACCCAGTTGTTTTCCTGGGCGTCAGGAAGGTTGTGATCCAAGAGAATGCATCATAGTTTTATTTATTTGTTTATTCATTTATTTATTTTGGCTTGTGCATGGGCATTGAGCAGGGACTTCTCTAGTTGGGGTGCAAAGGAGCTTCTCTTGCTGTGGAGCTTGGGCTCTAGAGTGTGTGGACTCAGTAGTTGCAGCTCTCGGGCTTAGTTACCCCACAGCATGTGATATGTTAGTTCCCCGACCAGGGATCAAAGCCTCATCCCCTGCATTGGAAGGCAGAGTCTTCTTTTTTTTTTTTTTTTTTTGTCTTTATTTTCGAAGGCAAAGTCTTAACCACTGGACCACTAGGGAAGTCCCAGTGTATCATGGCTTTAAATGAATCTGGAACTGAAAAGCACATTTTGTTTTTAAATTTACATTCAGTAACTAAATTGAAGGAGAGAATGATCATCTTAAAGCCAGTGGCCTCTTAGATAATGTGGAAGAAATATCTCAAAACACACCAAAAATGGAGAAAAAGAAACCAGGAAGGCAGAGACTTAGAGGACCAATCCATGTTGAGCTCACTGCCAATCAGATTTCCCTGAGCCAGTTCCTGTAGTCAGGAGATACTCCTTCCTGCCTGTGGTCTCGTAAGGTTTGAGCCTGCATTTTAAGTATGCCAGGTGATGCTAATACTGCTGGACCACAAGACAGCAGGGTTTGTCTCTCCTGTGTAATTGAAAGGGCTTACCACTGCCTCCACATTCTGTTGATGAAAACCTGATGGAAGGCAAGAGAAAGGATGAGGAAAATAAGTAATTTTCCTTTTAAAAAAAAAATATTTATTTTTAGCTGTGCTGGGTCTTCGTTGCTGCACACAGGCTTTCTCTAGTTGTGGCGAGTGGGGCTTCTGTCTGGTTGTGGTGCGGGGGCTTCTTATTGTGGTGGCTTCTTTTGTTGTGGAGGACGGCCTCTAGGGTGCTCAGGCTTCAGTAGCTGCAGCACGTGGGCTTAGTTACCCTGCCAGCATGTGGGATCTTCCCTGAGCAGGGATCAAACCCATGTCCCCTGCATTGGCAGGCGGATTCTTAACCATTGGACTACCAAGAAAGCCCTAAACTAGCAATTTTTCTTTTAAAATCTCGTCTTTTTAATTTAAAAATGTCAAACCTCTGAATATTTGAAAGAATAATGCAGTAAACACCTATGTACTTTTCACCTAGCATCACCAGTTATTAATATTTAAACAATTTCCTCTTAAGGACATGCTTGAGAACGTAAGTTGCTCACATCACTTCCACTGTTGTTCACTGGTAAAAACTTTGGCATATGGTTTCATCTTGCTGCAAAGGAGACTAAGAAGTACAAGCTTAGCTTGTTAGCTCTTTGCCTGCTAAAGGGGGTACTGTCCTACTACTACATTAGGATGTGATTAAGCAGTTGCTTTTTAAAAAGAAAGGAGAGGATGGACTTCCCTGGCAGTGCAGTAGTTAAACTTCGCCTTCCAATGCAGAAGGTAAGGGTTTAGTCCCTGGTTGAGGAACTAAGATCCCACAGACCTCCCAGCAAAAAACCCAAATCATAAAAAAAAAAAAAAGGCAATATTGTAACAAGTTCAATAAAGACTTTAAAAAAATGGTCTACATTAGAAAAAAAGAGGAGGAAGACAGTGGATACTACATTAGGGAAAAAAAAAAAAGAGGAGGAGGAAGACAGTGGATACTAGGGGACAATTACTCTGACACACCGACTTGCTGGATCTTGCAACCAGTTCCCACTTAAAAGTGAATTTTTGGAAAGACTGCAGCTAAATTTGCAGCCCATCTGCAAATTTTTTTTACAAGATTGATTATATTAAAGTTTATAGTTATTTTCAAGTTTTTTAAACAAGTTATATTAAAGTCTTTTTAACAAGTTTGATTATAAGTTAATAGTGACACTAAATATATAGAATGATTGAAATGCCCTGAATGGACCAAAACACATTTACCACAGCATCTTTGCTTACAACAGCATGTTTGCTGTCCTTAAAACTGTAACTACAGAGTTGTAAATTTTATGTTTTGATTTTGTCCATAATTTTTCAGCTTTTAAAATAGGAACTTAGAGAAAATGTTACAAAAAGATAATATATAGGCTGCTTTACACAAATCAAGATTCCACCAGCCACTAACATCTTATTGTGTAGACAATAGACTTGCTGGGTTCTTACATATCCCCTTGTTACACTACTCTTGATCTATTTACACCACTTACCTTTCAGACTTCTACTAATCTCTTTAGGTACCTTTTCACTGTCAAAATGTTAAAGAATATGCATTTAACGTTTATAAGATAGTGTGATTTTAGACTGTTTTAATCTGTCATAATGTCTATTTGCTTGGGTGTAAATTAGGTCCTTTAAGGGTTGATCATTTTAGCCTTCTTATTCCATCCTTTGGCCATATTACCCGTGAAAGGTATTTGAAGGCAAAGGATAAATCTCTCCTTTAAAGTTAACATCAGATTTTGCTCAACACAAGTCCCTTAGTAACAAAGTTGGAGTTAGGTTTTGTGATGTAGACCAGGGGTCCCCAATCTGCAGGATCTAATGCTTGATGATATGAGGTAGAGCTCATGTAATAATAATAGCAATAAAGTGTATAATAAATATGCTTGAATTACCCCAAAACCATCCCCCCATCCCTGGTCCGTGGAACAACTGTCTAACACAAAAACCGGTTCCTGGTGCCAAATGGGGTGGGGACCACGGAGTAGCCCCTCCTCCAACTTGAGGGCAACTGACACCCCTCCCCTTGCCCCCCGCCTCCACCCTTTACACGGCGGAAACTGGACTCTGGCTGCCGCGGACGTCTGGCGCTGAGCCGGGTGGTGCTGCCCTCCAGCCGCCGTTGGCCACCCGATCACGCTTCCCTAGGCGGAAGCCCCGTCAGACGCTGCGGATGGAAAAGCTCCAGGTCCAAACCAAACGACAGGACCGCTGGCCGGGACATGGAGGCCTGCGAGCCTCAGCGCTCAGCCCAAGAACCCAAGCCCGCCGGCTACCAACCGGACCGCGCCCCTGGCGTCCACGCCCCGCCGGGCTCGGGCCCCGAGGGTCGGCTCGACCCGTCCAGCCCCTCTGCCAGGTCTCAGAGCCTCGCGAGCCTCTAGCAGATGCGCCCCCTGGAGGTGCTTCCGCTGCTCCACCGCCGACGTCCCCGCTACTTTTGTGTCCACTCTCTCCAGTATCCGGCTTCGCGTGAGGCCCGCCAGCTCTTAAGATGGCGGCGTCGGCGTCGCGAGGTGCCGCCCCACGTGGACGCCGCTGGCCAATGGGCTTCTGCCTGTGTCGCCAGCCGGGCGCTGGAGGCGGAAGTGCCTCGGGCCGCCGCCTCCGTCCCGGCTGCGGCCCCTGCCGGTTACATAACTGGTTGAGGGCTCTGAGCGGCCCCACTTCCTGGCTCCCTGCGAACCAAGGATGCACTGAGCCCTAGAACGCCATCCGCTGCCGCCGGCTCCCGCCCGAGGTGAGGCATCCCGGGGTTCGGGCCTGCGGCGGAGTGCCGGGCCCGGCCGAGGGCGGGCGTCAAGGGAGGCAGGGGAGCAGTTCCGGCCCCGGGCGGCAGCGCAGTTGCGGGGTCCTGCCGGGGTGCAGGGGGCCCGAGGCGGCCCTGGCGGGGCGTGGGACAATCCGTCAATTCGAAGGAGGCTGGGGCGCGCCCCCCGCCAGCTGGCGCCCAGACATTTCCGCGGGGTTTCGGGGAGATCACAGAGCTCTCGTTTCCTGGGGCGAGGTGGGGGGGGCCGAGACCCCAGGCTCGGGGCGCCCCAGGGGCGCGATCCCAATCCTTTTGTTTGGGCTGCCTCCGTGCCAGGCCTCGGGACGAGCTGGCGGGGAGATTTGGAAGCAGAGGGCAGCCTGCTCCTTGCTGCCCACCGGGCCTCGCGGGAGGTGCCGGGCCCGTCCTTTTCACAGTTCAGCGATTTGCCGCCTCGCCGGGCCCCACCGCTGCTTTGGTACTTGTTGCCTGGGTTGTAGTTATTTGGCGACTTTTTTTGCCCTCCCGTGAACTCTTGAAACTCTGGGACTCTTTCTCGGCCGTCTCCACTTCTTACTCCTTAAGCTGTACATTTTGGTTAAGACAGCTCAATTCCTTATGTTTTGGGGTAGTTTAAAGATTGGCCATGCAGACCCTTGCACCACCTCTGACCTCTGCCCCGTCGATTGGGCACTTCCCACGGAACAGAGGGAATCTGTAGTCTCCGTGGTTTGTTCCCCTGGTAAGATTTTCAGGGAGGCTGAACGCCTTCCCTGGACCACTAACAACAAATATCTGTGTGCTCAGGGAGTGATGGACCCCAGGGTCTGGGGGTGAGAGGAGGAGTTACTCTGCCATAAACGTGGCCATTGGCTGCTTCCTTGGTCTGTTTCACTCTGCCCAGTCCTTAAGCCATACCATTTTGTTACGTTTCTCTTGAAGGAAAAGGATAACAGCCTGACAGCCCTTTGGTACCTGGAATGGTTGTAATCAGAGAGTCAGAACTGAAGAGAACTTTGCTGGGTGCAGGTATTTTACTGGAGCACAGAAGGCAGAAAACTTAATGTTAACGCTTAAACTGCCTGAACTGGAAAGTCAGTTATGACTGCAGGTCAGCAGTAGCAATACCACATTCTGTGAAGCACTTTGTATGTACAAATAAGAGTCAGAAGTCCTTCGGCCAAAAGTACTGGCATGTGAGGCAGGGAGAAGGGGAGTCTTGGACAGCACTGAATTAAAAGTGGGCTGGAGCAAAACAAATGCTCTCTTCTTGCAAAAATCCCTGAATTGCTTTAAGCTTAGTTTGAGAAGAAAGGATTCAAGGCCAGAAGAAACTCAAGGGTGGCTGAAATAGAAGTCCTTGTCATTTAAAAAGTGGTCATGACTGGGCATGGCATAGGTTTTCATCTCCCCTGTTGTTGGAGTTTGTGCGTCAGAATTAAAGTGCACATTGGCCCTTTGAGAAGCAGTGTGCCTGGGCTCCTCCTTTGGGCCACAGGTTGCTGAAGTTCCCATCTCACTGTGTTTCCAGAAGTGCTGGATTTCTCTGAAGATGGTTAAAACCTCTAAGTAACAGAGTCAGTGCATGGTGTGGTGTTCACAGGCCAAAATAAAAAATACACACACTATTTTAAAAGGTCTGTGTGTATGTCTTACCTTTAGCTTCTCCCCACTGTGACTTATGGTGACTTTATCACCATCTTTATTTTAACCACACCCACTCTCAGACTTCAGATATGACCTGTTGATGTTGCTTGGCAACTTGGCCTCGCCTGTGTTGGAAGAAAATTCCTGGATGTTAGGAGATTTGAGAAATGAAGACACTAGAACTAAGAAGGGTGGGGCCGTCATTGCTTACCTGATGCTCTGCCCTGCAGACTGTCCCAGCCTCAGTGGACTGGCTAGCAGCAGTTTGTCTTCTAGCAGCTGAGATGTGTTTAGACTAGGTGGACCCAGCATCCTTACCTGGCAGCAGCCACAGGTATTCAGAGCTCTGAGGTTAGGGCAGTGCAGATCTCTGCCAAAATGCCCCAAGGTCTCTGCTTGCTGCTGACAGCTCTCCTACCTGAACAGATAGCTGGCTGCTTGTCAGCTGCCATGTCTTCTCTTAAATGGAGGTTCCTCCCTTTCCACATCTTTGCCTCCACCACCTCCTCCCCTGACTTTGCTTTCTGGAAGAAACCCATGGAGTCCTTCTAGCTCTCCCACCTCAGTTCCTCGTTTGCAGAAATGAAGATTGGGATCTGGATCCTGCATCCTGCTTCCGTCCATGCAAAGCGCTTTCGAGTAAAACACTGATCTGCAAAGTGATGTTGGAACTCCTGGGTCTCTTTCTGGCCAAGTTCGAAGGTTGAATTCCATTCAACAAATGTTTCTAAGTGTCTTTGATAATTCTGGGATCAGGCCTCCTTCCTGAAATATGATCATTTTAGCGTGACTTCTGATCGAGGCTGGCTGGCAGGCCAGATTAGGGTTCCCTGAAGCCCAGTGCTGATTAAAGAGAGGTTAAAGAGAGACCTGTGTGTTTGAAAACCCAGTAAGCGCATGCGTAGTAGGGTTGACACTCTCCTCTGAACTGAAGTGTTTGCTCGGTGCTTCTGGAGTGGTGGGGAGGACATCTGAACAGGGAGCCAGGGCTCTCTGCACGTAGTGGTTTGGGGTCTGTGTCAGCAGTTGACCCAGTGCTCCATCAAGTGCCGCTCTCCAGAGGTTGACTGACATGTGACAGTCACCTCGAGGTGCCCACAAGCAGAGCTTGGATGGTCAGGGCATCACCTCACATGAGGGCCAGTCAGTCCCTAGCCCCATCCTGAGGGCCTCTGATACTCCCCATCTCCTCACCTGAGGCTGACTTCCCAGTCAGGCAGCCCCAACACTTGGAATATTGATGACGAGGACCACCTATGAGTGTGATCACGTAGAGACCTTAAAATGCCTCTTCTAGTTAGTGGACTCTCAGTGTCAGCATTTAAGGTCCATGTCCTTGAAGTAACCCGGCTTTTGTGCACTGATGCCAGACATAAACATTCTAAACATTCTAATAATATTCACAGTTGTAGGGACTTTACTAATGGTCCAGAGGTTAAGACTCCAAGCTTCCAGTGCAGGGGCTGTGGGTTCGATCCCTGGTCAGGGAACTAAGATCCATTATGCCACCTAGCCAAATTAAAAAAAAAATTCGCATTTGTAAAGAAGCAAAGAGGAACTGATTGGGGAAAAGGACTCAGAACAAATGTTTGTCCGCTTGCTTCCACAGGAAGACCAGAGAAAACAGACCACATTGAAAAAGAAATTCTTCCAGTTCTATTTCTTCTTATTATTAAAACAGTAAATTGTGTTCCTCTGTTTTGTTTCCTGCATTCCTGAAATAGGGCAGCAAAGTACTGGGGCAGAAAAGTAGTGAAATTTGAGCCCATCTTAAAAATAACTGAGAAGAAAGCAATTTCTTTTTATAAAATAGTCTCTGGGTAATTGTCTCTTCGCTGCTGCAGTGATTTTTATCTGGACAGTGTTACTACAGCGATGTTTCTATAGTTCCTATAGTTCCGGCAGCACTTGGTGGTTTGCTCCTTTCTAACAACTTGTTTCTTTTTAGATGCCTCTTTGTGACTCTAGTTGTAAACTATTCAGAAGGTCTTGCTGGCCAGGTATTTGCCGCTCTTTTTACTCTTAGCTTCAAATTACAGTGTTGCTTCTCTTCTGGCCTCCTGTGTTTAACTTTTTTGTGTAAATACACAGAAACGTACAGAAAAGTACTCTGCTACAGAAAAGTACTCTGCTTGACATTTGGTCACGCTGTTAATATACTAGTGAAACCTCCACCTCAGAAGCCCCTTGGGCCTCGTACCTGGTAAGCCCTCTCCTATTTAAAAAGTTTGCTTTCAAGTAGGAAACTCAGAAATCTATTAATCTTTATTTTACTGAGGACGAAGTGAGGAGGGGGCTTTTGAGTTTTTGCTTCATATTGTGTGTTGATTCCTATTTTACCGTGAACAAAATTTTAAACAGCATTTAACAAATGGGCGATGTTCTTTTTTGTTTTTTTGTTTTGTCTTGTTTTTAGATGGTTGTCCTGAAGCCTTTTAAGTATTTTTAAAATTGATCTTTATATGGCCACTGAATTTTCTTTGTAATGATTGCACAGGAAATATTTTTAATATTTTTAACTCTTTAAAATAATTTTCTTACCCACAACTGCCTCCTCTTTGCTTCATTACAAGTGTGGGTCTGTGTTTATAATGTTTATTTCTGGCATCGGTGCATAAATGCTGTGCTATTCCAAGGGTACAGGGCTTAAACACTGGCACTGAGAGTCTATTCTGGGGCAAAATGGATAACTACTCTACTTATAATTTGAAGAGACATTATAAAATTCCCAAGTTGTTACTAATTAGAAACAGATTATTTAATATAAAAAATGTGTTCAGAATTTTCACATACCTCCTGGAAGTCTTTTATTTTTTTCTGATAATAAAAACAAGCTCATTGTTTAAAAAAAAAAAAAAACAAATGAGGCAGGAGTGAGTGATGTAAAACAGACGTCTGCCTTAATTCCACAGACAAATGCTGAGAGGAGGTTGAATTTCTTTTTAAAAAAATTTTTTGTTATAAAAGTTAACCACATGATCAAGTATTAATTTATACCGAATTTCACCCACTTTCACATTTAATATCTGTTGGATTTTGAATGATCTTAAGTACAAACCCAGGGACACAGAGATGAAAAAGTCAAACGTAAAACAACAAAGCCCAGCAGAGTCAGGTGGAAAAAGCACAGAAATGCTAGAAAGGGCTGGGGGGCCGGGGCTGGTTTGCTGAAGGGGCAGCAGCGAGAAGCAGGCGGGGTTTCTGAACCCGAGACCCCATGGCTGTGCTTTTCCCCTGCAAACTGAGCCGCCAGCAGCGTCCCATTTCAGCCCCAGACCCGGGCAGTGCTGAGGGTGCCCGCCTCTGGAAGAACCCATTCTCCTCCTTATCCTGAAGAATCTGGTGACAGCCCGAGTTTCAGGTGCGGGCCCCGCACGTTCACTAGTCCCTGGAAGAGAACCTGGCACCTGGCCGCCATGGCCACCGTTTGCAGAGGGCTGGCTTCGACCCGCCTGGCAGGTGCTCTGCACATGTCCTGTGAGGACTTCGGTCCCCGCTTCACAGCCCTGCGGGGACCCAGGGCCCACACGTGGCGGGGGGAGCCAGACAGCGCCTGTGCACCTGGGTGTGTGGCCTCGAAGCCTTGCCTTTCACGTGGACTCCACTGCTGTAAGACATACTGTGAACCAGTGATCCCTCCTGGTTTTGGCGGGGAGGGCATGGGCTGACGCATGTGTTGGAACTCTTGACTCACGGAGGCGGGTCAAATAGTGAAGGAAAACACCCTGAGTGATGCAGGCAGATCCCTTGCCTTTTCCTGAGGCTTTGGGAGGGGCGCGTCCCCCTGACAGGTGTGTTAACCCCTCCCTGCCCAGCCTGCTGGATGGCATTCTTTGTGTTCACTGATGTGCTGTTTGCCTCGGAATTTTTCAAGCAAAGGAAGCGTTTCTGAGAGTATGTAGGTAAAAGAGCAAGAAAACACACACCTTCCCCGCCCCCACCAGCCCCACCGGTGATCAGAGATGTCCATCTCTGCTCTTTACTGCAACCGCAGTGTCTAGAGCGGGGCCTGGGTTTTTAGTACAACTTTGATAAATAAATGAATGGATTCTTTTTCGATGGGAGCGGTGGTCATAGAACCTCTGGCCCAGAGGGAAGCACGGGCTGACCCCCGGACTGTTCCGGACCACTGGTTGTTGTCTTGTTTTTAAGTCAAGGGCTGGTTCACATGCTGCCCAGCCAGCAGATCTGAAGTGCGCAGGTGAACACGGTTGACGACCCTGACGGACATGGGAATATTGTCTCTGGCCCCGCGAGTCATCCTGTGCCCCCGCATCGACGGCATCCTATGTCTGCCTCAGCCACATTCTCATTGCTCTTACCGTCAGTTTCTTTAGCCAGTTTTAGAATATCACAAAAATGGAATGCCCCACTGTTAACAGTTCGCAGGTGAAGTGATATGTTTTTAAATTGTGTGAGGAGCCTGTGGGCTCCCCTTGGGGCATCGTGTGGTGGGCTGGAAGAGGGAGGTGCTTTGGACCCACAGCGTCTCGTCTCCTGTAAATTATTCATATTTCTCCTCCTACTCTCAGGCTTTGAAAGGCTCCCAGGCTGCTGTAGAAACAGGCTCCCCCACCCCACCCCCAGATGGCTGCTCACTTGAACAAAGGAGCTGAGCTGAGCTGCGCGTTCAGTTTCCCTCACTCCCTGCTCTGAGCCCTTCAGTCCATTTTACTGATGAGCAGGGCAGTGCCGTGTGTCCATCACTGGCTTGTTTTTCCTTTTTTGCACCATCCATCTTGAAGGCACGAGCTTGGAATCTGTTGTTGGATTTGTCAAGCCAATAAGTCTGGCGCCTGCAGAATTTCACATTGGAGGGCCCTGGTGGTCTTTAACTCTGCTGTGGACGAGTATGCACTCATCTTTCCCGTGCTTTGTTTGAGAAGGGGCCTGGAGTGCAGGGGCAGGCCAGGGCGGTGCTCTGCCCCGTGGGCATTGTGATGGTGCCAGGAAACTCCTCCAGAAACTAGAGCAGTCCCATCCCGAGGCCCCAGCTCCTGAACCCCCAGCACTTGGCAGCTGGGGGGTGGGGTGGAGGATACGCCTGGGATGTTGGCGTTTACTCTGTCTTCTGGTTGGGCGCTCGCAGAACCTCAGGAAGTGGGGTCTGGGAGCACATGCCCAGGTGATCAGGCATCACCCCCAGCCACTGCATGGCATCAACACAGGGACCCGAGAGGTCATTTCAGCTCAGAAGGAAGATGACTCTTTCAGACAGCCCACGGGGACAAGGTTTAGGGAAGGAGAAAGGACAGATGGAGAGGTGAGCGGGCTGACCCTTCATTGTCTTGGAGAATCCAATTTCTGTCCCTTCTAGAAATGCTGCACTCAGCCAACCCCGAAGGCCAAGGGCAGGTCGCAGACCAGCAAGCGTGGGGAGGACTTGCTGCAGGCCTGAACCGTGTCTTCTCACACTGTGTCCCTGCCGTCCTCGGGTCTGTGTGTCTGTGTCTTTGTAGGGAAACGCACTGAAAGGTGGTCTGTATGCCTGCGGCTCAGCACCCCGGACTCGGGACAGAGGGCTGACTCGGGGGCTCTGCTCTGGTTCCCCTGCCGCCTCTGTCCTCCAGTGAGTCTTCAGAGTCCTTGTCCCTTAAGCCCGTAGGGCAGCACATAGCAACAGGAGGTTAGTACTTGACTGAAGGTTCCAGGTGGACAAGCGGGGTCCCCACAGGTGTCAGATGTCAGTCTTCCGGCTTCTCCCCCAGTGGTGGGCCAGCACTGCCCACCATACCACCTCCATCTTGACCAGCCCCCCGACCCCCCGAACATCCCTTTCTCTCTGGCACGTGGGTGCCGGATTCTCCCTCCTCCACTCCTGTCAGTTGGGCTAGGGCAGATCAGACACTATAATATACTACATTTCCCCTTAGTTAGATGTGACATGTCTCTATTTTTAAATCAAGGCATCTAAAGAACGGCCTTTGAAAACATCCAAGTACTTTTAATAGGGATGTGAGAATCCACAAATAGCTGTGTGTCTTAGAGGCCAGTGTTCTTCATGAACGCTGAACAGGGAAATCCTGCCCCTTTGGTCAAGAGCGTTGTCACAAGACACTAGGGTGAAAATGTATAAATCCCAGGACAAGCGAGTTGCTCATTTATTATCAGTCTCTCCCTTTGCGGTCACTCCTCAAGCTTTAAAATGTTTTAAAACCAACTTTATTGAAGTTTAATATACATAACAACAGAATATACCCAATGAGTTTAATACATGTGTATATACGTTTGTGTGTGTAACCACCATCGTCAAGATACGAAACATTTCCGTCCCCTCGGGACGTGCCCACCCCAGCCTCTTTGTAGTCAGCCCCCTGGCACAGGTACCACAGGTCAAAGCCTTGCTTCCTGCTGCTCCCTGTGGCGCCAGCTCCCCGGGTATTCCTCGTCTGCCTATGGCCTCGCAGGGTACCTGAGCCCCTGGCTCTGAAGCCGGGGTTGTTGGTCGCCGGCACTTGTCCTGCCAGCTCTGGGCAGAGACTGTGGAGGGTGAGCCGGCACCTCCTGTCCTGCAGCTCCTCCTGCGGGGCTCAGAGCAACCCAGGTCTTGGTCGAGAACCTGGTGGGCACAGCCAGTGAGACACCTGGAGCTCTGCCAAGGGTGATGAGGGCAGGCAGTCTTGTCAACCCCGTTTCTCAGGCTGGCCTGTGCTCGTCAAACCCCAGACCAGCCTCCTGGAGCCAGTCTTCCAGGGAGGAGGAGGGCATGGCGCTTCCAGCAGCAGGAGGGCTCTGGCCTTGGGCACCCTTTGGCCTCTGGCGTCACCAGGGCCCTCACGGTGCCCCCGCACAGAACTGTCGTTTCCCCCATCCCGACCCCAAGTTTTATTAAGGAAAGTTTCAAGTACATAGAAAAACGGAATGTGTAAACAGTCAGTTCCTGTTTTATATAAACCTGCCACCTAGATGCAACCGCTAACAGCATTTTATCACATTTGCTTCCTAAGCAGTTGAAAAGATTTTGAGTTATTTAGTTTTAAACCTGATGATGCCTCGTTCTGAAGTATTTCAGCAGATAGAGCATCTCTAAGACCGTCTACAGGAGAACTCCACCTTCCACGTCTGAGACAGTTAGTACCAGGTTCATAATAATTTCATAATAAATTCATCATCTGGCGTCCAGCCCATATTTAAGTTGCTCCCAAGTGTTTGACTTTTCCTGTTTCCCGGAAGGAGTTTGCACATCACGTTTGGTTGTAGGTCTCCTTGTCTCTTTCAGTCTACTTCTGATTTTTTAATGACGCTGAGTGTTTGGAGACCAGGCGGCTGTCATGTGGAATACCACCCATTCTGTGTGTGTCTGATGTCGTGGTGCCCGTGTACTGGGTGGCCTGGAGGCTTGATCTGCTTCAGGCCCAGCACTTTAGGTGGGGCCCTGAGGCCTTTGTGTGTTTCACTGGAGGCACTGGCGGGCTGGCCTCCATCCCTGGGTTTCCTGTGGCTTCAGGATCTCAGGGGGTGCAGGGTTCAGCTTTTCCTTGGCACTTGCACGGTTCTGGGGGTGTAGGTGCTTCGTCAGAGCCCACACTTGGCCCTCTTGTCTGGATTGAGCATAGCTTCCTGATTTAGTCGTTGGAACTCATGACCCCTGCCTGACTTGAACTTCTGGCATCTCTCAAAGTCTTTCTCTGTACATGTATCTTCATCACCTGGATGGGGGAGGAGAAATAGCCCACCCAGTAAGTGCCACTCTAAATCCAGCAGGTCTCTGGGGCCCCCTGGCCCAGGCCTGGGGCCGTTTGAGCTCTGGGCCATAGGATGCCACCAACCCAGGCAGAGAGGTGGGGCCGTGTGCCCTCCCAGTGGAGGAACAGCAGGTGAGGGGAAGTGGGGCGGGTGTGGGTGCTGTGTGCAGCTCAGTGGGGCTGAGAGGGGAGAGAACAGAGACCAGAGGCCAGCTGCCCTCCGCTAGGAGGAGGCTCAGGAGCATCCCGGGTGAGCAGGGAGGGGGCCTCTGGGTGTCTCCATCCTCCCAGGCCTTCTCTCCAGGGTGGGGTGTCTTTGATGCCTGGTGTGGGAACGCCCCTGAGGGGAGAAGCTCTCCACCCATGGGGCCAGTGCGAGCCTTCCCATCCTGCCAGCCTTGCAGATTGCCTGAGGAGGAGGTTCCCAGGGATGCAGGGATGCGCCGCCCTCCTGACACCCCTCCCCCGCAGGTGTGAATGACAGAGGCGGTGCCGTCCAGCGCGCTCAGCGAGGTCAGCCTGCGCCTCCTCTGCCACGATGACATAGACACCGTGAAGCACCTGTGCGGCGACTGGTTCCCCATCGAGTAAGTCCAGCGGGTCTGCAGCTGGGGGCTGGGCAGGGGGTGGCGGGGTCTTACGTGCAGAGTGCTGAAGCTGGGGGGCTCGCTGTGTTGGTGCCTTGGTGACCAAGAGCCCCCTCACCCTTCGGGGCCCCCGGCCCTGCTCCCTGGTGCCCCCGGGCTCTCTGCACCTCACCATGTTCTTGTACAAAGAGATCGGGAAGGGCCTTGCTGAGAATCTTCAGTTACAAAGACTTTTCGTGCAGTGCTGCTTATGACATTCAGGAAATCGAGAAGCAACCTAAGTGTCCTAACAGAAAGGAATTGGTTCCCTACATCAGGGGATATGTACATGCAGAAATACAATATTATCCAGCCAGGGACAAAGAAATCTGTCCTCGAGGTTTATATGTTTTTGTGTGTGTGTGTGTGAGACAGTAGGTGAAAAAAGCGGACTGGAAGCCAGAATATACCACAATCCCTCTTTTATTTGAAAGCATGTACAAGATAAAAACTTAGGAGGAAATGTGCCACGGAGCAGATGTTTTTGGTAGCTCTTTGGGTGGATGATTAGCAACTACAAGTTTTGTCTGGTTGTGCTTGTCTGTTTCCTGCGTTTTCCTGTAACATGCTCATAGAGCACTCATAGTGAGGAAAAATAAAAATTGAAAATAAACAAGATCCTGCCAACATCACATCTCCGTGAGCCTCAGCCTCAGACAGACCTGTTGAAGCTGGTCGCCCACCCCTTACTTCCCTGATGGGAGTGTGCTGTGGGCTAGCAGTGGCTTCTTAGAAAGTGAACATCAGCCCAGCGGTGGACAGGAATCCATTAAGTCCATGGAGTAGACCCTGCTGAGGGTGACCTGGGGCAGGTGGAGCCCCACCGGCCGGAGCCTCTGCCTCCGAGGAGCCCGGCCTGCCTGCCTCCTTGGAGACGGCTGGGCCGGAGGCCTCGGGTTCTGAAGATGGTGGACAGAAGTGTAGTCCCCTCGGGCCGTGTGGTGGCAGCTCACTCCTGGCTGCTGTGCTAGTCTGACATGCTGGTCAGAAGGTGGGACTGATGGGGCCCAGGATAGGAGGCTGGGTGGTGCTCAGCTTCTGTGGAACTTTCTGGCAGGGGCGGGGGTGGGGGGGCAGTGGCCTCTACAGAGCAGAGCACCTCCCTGGGTCTCCAGCGGGGTCTGAGACCCTCCTCTGCTCTTGGTCCCAAGAAAGGAATCCCGGGCTAACGTAGCCCGTCAGGAAACCAACCTCACTCCCACCCATCCGAGTCTCCTGGGTTGCAGCTGACTCTGCCTTTTCAGCACTGCCTCGCTGCTCTGTTCCCCGCTGCCCTCGGGGCTCTTGTTGAGCCGCCTAGCGGCCCTGGACACACCTTGCCCTTGTGTGCCCGAAATTCAGACGTCACTCAGCAGTGAACGGTCCTGTCTTGACAGAACGGCTATCAGAAGTTGCAGCTCTGAGGGTGATGCACTTTGGTGGAGACTGGGTGGTGGGCAGACCCTGAGTGGTGGATGGAGCAGCCAAGGGTCCCCCGTGGTTCCTCTCTCTGAAGCACAGCAGTGGCTGGACCTGACCTTCAGCCGGTCCACCTGCGTTTGTCTCCTCCTCAGGTACCCAGACTCATGGTATCGTGATATCACCTCCAACAAGAAGTTCTTTTCCCTCGCCGCGACCTACAGGGGTGACATCGTGGGGATGATTGTAGCTGAAATTAAGAATCGGACCAAGATACACAAGGAGGTGAGTGTCTGCAGCGATGGCCCAGGGGCTGACACCTCTGGACACTGCCCGCTCTGTGCCCCATCCTCTCGGGAGCCCGGACAGCGTGTGAGAGTTGTAGGTGGTTGGTTTCGTTCTGTGTGTTTGTGACACAGTCATAACGTGCATTAAGTTGCACTACCTGACTGTGGGCTTCACAGCGACCATCGTGGTGAAGTCAGGAGGAGGGTGATCGGTACATGGGCTTCCTGTGGCTTCGAGTCATAAGAGCCGGAAGGAGGCTTCCTCCCTGAGGCCGGTGGCATGTCCACCTGCATCCAGGTTAACTGTGGAGTGGAGGCTGGGGTGAGAATGGGCCGGGACACAGGCTGAGTCACAAGTGTCTTTGCAGTGAGGGAGAGAAGACCTCACACACGGCAGAGCCTTCGGTTCTTTGTGAGGCAGAAGAACGTGAGAACCTGGTCCTGGTCAGAGGCGTGGCTCTCCCAGTCCGGGGGTCCCTCTCCAGAACCAAGAGGCCGCGCGGGGAGTCGGGTGGCTCGGCCACCCCCACCTGCCTCCCGCTATACTCCGGGACCCCATGGGACCGTGTGGGATCCTCCAGTTACAGCGCCCATGCCCTGTGGGGCCGCCTTGTCTCCTGGCACGTGGGCTGACACGGGCCGAGGGCCCCCTGAGCGGCGCTTCCTCCCGCTGTGACTGCTCTGATCCAGCTTCACTAACCCTCCCGCCTGGCCTACCACCCTCCCTGAGAGAAGCAACTTTGCATGTGCTGTGTTAGCAGAGGTTTCTAAGAGAAGGGCCCACACCCTCTTGCTTCAGTGGGGAGGGGGTGGCCCTCCATTGTCCCCTGTCCTGGGTTCTCCTGCCCCGGTGTCTCCCAGGTGTAGGTCCTGGAAGTCGGCCTGGGAGCTGTGTCGTGCAGTGGGCCCGGGGCCTCCACTGCTGACCCAGCCGTCTCTGACTGTCTCTCTAGGACGGAGATATTCTGGCCTCCAGCTTCTCCTTGGACACACAGGTCGCGTACATCCTCAGCCTGGGAGTTGTGAAGGAGTTCAGGAAACACGGGATAGGTAAGGGGCCCCCCCAGCTCGCTGCTGCTCGCTGCCAACTCTCACAGGAACTGCTTGATCTCTCTCTTGCTCTGTCCCTCTGCCCTCTGTCGGGGCCAGACCCGCACCCTCCCTTCATTCCCTGCCCCTGACAAATCTGCCGGCCCCACCCACTCTCGGCCTTCAGCCCGTCTTCTTTCCACGTTTCGCTGGGTCTTTCTGCTGTGGCCTCCTTCCCAGACCTGGTGAGGTCAGATGAACAACCCCTTCCGAGCATCCTCGTTAGAGAACGGGCCACTCTGACCGTGCCTCTTGCCACACCCCCAGCTCACGTCCACCCGAGGGTTTTCTTGAGGAAGAGTAGAAAGTGTGATTGAGGGAATGGTCCCAGCCACGGTTCATCAGATGCCCGCCACCCTGGGGGCCCTGCCACCCGCATAGCTCCAGACTCCTGTTCTGCACGGCCACGCGGCCAGCGGGCGTCAGGGTCTCCCCTCGTAACCCAGGCCCGTCCGCCCATGTTTTCCTGGGCTGAAAGGGCATTGAGTTTCGCTGTAGGTCCATCCCCTGGGAGGGACCGTGGCCAGCTCATATCCTCTTCCGGGACACCCGAGCCTCAGCTGACAAGCTCCACCAGGGGGTCAGATGTTAGGTACTCCAGCAATGAGTGGTTCTGGAAGGTCGGCCTTTGCCTCACGCTCTCTTCCCCCCACCGCCCCTTTCCTCTCACCCTCAGGGTCCCTGTTACTTGAGAGTCTAAAGGATCACATATCAACCACTGCCCAGGACCACTGCAAAGCCATCTACCTGCACGTCCTTACCACCAACAACACAGCCATAAACTTCTACGAGAACAGAGACTTCAAGCAGCACCACTATCTCCCTTACTACTACTCCATCCGCGGCGTCCTCAAAGATGGCTTTACCTACGTCCTTTACATCAACGGCGGCCACCCTCCCTGGACCATCCTATATCCTTTCTCTCTTGGGGGCGAGGGATGGCAGCTTCCTAGTGGGGTCTGTGCGCCAACTGAAGCCACAGTTGCCTTCACGTGGCACCCTTGAGACCAAGTTCATGGGACCCAAGTGTTGTGGGTGAGTCTGACCAGCACATGTTGACAGGATATGACAGTCTGGTGTGGACGCTGGGAAAGTAGGTGCCCCCTGGACGTCAGCCTGGCGTGAGGGGAGGGTTTTCTCGCTCCTGGCCCAAGGTCCACCCGTCAGGTATCTACTGAGAGCCTCCTGTTCCAGGTCGAGGTGGATACAGCAGTGACTCAGACAGACAGAAGCCCCTGCTCTCATGCTAGCAGGGAGAGGACAAGCACAGGAGGCAAAAAGAGCTGCTTGTTGATTCTGGACTCTGGATTCAAGCCTGCCTTGTCGGGTGCGTGACCCAGCTGGGTTTCCCTGCCCTCAACCCTCCTCTTCAGCCTTCCTCTTCAAGGGCCACTTCTCTCTGGCCCTTGACAGATTCGATGGAGGCCAGGAGACTTCCTAACAGTCACAGGGAGCAGCCCCCCAAATAATGTGTGTATGTGAGAGACAGAAGTTAAACGAACGAGTCTAGGCTTTATCCATTTCACAGGAAAATAAACAGGAATGACAGGGGTGACCCAAAAGCCTGTAGGCCTGGCTCACGTGAAGGGTGGGGAGCTCTCTGTGGGCGTCCACGGGGTCAGGACTGCAGACCCCTCCTCATCGCAGGGATAGGGCCCTGCGTAGGGGCAACAGTAGCTCTTGCTCCGCCAGACCCTGCCCCTGGCACCCAGTTGTGTGCAGCCTCAGTCTGGGGTCCGGGGTTGTGGGGCTGCACCCAGAAGGTCCTTTGCTACTTTGCACAGCAAAGCCCCTCCATCTGATGGGGCTCCCAGCCCTGCAGAGGCTGCACAGGCTCATGGCCGCCCACAGAAGCGGTGTGTTATGTGCAGGCTGGCCCTGCGGGTCACCATGCTGACCGAGCGGCCCAGGGTGTGCGGGCAGGCGAGGCGGAATCTTCCTTAACGGAGCCGCACGGACTACATCCAGCACCTGGGCTCTGCACTAGCGAACCTGAGCCCCTGCTCCATCCCACACAGGATCTACCGCCAGGCCCAGAGCCTGCTCTGCAGCTTCCTGCCATGGTCGAGCATCTCCGCCAAGGGCGGCATCGAGTACAGCCGGACCATGTGACACCAGCCAGGCAGCCTCCGCCTGGCCCCTACCCCCGGCATCTGGCGGACGCCGCCTTCCTGGCCATCTGACTGTGGCTGTCCTCTGCAGAGGAACTGGTGGCCACCTGCCGGGCCTGTTGGCCCACCCCAGCTGCAGGCCGGTGCTACGCGGGTTCGGGAGCAGAGCAACGTGGGGCATGCCCTGTCTCCCCAGGTACCCGGAGCAGGGGGTGCGGGAAGCGGAGCAGAGCCTAGGGGGTGACAGTCAGGGAAGTGGGGGGCCCCGCGCTGTCAGCAGAGAACAGGCGGCCCCAGGTGGGCATGTGCCACACAGGTCATGGGTTGACAAAGCCCAGGGCCAGGGGTTCCCTGACCACCTCTTGGAAACTTTTGGAGGAAAAACAGTCCTTGAGCCCTGGCCAGAGCGTCGTCTTTTCACGTCCTAAACTCCTTTTTAAAAAAATAACATACTCACGTGTTTCAAGAAGTTGAAAATTTGCTGAAAGATCACGTCTCCTGCCCCTGGGCCCCGGATGCTCAGCTTCTCCTTCCCGGGACCGTGTCCCCAGCCGTGCTTCCCTCGGTGTGCACGTGGCCTTGACAGCGGCAGCTGCGCCCACTCACCCTTTGAGCTCCTGGCTGAGCGCTCTGCCCGGCCACGGCCTCTTCTGAGAGCCGTGGGGACACCAGGGTGCACTCCTGTGGGCATGACCTGGAGCAGGTTGTGGCGGGGGCTGAGCCCACACGGCAGGGCTCCGTGGCCTCCCGGGCTGGCACCCCTGTTGGTGCCATGGTTTGTGCTGGGACTGAGGGGAGCTGGTGGCCCCTGGAAGGGACTCTGGGCCTGGAGGAGTGCCAGCGCCTGGCTTGGAGCTCCTAGGCCAGTTCCCCGGGGTGGGGGCAGAGCGTTTCCGCCCTGGCCTTCACCCTGCTCCCCTCTTGTCTACCCCACAGGCTCTCCCAGGCCACTACCCGCTCTGAAAACCTTCAGCTCCGCTGAGCCCCGGCCCGGCCCTGCGTGTGCGCGCCGGCCTCATGGGCGGCCCTGGTGGCAGCATTCACTGTGGTCTGTTTTTTCTGCTGCCCCGGGCACAAGACTGTGGGAAGGGGCTTCTTCTCTGCGCCCCTCACCGGCCTCCCTCCTTCACAGCCTGTTCCTTCCAGCTCCTTCCTCCAAAGCCAGATTTAACTTCTTGGAGGGAAGAACCCAAGTGTTACGAACACACTTGACCCTAAAGACACAGGAGCCTGAGAACAACAAGGGGTCGAATACTGGGAACCCCAGCCCCTTGTCCAGAGCCAGCCCCCAGAGGCCCAGGGATGGGGAGCAATCTCATCCCTCCACCTGGGGCTGGGGCTCCTGGGGGACAGCCAGGGAGGCCCCTCACCCACACCCTGAGGTCCGACTCTCAGGCTCCGCTCCCCACATGGACCTCAGGATGATGGGCCGGATGCTGACACCCCCGCCGGGAGGCTGTCCTCCCACGGGCTGGCTCTGTTCTGTCCCGGGTGACCGGAGCTGCCCGGCCGACGGTGGACGTGCCATTCACCTGAGCTGCTGCCGGGAGCCAGGCTGAGGATGTGTGCCGCCAAGGATCCCCAGGGTCCTGGCCCCCAGGCCCCCAGCCCGGTGAGCTGCAGCTCCGAGGCCTGGCCGGATGCAAAGGGGACAGGGGACATGCTGCGCACTGCGTTGACCAAGTGAGACCCAGCCTTTGGGGCTGGGGGCAGTCACGTGCCTTGTGGTCCCTCCGTCTCTGGGGCAGAGACTCTGGGTGTGTGCATGGGCCCCCCCCAGAGCTGCTTGCTGCCCACCCTGGCTTCTGGAGCAGACGGGGTGGTGCAGAGTTGTGCATGGCCCAAGAGCTGGAGAGGGAACGTGGCAGGTGGAGCTGCATGACCATGTCCTTCCCTCCCTCGGAACTTCCAAGCCTGGGGGCTCCTGGGATGAAGGGCATCTGGGCAGGAGGGCCTCGGCCTCCCCTCCTCCGAGCTGACATCAGTTTCACGCTGAGGCCCAGCTAGGTGTCCTCCCTAATCTGAATCAACGATGACCATGTGATTTTTTTTTTTTCCGGCCCTTGGGGTAAGGGAAGAGTCTTCCAGAAGGTTCCACCTTGGACATTGGTAATGAGCTCAGAGGCCTTGCCCTGCTCCTCCATCCCCGCCTCCTAATCATTGCAGTGTCCAGCCCAGTGTTGAACAGATTGTAGTGTTTCTTCTCATTACAAATAAATAGACTTCAATTGGTCACATTCGGTCTTTGCAGGCTCTTTGCACTCCTGGCCTTGCCCCTTGGGCCCACCCCGAGGCTGAGGGCAGCCCAGGAGCTGCCTGTCGCCTGGCAAGTCCCAAGGCCGGCTTCCAGCTCAATGGGCAATTGTTTTTTACAATTCTAGTTGTAACTTTCCCTGCTAAGGATTGTAGCCCTGGAAGAGGCTCTAGAACTGATGACAAAGGCAGTGATCAGACAGGGGTTCTGCCTCTGGCCTCCCTGGGGACAGGGGTCATGCCTGTCCCTCCATCAGACAAATGAGGAAAACTGGTTGAGGGGCTGGGAGTAGCCCAGGAGCCACACAGCTGTGAGCAGTGGGCCTGAGAGCCCAGCCAGGTCGGGCCCCTCCACAGCTTGGGTGCGTTGCTCCCAAGGGCTGGTCCTTCCCCAGATGGCCCTCCTGTGGGCACAGGGTCTGGGGCTGGTGACCCCAACTTGGACCAGGGACCAGCATCTCCAGAATCTGCCATCTGAGGATACAGGGTCTTCCCCTGTGTCTGGAAGGACGCCCGCTGTCCCGACATCCAGAATGTGCTTGACACCATCATGTGTGGTCTGACAGGTGCCCATAAGAGGGGCAGGTGGGCCCTGGCCCGACTCGGGCTGCCAGGACAGGAAGCCAGAGGTGGTGAGGATCACGGAGGCCAGTCCACAGGCAAAAGCCCAGTGATGTGGAGCAGGGGGTCTCGGCCAGAGTGATTCTACCCCCCAGGGGACATGAGACCACCCAGAGGCTTTGGTTGCCACACTGGGAGGAGGGCGCTTCTGGAATCCAGTGAATGGAGGCCAGGGACACCATTCGACATCCTACAGTGTACAGGATGGCCCCCAAGACAGAGTGACCCAGCCCCAGATGTCAGCAGGGCCAGGGTGAGGACCTCCGGTACAGCAAGCCCATGCCTGGGTGCCTGGAGCCTCGCCCCGCTGGGAGAAGGGCTGTGCCCTTTCTGCCTGGAGAGTCAGGGCAGCCAGGGGTCCCCAGGGAACGTGAACTCCACTGTGGCCTCAGTGATGGGCGGCATGGGGCCAGGGCCAACACTTCTGTCCAGGTTGGGAACTTGCTCTGCTTCCCGACACCCTCCCTGAACCCAGCCTAACTTTCTCTGTCCTCTGCTCTCTTCACCCAGAACACCACGCCCTGTTTGTAGGCCTGCCAAGACCCTGCCCACCCAGAGGAGGACGGCACCCTCTTCAGGGTGGGAGCACCTCGGATTCTCCTGGGAGTGACACCGAACTTTGCTCTCAGAGCACGTGTGCCAAGGGGCCCTTTCTCTGATCAAATTGGCCTGACGACAGACAGACTCAGGGACTGAAGCGCAGGCCTTGGCTTTTATTGACATTAGACCTGTAGGTTCCCCGGCCCCTCGGGAGCCCAGCTCTCCACTCCATCCGGCCTCCCCGGTACCCGTGGCTGATGTGAGTTGAAGCAGGCTGCAGGGGCATGCCCCGGCTTCTTTCTTTTTCTCTGTCCCTCTCGCGGGACCTCCTCCTCCTCCCTCCACCCTCAAGCTTTCCCAAGGCTGGCTCAGGCTCTGGTGCTGGGTAGCTGCCCAGGTGTCTCGGTGTCGGGGTGCTACTGATGGGGGCTGAGCCCTTCCCCCCCGCCCCAGACCTGTCTCCTCCTGCTCCTGGGGCCACCCTCTCCCCTCCTGTCCTGAGCTGGGAGAACCAGCTCTGGCACTTGGATCCCTACGGCCCCTCCAGGCCCCCAGAGCAGGTTCTCTTGCACAAGGGACATGTGGTCTCCTCTGGGGCCCCCCAGGATCTCTTAGGCCTGAGCCCTAAGCCTTCAGGGTGACCAGACTGCAAGGGGGCACCCTTGGCTGAGTCCATGCTGGAGCTGGAAGCTGAGGAAAGAGGGGGAGAGAGGAGTCATTCAGAGGGACCCAGGGGAGGCTGCCAGCCCACCCTGTGACCCCTGAACCTGGCATCCTTCCAAGCCAGAGGGGAGGGGGGCAGTTCTCCTTAAAACCCCACAGAGGAGGAGAAAGAGGGAGACATGGTTCAAGCAGGAAAGACCCTTTTCTAACTCACACCCCTCACTTTACAAATGGTGAGACTGAGGCACGGCCAGTGGGGGAAAGCAGCCCGAGGTCCCTCATCGAGTGGAGAGCTGGAACAGGTACCCAGGTGGCTCGGGAGTGGAGAGGGACCACCTGGGTCCGTCTGAGTGCCTAGCCCACCCCTGCCCTGGGTCTGCCCCTCCTGTCCCTAGCTCTGTGTCACCTGGACAGGCTCACCTGTATTTCCCCGGCTGTCCCTGGGCAGTTGAGCTTCCAGAAGGGTTGAGTGGTGGCTGTTACCTCGGCCCAGAGTCCCCTGTGCTAAGTTCAGGGGCCAGACCAGGCCCTCGGGCTGTGGCAGGCAGCCACCGGCCAGGAGCCGACCCAGCCAGTGACTCTCACACTGGCTGGCAGGCTGCAGGTGGCCCGGCAGGTAGAGAGCCAGGCCCCGGAGGTGGCGCAGCCGGAAATTCTTGGGCTTGCTTCCCTGGGCATTGGGGCACTGCTGCTGCTGGGCCCCCAGCCCCCCCTCGTAGATGTTGGGTGGTGTGTCGGGGTGACTGGTATATCCTTGGGCCCAGCTCACTGCATCTGTGGAGGGGAGAGTAGAAGGGTGGCCGTGAGGGGAGAACAGTCGCATGCTCGTGGGATGACCCCCACCCTGGCCTACAGAGCCTCAACTACCTGTCTGTCATGTGGACTCTGCCCCCTGCCTCCCACCCCCCTCATCCAACTTAGCAGTCCTCCTCCCTCCCAGCCCACAGGGAGGGCTGAGAAACCTGGTCTCAGCACCAAGATCTTTTCAGGACTTCAGGCTCTTTCTGCCACCCACTTTTGTCCCCTGCCCTGAAAAGAGCAATCCAGTGTCCAGGGTTACGTGGCCTGGACCCATGGCCATTCCCTTCTCCTAAGCATGCATGTCCCCGGGACCACCCTGGTGGCTGTGGGCCCAGGTCAGGACAGGAGGGCATCTCTCCTCCTGCCTCTCCTCCCCGCAGCCCGGCACCTTCTCTTATGCGCAGCTCAGAGAACGCACAGACCAAGGCTTCCATGGAGGGCCAGCGTGATGGGGAGGAGCAGCCGGGCCTCCTCTGCAGCGGGGCTCTGCTCTCCGCCACCTAGGGGGCGGGTCTGCAGGGCTCCCTTGGCAACCAGCTCTGTGATGTCACAGGGAAGACTCCCTCGTCTCTTGGACCTCCAGGTTTGGCAGGAGATGATGTACAGAGCAGGGGCAGGGTGGTAGGTGGGCAAGGGGATGGGGCAGAACCTTGGGGAGGTCCCTGGTCCCTCCAGCTTGGGACAGGCATGCAAAACAGATTTGGCTCTTGCAGTCTGGGGAGTCACTCCCTGGGGTGACCTCTTGGGGTGTCTGTTTCCTCATCTGTGGGTAGAAGATGAACGTTTAGGGACACAGACATGGTGAGACCTGTGTCAGTGCTTTGAGCATGCCAAGAAGGTGATTCTGGGTGACCGGGCAGGTCCCTTAACTTTTCCATCCATTTTCGCATAAGTAGGCGATGGGGTATTCTGAGGATTGTATCAAGTGTGACGAAGGATTTGGAGAAACCAAAAGTCTCATATACTGCTGGGGATGGGGAGATGAAAACGATACCACCAATTTGGGAAACAATTTGTTTAAAAGTTAAACTTTTCAATTCTCTCTATTCACAAATGACATGGTCCTATATAGAGAAGAAATTAATTCACACTCAAAGGGAAAAAAAAACCTATTTAAGCTGGTAAAACTATCAGAGCTAATAAGTTAGTTGAGCAGTCTCAGGACGTGTGATCAACACACAATGAACTATATTTCTATACACTAGGAAAGAACAAAAAGACTAAAATCAATCATGGAAGTGCAAGACAGCACTGAAAACTAGAAAACATTGAAAAAAAGTAAAACTTAAATGGAAAAAGACAGTGTTTGTGGATTGAAGGCTTAATATTAAGACAGCAGTCCTCTCCAAGGTGATCTATAGATTCCTGTAAATTCCTGTAAAATCCCAACAGCCTCGACGGCAGAAACAAGAAAACTGATTCTAAAATTAATATGGAATTACAAAGGAATCCAAAAGCCGAAAACAATCTTAAGAAGTTTGAAAGCTAAGATTTTCTATTTAAAAACTTCTTACATACAATTCAACACTACAGGAACCAAAACTGTGGAACTGACACAAGGCTAGAGATCTAGACCAGTGGAATAGAATAGAAGCCCAGAATAAATTCATACATCACTGGACAATTTATTTTCAACAAGATTATTCCATGGAGGAAATAATAGTCATTTCAACAAAGAGTGCTGGGACAATTGGATATAAAAAGATACAAATGAAGAGGAATCTAGATGTCCATCAACAGATGAGTAGATAAAGAAGTTTTGGTACATATACACAATGGAATATTACTCAGCCATAAAAAGGAATGCATTTGAGTCAGTTCTAATGAAGTGGATGAACCTAGAACCTATTATACAGAGTGAAGTAAGTCAAAACGAGAAAGATAAATGTTGTATTCTAATGCATATATACAGAATCTTAAAAAATGGTACTGAATATATTTACAGGGCAGCAGTGGAGAAAGAGACATAGAGAATAGACTTGTGGACATGGGGAGATGGCAGGAGAGGGTGAGATGTATGTTGAGAGTAACATGGAAACTTACATTACCATATGTAAAATAGATAGCCAATGGAAATTTACTGTATGGCTCAGGAAACTCAAACGGGCTCTGTATCAACCTAGAGGGGTGGGATGGGGAGGGAGATGGGAGGGAGGTTCAAAAAGGAGGGGATATGTGTATACCTATGGCTGCAGAGGAACCAGATCAAATTGCTAACATCCATTGGATCATCTAAAAAGCAAGAGAGTTCCAGAAAAACATCTACTTCTGCTTTATTGACTTCACCAAAGCCTTTGACTGTGTGGATCACAACAAACTGTGTGACCTGCCTCCTGAGAAATCTATGCAGGTCAAGAAACAATAGTTAGAATTGGACATGGAACAACAGACTGCTTCCAAATTGGGAAAGGAGTACATCAAGGCTGTATATTGTCACCCTGCTTATTTAACTTATATGCAGAGTACATCATGAGAAATGCTGGACTGGATGAAGCACAAGCTGGAATCAAGATTGCCGGGGGAAATATCAATAACCTCAGATACGCAGAGGACACTGCCTTTATGGCAGAAAGCAAAGAAGAACTTTTATGGCAGAAAGCAAAGAAGCCTCTTGATGAAAGTGAAAGAGGAGAGTGAAAAAGTTGGCTTAAAGCTCAGCATTCAGAAAACTAAGATCATGGCATCTGGTCCCATCACTTCATGGCAGATAGATGGGGAAACTGGAAACAGTGGCAGACTTTATTTTGGGAGGCTCCAATATCACTGAAGATGGTGAGTGTGGCCATGAAATTAAAAGTCACTTGCTCCTTGGGAAAAAAGTTATGACTAACCTAGACAGCTTATTAAAAAGCAGAGACATTACTTTGCCAACAAAGGTCCATCTTGTCAAAGCTATGGTTTTTCCAGTAATTGTGTATGGATGTGAGTTGGACTATAAAGAAAGCTGAGCACTGAAGAATTGATGCTTTTGAACTGTGGTGTTGGAGAAGACTCTTGAGAGTCCCTTGGACTGCAAGGAGATCCAACCAGTCAATCCTAAAGGAAATCAGCCCTGAATATTCATTGGAAAGACTGATGTTGAAGCTGAAATTCCAATCCTTTGGCCACGTGATGCGAAGAACTGACTCATTTGAAAAGACCCTGATGCTGGGAAAGATTGAAGGCAGGAGGAGAAGGAGACGACAGAGGATGAGATGGTTGGATGGCATCACCGACTCGATGGACATGAGTTTGAGCAAACTCCAGGAGTTGGTGATGGACAGGGAGGCCTGGTGTGCTGCAGTCCATGGGGTCACAAAGAATCAGACATGACTGAGCGAGTGAACTGAACTGAATGGCTGATTCATGTTGAGGTTTGACAGAAAACAACAAAATTCTATAAAGCAATTATCCTTCGTTAAAAAAATTAATAAATTAAAAATATTTTAAAAAATAAAAGTGAAGAATGAAGTTGGACCCCTACCTCACACCACATACAAAAATTAAAACTCTTTGAAGAAATCTTCATCCCCATGGATTTGGTAATGGATTCCTAGATCTGACAACAAAAGCATAAGCAAAAAAGAAAAAGAATAAATTGGTCTTTATAAAATTTGAAAAATTTTGTGCTGCAAAAAAGCACAAACTCTCAAGAAGTGAAAAGACAGCCTACAGGATGAGAGAATATAATTGCAAATCATGTATCTGATTAGAGTATAGTATCTAGAACACAAAAATGGCTGTTACAACTCAACAACAAAAAGACAAACAGCTGAATTTAAAAATGGGTGAAGAACTTGCATAGATATTTCCCCAAACAAGGAAGCCCCAGATCTATGAGTTTTGACAAACAGCTGAAAGTGAAAGTGAAATCACTCAGTCATGTCCGACTCTTTGCGACCCCGTGGACCGTAGCCCACCAGGCTCCTCCGTCCATGGGATTCTCTCCAGGCAAGAATACTGGAGTGGGTTGCCATTTCCTTCTCCAGGGGATCTTCCCAGCCCAGGGATCGAACCCAGGTCTCCTGCATTGCAGGCAAACGCTTTAACCTCTGAGCCGGACAAACAGCTACCGTCATGTAATTAGCCACTACAAGATATAGAACAGTTTCATTACTCCCTCCCCACACACATTACATTATTATGTATCCAGCTCCTCCTGGTTACCACTAATTTGTTTTCTATCTCTATATTTTCATCTTATTCAGAATGTCATGTAAATGGAATCAAATAGTATGAAGCATTTTGAGTCTCTTCTTCCACTTAGCCTAAGGCATTGGAGAGCCACCGTTGTTCTTGTGTATTTCAGCAGTTTGCTTTTATAAATTGCTGAATGGTAATCCATTGTACCACATGTGTTTATTCATTTCTAAGTTGAGGGGCACCCAAGTGGTTTCCAGTTTGGGACAATTAAAAATAAAGCTACTCTTAATATTTGTGTATAGGTTTCTGTGTGAACATAAGTAATTTTCATTTCTCTTTGGTGAATACCTGGGAGAGGGACTGCTGAACTGTATGTTAAGGGTATGTTTAACTTTCACCAGCTGTCTTCCAAAGTGGATGTACACTTTCATATTCTCACCAATAAGGTGTGAAAGTCCAAGGTGCTCTCCATCCTTTCAAGCCCTTAGCACTGTCAGGGTTTTTGTGGTGGTTTGTTGTTTTAGCTATTCTAATATTTAGAAAAGGCAGAGGAACCAGAGATCAAATTGCCAACATCTGCTGGATCATCGAAAAAGCAAGAGTTACAGAAAAACATCTATTTCTGCTTTACTGACTATGCCAAAGGCTTTGACTGTGTGGATCACAATGAACTGTGAAAAATTCTGAAAGAGATGGGAATACCTGATCTGCCTCTTGAGAAACCTATATGCAGGTCAGGAAGCAACAGTTAGAACTGGACATGGAACAACAGCCTGGTTCCAAATAAGAAAAGGAGTATGTCAAGGCTGTATATTGTCACCCTGCTTATTTAACTTATATGCAGAGTACATCATGTGAAACGCTGGGCTGGAGGAAGCACAAGCTGGAATCAAGATTGCCAGGAGAAATATCAGTAACCTCAGATATGCAGATGACACCACCCTTATGGCAGAAAGTGAAGAAGAACTAAAGAGCCTCTTGATGAAAGTGAAAAGAGTGAAAAAGTTGGCTTAAAGCTCAACATTCAGAAAACAGATCATGGCATCTGGTTCCATCACTTGATGGCAAATAGATGGGGAAAGAGTGGCTGACTTTATTTTGGGGGGCTCCAAAATCACTGTAGATGGTGACTGCTACCATGAAATTAAAAGACACTTACTCCTTGGAAAGTTATGACCAACCTAGACAGTATATTAAAAAGCAGAGACATTACTTTGCCAACAAAGGTCCATCTAGTCAAGGCTATGGTTTTTCCAGTAGTCATGTATGGATGTGAGAGTTGGACTATAAAGAAAGCTGAGCGCCGAAGAATTGATGCTTTTGAACTGTGGTGTTGGAGAACACTCTTGAGAGTCCCTTGGACTGCAAGGAGATTCGACCAGTCCATCCTAAAGCAGATCAGTCCTGGGTGTTCATTGGAAGGACTGATGCTGAAGCTGAAACTCCAATACTTTGGCCACCTGATGCAAAGAGCTGATTCATTTGAAAAGACCCCGATGCTGGGAAAGATTGGGGGCAGGAGGAGAAGCGGACGACAGAGGATGAGTTGGTTGTATGGTATCACCGACTCAATGGACATGGGTTTGGGTGGACTCCGGGAGTTGGTGATGGACTGGGAGGCCTGGCATGCTGCGGATCGTGGGGTTGCAAAGAGTCGGACACAACTGAGCTACCAAACAGAACTAAACTGAATAACTGCCTAGTGATATCTTGTGGTTTAATATGCATTTCTCTAATGACTAATAATCTTAAGCATCCTTTCCTTTGCTTATTGTAAGAAAATAAGACATTATTTTAAGGCAAGAAAATTTAAACAAGTTTTTTTTCTCTGTTTGTGCTTCCTCTTCTCCACTCGTGTGCATTATGTGTCTGCATTATGCATTAACCATAAGACTTCTGCAGCAGCAGAAAAACTGCTCAACTATAAAGATTCATTTTTATCCTTCTAATACCAGCCATGTAACTCCTTAGAAGATAATGTTCCTTTCTCAATCCTGTCAGGGGTCACGATGCAGGTATGTTTGGTGAACTTTATGTGCAAGGCCAATACAAACAGTTCCTTTAAAGACAGCGATTTATGCAGACAGACTGGGTCAGACAACCTAGGGTGATACTGGGCCACACCTAATGGAAGTTCTTAGTTTAAATACTTACTTGTGCATGCTAAGTCGCTTCAGTCATGTCCAACTCTTTGCAATCGTATGGACTGTAGCCTGCCAAGCTCCTCTGTCCATAGGGTTCTCCAGGCAAGAATACTTGACTGAGTTGCTATTTCTTCCTCTGGGGATCTTCCTGACCCCAAGGATCAAACTCAAGTCTTAATGTCTCCTGCATTGGCAGGTGGATTCTTTACCACTGAGCCACCAGGGAATTCTCTCCTCAATCCCCAGCCACTGGAACACCAAGGAATTCCCAAGGTTGATGACGTTAATAGTATACCTGTAGATTTGGGAAGAAGCAATAAGAGAAAACCATTTCCTGAACCATAACAGACTAGAGAGATAGGCAAGATAGTCCAGATGCTTTTGGCTACTGTTGAGTTCAGTTCAGTCACTCTGTCGTGTCCAACTCTTTGCAACCCCATGAACCACAGCAGGCCAGGCCTCCCTGTCCATCACCAACTCCCGGAGTTCACTCAAACTCATGCCCATCGAGTCGGTGATGCCATCCAGCCATCTCATCCTCTGTCGTCCGTTTCTCTCCTGCCCCCAATCCCTCCCAGCATCAGGGTCTTCTCCAATGAGTCAACTCTTTGCGTGAGGTGGCCAAAGTATTGGAGTTTCAGCTTCAGCATCAGTCCTTCCAATGAACACCCAGGACTGATCTCCTTTAGGATGGACTCATTGGATCTCCTTGCAGTCCAAGGGACTCTCAAGAGTGTTCTCCAACACCACAGTTCAAAAGCATCAATTCTTCGGTGCTCAGCTTTCTTCACAGTCCAACTCTCATATCCATACATGACCACTGGAAAAACCATAGCCTTGACTAGACGGATCTTTGTTGGCAAGGTAATGTCTCTCCTTTTTAATATGCTATCTAGGTTGGTCATAACTTTCCTTCCAAGGAGTAAGGGTCTTTTAATTTCATGGTTGCATTCACCATCTGCAGTGATTTTGGAGCCCCCCCAAAATAAAGTCTGACACTGTTTCCGCTGTTTCCCCATTTATTTCCAAGCTGGAATCAAGATTGCCAGGAGAAATATCAATAAATTCAGATATGCAGATGACCGCACCCTTATGGCAGAAAGTGAAAAGGAACTAAAAAGCCTCTTGATGAAAGTGAAGAGGACAGTGAAAAAGTTGGCTTAAAGCTCAACATTCAGAAAACTAAGATCATCGCATCTGGCTACTGTTAACAGTACAATAACAGCACATTGAGTCGCCTGTTAGTGAAATCCTTGCTTGACCTGGGTGTGAACATTCCTATTGCTGTGTGAGAAACTGGTCATGAAATGTCTCCAAGCCTTGGTCGAAATTAAGACTGAAAGAGAGGAGATTGTAAAACCAAGTATGTTGCCCACCATCCAGTTCTACAACAATTGAGTCATTTTGCCACTACAGTCACTGACCTACATACAACACATGGTGAAGGAACTTCAGGGCCAAATCAGGATGAGGCATTTTGTGCTCTCGGAAGACTGGCAGTTAGTTAGTTAGTTAGGTATTTTCAGGAGGAAATTGTATGAATTCGGTTTCTTATATCTTGCCTACTTAGAAAAGAACTAAAACCATTAACTGTAACATCTGTTCCTTGTTAATAGCAGTAAACCTCTACAATGTTGTATCCTTGATTACACCTACCCCTTACTTAAAATCACATACCTACTAGCTTACCCCTTTCCTCTTTGGAACATCTTTAGAGCTTTCTGAAAGACTCCTTGCCTGATTATAATCCTCAGGTTGGCTCAAACAAATTTATGCATTTCTTAGCTGGACTAATTGTTGACATTTGCCATATCTTTTGTGAACTGTTTTTTGATCTGCTTTCTGATAGTTTTCTTCAGTGAGTTTTGAAAGTTTGTTATGTATTTCAGAAGTCTTTTTCAAATCATCTGTGCTTTGTAAATATATTCTTTTAGACTGTGGGCTTACCTTTTCATTTTCTTAAAAAGTGCCTTGAAGAGCAGTTCTAAATTTTGATGAAGTCCGATTCATCAAAAAACATTTTTTAAAGGATGATACTTCTAGTGTATTTTATCCAAGGACTCTTGTTTAACCCAGTCACAAAGCTTTCCAAGTTTTCTTCTAGAAAAGTCATAGTTTTTAGGTTTTACCCTTTACATGTAAGGATGCAGGTTCATTTAGTTGCATTTCTAGTTGTTCCAAGATCCTTTGCTAAAAAGATTATTCTTTCTCTACTAAAGGGCTTTATTTATCCTAATGACCACGTATGTGCAGGTCTATTTTGAGAATCTTTAAGGTCAGCGCATTCATGTGTCTGTTACTTCACTAAAACCAATACAGGGGTGGAGGGCATCTTAGTATTGGTAGTCCCTCTTCTTCGCCCGCACTCTGGGCTCAACTCACTTCACCTCCCCAGCCCTTCCGGTTGCCTTTCCCCAGCCGTGGCAGGCAGGTAGAGAGTCCTCCCAACCGAGAGCACAGCTGATCCCGCCACGGGCTGGGCGCGGTGCACCCCCGCCCCGCCCCCTCCGTCTACCGCATGCAAGAACCAGCTCCAAACTTCGGAGTTCACAGTTGCCAGGACAACCCCCCGGCGCGCCGGTTTCCGGCCTGTCGTAAAGTCCGAGCCCGGTGCGCACGCGCGGTTTGCGCCTCGGGCGGCTCTCGCCGCTTCTTGGTCGCTCTGACCTTCGCCTCGTAGTCCGTGGCCTCAGCTGCTTCACGCTGCAGGCGCTTCGGACGCGGGCGCGGCCAGCCATTTTACACATGCCAGAGAGGAGTGCCGGGCGTAGGACTCCAAAGGGAGACCTGGCTTCCTGACATCGTGTACATCCTTTCTGGAGGAGTTTAGGCGGAAATGAGAAGTACTATGTAGACCGCCTTGCACAGGCACTTAGGTGCTTAGAACGTGTCGGCCAGTACAAATGTCTGCATGTGTGAAGGGAGCCTGCACGCCACACCAGTTCCCTCAGCGTCGCGTTTTACGCCGCCTGCCGGCCGCCCTCGCTCCGGTACATACAGAGCATGCGCACGCGGCCCGGTCGGCTTTGCTTCCAGTCTTTTTGGTCCCGGCAGCGCGCCGTATGGGGCTCAGTGCGTTGCCATAGAAACCCCAGAGCGGTGACGGGCTAGCGGTGGAGACTTCGGGATCCTGGGCACTTGAGCGCCATGTCTTTCCGTGATCTCCGCAGTAAGGCATCCCTGCCCTCTGTGACCTGCGATCCTCCCGAGACTCGGGGCTCCGGCCCGCCGGCTCCCTGTCCGAGCCCCGCCGAGGCTCTCGCGCCGAAGTCCCCCTCCGGGGTCTCTGCAACTCAGGGGCTCCCCTGACCCTAGCCGACCCCCGCCAGGCTGAGCGCCCCAGTGTGTCTCATAGCGCTTTCTGCTATGATGTGTATGCGGCTAGTGCGGCTGAGGAACCGAAGTTTTAATTTTATCTAATTTTAATTGACTTGGGTCTGTTCGCTGCTGTATCGCAAAACACCATTTTCCAAAGCGACCGTTTTTGAGCTGGGTTAGCTTAGAGAAGCGAACAAGAGAATCGAAGAGGGGGCTGGTGAATAATGATTGAGGCTAATATTTTTCGAGTTCGAGTTTTTGTGATCTGTTAGGTAGTTAATTACTGTTCTATGTGTGTTCATCATTTCATTTACTCCTCTGAACAGCAGTCCTTTTATGTTTAGGTGAGGAAATGGACACAGAGAGGTCAGGTCACTCGGTCGGTCGGGACATAGGTGGTAAGAGCTGGCGCTGGAGTGTGAAACCGTGTCGTCTAACCTCCAAAGCCCTCAGCCTTTCTGAAAGGGGCTGGTGAGGAGAAGGGAACCCAAAAGTGCCTTTGCAAGGAGCGTGGGGAAGTGGAAAAATGGGGATTAAAGAACTAGTTATCACTGCTCTGGGGAACATCTGTTAGAAAGTAAACATTTTACATTTAATATCTTATTTTAGTCCTCACTGTTACAGTGAGATGAGTCATTCCTGGATGGAATACTTTGACGCAGGGAGGTGAAATAGCTGCTTTAGATCATAGAGCTAGAACTGGGTGGAAATCAGTATCAAAACGTGGGACTGTGTGAATCAGTCTCTTGCCTTTTATGTGCTGTCATTTTCTGAATCTGAAGCGGTTCAGGAACTGGCTCCACCTGCACACGTGTAGCAGGTGTTGCCAATTTGGTGTGATTTGAAGGGCCTCTTTAAGGCCAATTTTCTAATAGTTGCCAGTGCCTGAAATTTCCCCTTTAAAGATTACTGCTTTCAGTTATAAAGGGCTCTTTCTATAATGTAAATATATAGGAAGAGGCACCACCGTTTATTGATGCCTACTAGCACTGTTGTGTGAATCTCTGCCCTCTGGGACTTGGACATTCTTGGAGACATTATGTTGTAGAGACACCTTTCTCCTCTCTCACAGTTGAGGGAGGCCAGCCTTCTGCTAAGGGACACTGAATGGAGTTGTTTTGGGAAAAGTGTACAAAAGGATTTCTGAACGTTTTTGACCTTAAATGAATGCCGTACTTTAGGCAGTTCATGTAAGAATCTTACTTGTCTCCTTTTGATGACGATACTGCAGAATTAACAGAATTTGGCTACTACTTAGTGAGAGGAAGTGTTTAGGCCTCACCATCTGGTGGGAAGGCTGCTGCTTTTATTTTCCATTGCTCTATTTAAATATCCCCCCGAACAATGGCAGAGGCCCTCTGCTGCTCTTTCCACTGCTTATATCTTCTCTTCTGTTGTCTGGTGAAATTCAGCCTAATCTCCAATGACCAGGTAGCTTATTTGTGAATGTCATTGGGACATTTTCAATATCCATCTTCAAGAAAAGTGAAGACAGACATTACTTAGTCAGAAGCGCTCTTGGCACATCATGGGAACTAAAAGGATGTTATTTGCAAGTCTTGCTTAAAACTTAGTGACTGCAGTATTAAGAACAAGTGTTAGTATTACTGTTTCTTAGTCTGTTTCATACTACAGCTAAGTATTGCTCTATAGTTCAAGCATTCTCTAGAATATTCCTCTAAGTAACACAGAGACATCAGTTTTACCCTACCACCATCACCTCTACAAAAAAAAAGTTAACATTTAAAAGTGTTTTTCTTTATGACATTTGGTAAGACCAGATATTTTTCATTTTTAGTGGTGAAGAGAAAGATATCCAGGAGATAGTTGAGATACCCAAGAGAGAAATTAAATTCACAGCCAATCCCTAAACCCTATTTCAACGTAGTTTCCAGTTCTCCCATTGAACTCAAATAAATGTTTTTTAGGAAACAGCTTAACTGTTTTATCTCCTGTTTGTTTTTCTCTCAGAGTTGATAAATAGTCTATAAACGTGTCAGTAGCCTGGGAGTAAGAAGACAAAAATGAAGGAAGTATCTGTGTTGATAAGTAGGTGATGTTTGAGGAGGAGCTGACCATCCTGTGTGTTTTTACCTTGGACAGATTTTACAGAGATGATGAGAGCCTTGGGATACCCTCGACATATTTCCATGGAAAACTTCCGCACACCAAATTTTGGGCTTGTATCTGAAGTGCTTCTCTGGCTTGTGAAAAGGTTAGAATCGGGAACTTTACTGTGGTCTAAGAATAGATTCGAGATGTTACTCATTAGCCACCTAGAAACAGGATACTTCTGAGAAGCAAAAGGAAAAGTTCAGTAAAATTTGACAGACTGGGCTGTAACCTGTTAAAAGTCAGATGTGTGTTAAGGAATGCTGTGGGGAAAGGGAGTGTGCCAGGAGGTGGTGAAAGACTGTTTCTCAGCAGTAAGCTGACAGGCGTGCTGGCCCACCCTCCTCATCATCCCCTCGTCTTCATCAGGGATTGACAGGGCCTCCTTACACAGTATCTGGCTTAGGATTGGCAAACTTTTTACTAAGGAGATGATCAAGATTTTAGGCATTGCCCGCTGCATAAGATCTCTGTCAGGCTTCCTTGTGTTTTATTGTTTATTGCCCTTTAAAAATGTAAAAACTCTCCTTAGCTTGTGAGCTGTACAGGAGAAGGCCAAGGACTGCAGGCTGTTGACCCCAGCATGTCATCAGTAACTCGAAGAAAGGAACTCTGGCCCCTCTGCTGAGTCAAGGGCTGTCAGCCAGAGTAATCCTTCTGGATATTTTAATTAGACTTTGCTGTCTGATATAGATTTAATTTTGTAAGCTGAGCCCCAGATTTGGTTTTTGACATTTGAAAAGGTGCTGATGCTGGGAAAGATTGAAGGCGGGAGGAGAAGGGGATGACAGAGGATGAGATGGTTGGATGGCTTCACTGACTCAATGCACATGAGTTTGAGTAAGTTCCGAGAGTTGGTGATGGACAGGGAGGCTTGAGTGCTGCAGTCCATGGGGTTGCAGAGTCGGACGTGACTGAGCGACTGAACTGAAGCCTATTTTTTGGTGAGGATTTGTTCTCTTGGATGTTTGGTATTTTGTGTTGCTTTTGAGGTCTTTCATATTCTTACTACCGTAGCTGGGGACTCAGCTTCCTGTTACAGATCCACTGTCCTCCCAGTGGTTTACTTTCTGTTTTGTGACCTTTCAGCTTAATTAACTTGTGTCTTTCTCTCTGTCTCTGTCTTTGCAATAGGTACGAACCTCAGAATGACATCCCTTCTGATGTTGAGACTGAACAAGACCGAGTTTTCTTCATTAAGGCAATTGCCCAGTTCATGGTTAGTTCAGTTTTTTGATGGAGTTGTAAAATTAAATACACCAGAAGGAGATGGAGCCTAATTAGAGCTGCGTTCAACTTTCTTAACACTCTGCATTACCAGATTTCTGTGGAGCCATTTTTTGAATTTTAAGCAATATTTTCTACACAAAGGTTATCACATAATTGGATAGTTCTTTACTCTGTATACCATTATTTTTACTCTCCACAGAAAGGCTGCTTCTTACCTTCTCATCTGGTGATGGCAAGCACTATCTGTGGAGTCATTTTACCAACAAAGTTTTCTGAGTTTTTTGTTTTTAACTCATGATTTGTTAAGAATTTTAGAATCCCATGAGACCAGTGGTGGCAGTATACAGGATAGTTGTCTCAGAGGGGCAGTGAGAGAAAAGGATTAGCCATGTCACCTTTGACCAGAAAGGTGATCAGCACTGCGGAAGCCCCAGCGGCCATTCGTCCCCACAGTCAGGTTGTATTAGTCGACAGGACGCGTTTCAGGACTGCTCGATCTGTGTGGACCCTGCGGGTGGACAGCATCTGCCAGCGAGCGGTGGCAGAGGCGGCTGAACATGCTTTACAGACATGGTAAATCCTGAGAGCAGCAGGCTGTGAGTTCACAGACATGGTAAAGACAGCTGTTTGGCCGACTGACATAAATGACTTCCATACTGTCAATGACACCTATAAATAATATTTCCAGAGTAGCTTTCCTGTAAGAGAAGCTTAGCAGGTTGTTGCTTTGCCTAAAGGAAGCTGTTTTGAGATTGAAGCAGTAGTTGTCCAGGGGCCTCTCGTTCACAACATCACTCCAAGTGGGCCCACTGTTACTTAGTCTAGAATTTTAATAATGTTTTTAAATTAATTAAGTTTTTACAATCTTTGTTGGAAAGCATAAGGTTGACTGAAATATATGAAGTTATGGGAATACTATATAATAAGAGGAATTGAACTTGAAGACTAATGACAAATCTAGTTATTGATGTTATAAATTACACTTATGTAACATTTGTATTACTGGGTATGGGAAAAGAGACGCATGTTACATAGTTACTCAGATAGATAAAAGTAAAGGGAATAACATGTAGGAAAGATGAGTTACTGTTTCTGAGAAATAATAAAGAACACACCTATTTCAATTAAGCTCTATTAATTTAGTGATGTGAAGTATTTATTGCTCATGTCAGATACTATATGCTTCTGCTTTTACTTAATAAAATTATGTAAGTTTGAATGGCAGATCTAAAGGAGAAGAAACTGGACCAAAATTTTATACAGATATTTTTCTTTTTGAGAGGTTAAGAAAGTAAAGTGATAGTTTATTTAAGCAAGGATACACTCTCAGAGGGAGAGAGGACAGACAGGTGAAGAACTGCTGCCAGATAATATTTTTCTAATTAAAATAGCATACAGACTTTAAAATGAGTTTTATTATTTTGAATAGTCAATGTATATTATGGCTCAAAAAAATTTTTTTAAATCATGAAACGATAATAGAATAAAATGAGTTTCTATTCTGTCTGCCATCAGCCCAGTTCAATTCCCAGTAACCACTAATTTTAATATCTCTCAGTTTCTGTAGGCATATTTAAGCAAATAGGCTAGATATACTTTTTCCTTCCTTTTGATCTGGTGGTGGCATACAGTATATCTCTGTCTTTATGGAACAGTACATTTTGGAGAACTTTTCAAATACAGATAGAATTTCTTCATTTTCTCTTACATCTGAGTAGTGTTGCTTGCATGTTTATACCATAAGTTGTATAATTTATACAGATTGGCATTTAGGTTGTTGGTAACTTTTGTTCTTAGAAACAGTGCTGTAACAGATAACCTATACACGTTGTTTTGTTTGTGACAACGTGTATCCCTATTATAAGTTGCTAGGATTGGGATTTCTGGGTCAAAAGATATGCACATTTATCATCTTGTTGTCATTTACGAAATTGCTTTCCATCAGGATTGTACCAGTCTACGTAACCACTCACAATATAAGAGTGACTTGAAAGTTTGACTCTTAATATGCTTTAGTTATACACCAATTCTTGGCAGAGACAGTTTCAAATGACCTGCATGGGATTTGGTTTAATTTTACATGGAAGGGATCTTAAACTTTTTTTTGTCTGAAAATAGGCCACCAAGGCACATATAAAACTCAATACCAAGAAGCTTTATCAGGCAGACGGGTATGCAGTGAAAGAACTACTGAAGATCACCTCTGTCCTTTACAACGCTATGAAGACCAAAGGCATGGAGGGCTCTAAACTAGGAGAGGAAGACGTCAGCAAGTTCAAGTTTGATCTTGGCTCAAAGGTGAGGACAGGACAGGTCTTGTAGAGAGAGATGGAGCATTCATTTCTCAGATTCTGAGATGAACTATAGCAACACAGCCCGCTTCTTTCCTTACTGCTTGACTGGGGGCCATTTGTCAGTTTTGTGCTCATTCGTCTGCATTGTTTTTTAATTTTTTAAAAATGGAATTTGTTTGGCCCTGTTGGGTCTCGGGTGTGGCAAGTGGGGCCTTTTGCAGTGGTGCGCGGACTCTCTGGCTGTGGCACGTGGGCTCCAGAGCCCGTGGGCTTGGTAGTTGGAGTGTGCGGGGTCTGTTGTTCCACAGCGTGTGAGATCAAACCCACGTTGCTTGCGTTGTAAGGCAGATTCTTAACCACTGAAGCACCAGGAAGACTCAGCTTTGTGCTTATCAGCATTTGGATCAAAACAGAAGGGACAGTAAATTCAGCTATTTATTGAAAGCCTGCTGTCTGCCAGGCACTGTGGCACAGTTCACAGGCGTGAACAAGCACAGGCTTCTCTATTCCTGCGGCTCCGTTGAGGGAGCCAGACTGAACTGCACAGCAGAAGGAGCGGCTCATCAGATGGGCTGATGGTGACGGATGGTGAAGAGGGAGGTGGTGGGGGAGGGTCTGAAACTGGGGGATAGCACAGCCTCAGGGACTGTGTGATGTCTCAGCGAAGATCTGGTGGAGAGAAGGAGCAAGCTCTTCAGTGGAGGCTGTGCTGTGTGTGTGAGGAAATGCGAGGGGGGCCGTGTGATGAGAGCTGGGAGGGGAGGCGGCCACAGGCCCTAGGGTCCCTGGAAGGCCACTGCCAAGACTTTGAGGTGGAAAGTGGTCGAGTTTTGAGCAGAGAAGTCCATCATTTGAAGCCTCATATTAAAAGGATCACTGGTTGCTGGATTGAGTGAGACTGCTGCTGCTGCTGCTAAGTCGCTTCAGTCGTGTCCAACTCTGTGAGACCCCATAGACAGCAGCCCACCAGGCTCCCCCGTCCCTGGGATTCTCCAGGCAAGAACACTGGAGCGGGTTGCCATTTCCTTCTCCAGTGCATGAAAGTGAAAAGTGGAAGTGAAGTCGCTGAGTCATGTCCCACTCTTCGCGACCCCATGGACTGCAGTCTACCAGGCTCCTCCGTCCATGGGATTTTCCAGGCAAGAGTACTGAAGTGGGGTGCCATTGCCTTCTCCTGAGTCAGACTGAGTGGGGAGGCAAAGGTGGGAGCAGAGAGACCTATGAAAAAGCCCAAGGTGATGGTGCCTGTGACTCTGAGCGGCCAGTGAGCGCTCAGCTGAGCTTGGGGGGAGTGGGAGCTGTGAGGTGTTGGAGGACTTGGTTAAAGCAACAAGCCAAACGTGAAAGCTGTGTCTTTAATCGCTAGCTGCTGTGGTGTAAGCAAGGGGCTAGAGCCAGAGGGAGTGTCGGCTCCCTGTTTCATAGAACTGCTCTGGCAGTGTTAATGACCGCCCCGCCGCCCCCGCCACACCAAGGTGTGGGAGGCTCAGAATGGGAATGTGGTGGGCACTGAATCGGAGGGAGAGTGTCCTCAGGTGTTCGCCCCACCTTCCCAAATCCGGAGGCCTTGGCAGAGGCACTGAAGAGGACCCGGGCCCAAGGCCTTGGATAAAGAGACCTAGGGATGCAGAGCTTCTTATTAATAAGAACATGATTGGCCAGAGGGCCTGGGTCCTTGACTGAAACTGTTCAGAGGCTGCGGAGCCCTGGTGTTGGGGGCAGCTTGCCCCAGGAGGCAAAAGGTTGAGCGAAAGTGGACACCATAAGGAAGGTCTGAGGCGGCTCTGTCGAGTCGCCCTCCCTGTGCCGGTGGATGTGGCCTGTGCCACGCGGCACGATAGCCACTAGCCACGTGTCACCAGCACAACCCAGGAGGTGAGTTTAAGTTTTTCTTAATTTTAAATGGTTTAACGTTGAGACTGGCACGTGACTGGTGGGCACGTGTTAGACGTCACAGCTCTAGAGTGTGGGTATGAATTCCCGCCAGGACGGGGTTGCCATCACTGAGATAGAGGAGAGTTCAGAAGGAGCAGGTCTGGCAGGAAAGATGAGGAGTTTGGTTTGGGACGTTGCCTTTGCAGCATCTCTGAGGTGTCCGAATGGAGACATGGAGCCTCGGCATCCACACCAGGAGCTTTCGGGGATTGTGAGGGGGAGAGGTTGGGGGGCTGAACTCTGCTGATTCCAGTGCTGAGAAGTGGGGGGTGAGAAGACTCCCACAGGGGAAGCCGGAAGCTTGCTGCTTCCCAGCAGAGTCCTGAGGACTCAGGAAATGGACAAGTCGCCCGCTGTGAGTGAAGAAGGAGCGTTGTTGCAGGTGGGAGTTCGTTGGCTGGGGGAGAGGGAGGGTGAGCAGAACTGGGAAATACTTGGCTCTTTGGAAATGTAGCACATTCACGGAGGAGGCTGTGGCAAGCAGACCCCAAGAGAGAAGCTTACCCTGGGCTGAGTGCTCAGTGGTCCTCACCGTCCTCATGGCAGAGCCTTGTGGGAGCCGGTCTGCTGTGAGCCCCTTGTGCCGGTGAGCCCCTCTGAACCTCTTGGCAGCCCGTGGAGTGCACCCTGAACGCGGGGCGGGGGGGCAGACACGGCCTTGGGGGCTGCATGGGGCTGTGTCCTCAGGCTGCCCCTCTTTTCTCACCCCGCCGCTGCCAGAGCCCCTCACTGTAGGAGGCGTGCCAGCCTCACGCCCCCACACCCCTGCTTGCAGAATACGTTTGACTTGACGTCGGGGTTTTCAGAGAGACCCAGGGTCCTGTTTGTACTTAGATCAGTGTTTCCCAAACTGGTGTCTGGGGAGCTCTCTTCTACGGGGTGTGAATATGTCTCCTGGGGAAAACACATTCTATAGTTAGGTAAGTATTCTGACTGGAGGAGGGACCTGATAGGAACAGATTGGTTCTTTCTGCATGCTGAAAACCTGTTAGTGAAATTTCTGTTTTTGATATCTTCTTTCTAGATTGCAGATTTAAAAGCAGCGAGGCAGCTTGCTTCTGAAATCACTTCCAAAGGAGCATCTCTATATGACTTGCTGGGCAAGGAGGTGGAGCTGAGGGTGAGTGGTGTTCAGATACCTCCGTTACCTCCCTAATTACCTTCTCAGCTGAGCAGATTTCCAGGGTTTCTTTTCCAATTAAGTTTTTTCCTGTTCTCTCGGTTTTATTAAACAGTACCTGATAAAATGAGATACTGTGTGGGAAAGTTCAATCCATAAGCTGCAGTTCATCCTTCTGGTGGGCTCGGGTCTGTTTCTGATGCCTTTGGCATCTGGTTCAGGAATGGCACACGTGTGCTGTGTTGCCTCAGCTCTCCCTCTTGTTCCTATGGCAGACTTTATTGATCACGATGCTTTCCCCGGTGCCCTCAGCCTCGGCATGCTTCCCAACAAAATGCTCCTCCCAGCCTGTGGCTCCTGAATCTTGTTGCCCAGTGGAATCACCTGGGGATCTTTACAAACTGCTGATACCTGGCTTCCATGCTGATGTCACTGGTATGCAATGTGACTTGGGCATCAGGAGTTTTAAGTCTCCTGGGTGATTCTAACATTCATCAGTTTGGGAACCAGTCACTAATCTAGGCAGTCAGTTGAAGTTGATGTTACAGTTGAAATTTATTTGCAGTCCTTATTTTAGCCCCTGTCAGTCAAGGTGGATGCTCTGTCCTCTGTGTTTGAGGAGCTGTTGAAGAGTGGATTCCTAAAATGCCCTTGAAGCTCCTGTAGAGCTTTTAAATCACCCGACATCCAGGTCGTCCCCTGGACCAGTGGATTGAAATGTCTGCAGGTGAGAGCCAGATTTTTAAAGCTCTGCAGGTGACCCAGTGTGCAGCAGAGTTTAGGACCTAGCTACTGGTTGAAGAAGAAATGGGAGTGTTGGTTGGTTCTTACCTGTGGGGATCATGGCATTTGAAGCCTGTCGGCTCACATCTGATATTTCTGATTAAATGTGTTCAGTTGACTGCATTCCCGTCATGTGTGTCATCTGTGGCTGCTCTCTCATGCCTCGCCCATGTCCTGGCATTGCTGTCGCAGGTATTGTCCTGTTCTGCCCTAGAAGCAGACTGGATGCGGGGACTTGATGCCAGCTCACCCTCCCTGCTCTGGATACATTGCCACCTGGTGCCGTGTGTTTGGCAGAACACACCTGCCAGTGATGTCTGACAGCTGGTTTAGATAAGCAGTGAGGCAGTTCCAGGCTTCTCGTGTTTTCTGTTGATCATGGGGTGAATATGTGTCTGATCATGTTCCTCGCAGACCCGGAGATGAGCGCTGGTCACTCGCTGTTCGCCAGCAGTGTTTCCTGGCTTCATTGTGAGGCTTCACTAGGATTCGAGGGGCTCTTTCCACGCCAACCTGTAGTGAATTGACGAAGCAGTCAGAGGCTGAGCTGTTGCTTGGGGAACCGTGAGGCCCTGGATGTAGGACTTGTCAAATTCTGTGTAGTTGTGATCTGCAGAAGCTCCCATCCAGTACACTCAACAGACAGTCACCGAGGGCCGACTGCAGCCTCAGACCAGGAAGGCTGTGTGTTCTGTGTCCTTGAGGAGGTCGCCTCCCTGGGCTCAGTAGTGCTCCCCAGCGGGAAGACATGGTGCACCGTGGATTAAAAGAAGTACAAGACAGGGTTGAGGAGGTGCTCCCGGAACCCCATAACCGCATGCACGTTAAAGCTCCAGCTTTCAGAACCGTCCAGTACTGCCATGATAGGCACAGATGCCTCCCTTGACAGTTAATGGTCAGTGCTGGGGCGGGGCTGAGTAGACTCTTCTCACTGGTACAGTTGTCAGTGACAGGCAACTTAGAGGGCCGCGAGCATAAGGAAGATAGTACAGGCTGGCAGAGGACTCAGACAGGAAGTTCAGTTGCACTTGGTTCGGGGTCTCTGAGTGGAATGCAGGTGAAGAAGCAGATTTGGAGAGACAAGGTTCTGAGTGGCGAGCTCCGCTTCCCGTGCTGTTGGGGTCCTGGGGCCCATAGATGAAGGGCGGGGCCTGGAGCTCTGGAGGGAGGCCAGATGGGCAGACACAGGCATCCTTGGAGGAGGTGGTGGCGGGAGTGTTTCTGCATTGGAGACCCACACCGTGATGAAACTTTGAGGACTAGTCCATAAGCCATGTCTAGAGCTGGGAATTGGTTTTGAGAATTCCTCTTCTAAAAAAAAATTTCGCTTCATTGTTTCCTATAGGAACTGAGGACAGAAGCAGTTGCCAGACCTCTGGAAATAAATGAGACTGAAAAAGTGATGAGAATTGCAATAAAAGATATTCTGGTAAGATTACTTTTTTTTATTTAATGTTTTCGTGCCTAGGACTGGGAAATAGTGAGTTCTTGGTTTTACAGGACAGAGCAAGCTGGGCCTTGTAACAAAGATAGAATGTGTTAGTAGGGAAGTGAAAAATTTAGAGCACGTTCTGGAATAGCTAGGTGACTTACTGTTATCTTCCCCTAGTATCGTTTTCATGTTACTAAAATTTTGTCAGTTTATTAATTTAATGATTCTCTTAAATTTTTCAGTAAATATGTTTTATGGACTCTTCACAACTTATTTAACCAGTTCCTCACTGTTGGGCATCTAGATTATTTCTAGGTTATCTTAATTCTAAACACTGAATAAATAGAATGATCATCATCCTTTACTGATCATCCATGGTTAGTTATTATAAGCTCATTGCATCTGAATCATTCATTTGGAAGGCAGATAGTGAGAGAAACTCAGACTACTTGGGCTTGAACCGTGCCCCCCGTGTGACATCAGGCAAGTTACTTAACCTTTCTGTGCCTTTCTTTCCTCATCCATAAAACAAGATGAATGGCAGTCCCTGCCACGTGGGGTCCTCATGAGCATTCATTATGACAGTCTGTCATACAGAGCCTTTGGCACATAGTAGGTATTCAGTCATTATTAGAGATTCATTTTATTCAGTAGACAGAGATGAGGGGCCTTACGTAAATTAGGAGCAGTTATAAAACAAAATTTGCTGAGAGTTGTATAGAGCTCCAAGATGGATAGGTTTTTATAGGCCTCTTGTCATATAACAGTGATACTCCGTGGTCAGCCCAGCACAGAGTCAGAGCCTCAGCAGGGTGAGAGGTGCAGGGCAGCTGAGACAGGAGATGGTTCCGTATCAGCAACTTGACCAAATGAGTGAATATATTAAAGATGCAGAAGCCAAGGTTCTCACCATCGGAGATGGGGTTACAGATATGGAAAGGGAAAAAATTAGAGCGAACCCTGAAATAGGTGTTGATGGATGGTTAAATGCATTTCAATATAAATAGATAGTTATGGGAATAAATCTTATGTACATGTACTTTATGTATGACATATCTGTGTACATACACATGCATACCCACACACACATTGATATGTTTCTTAGCTCCAAGCACACGTAGCCCCCAGATCTTGGTTTCTAAATGCCATTTTCCACTAAAGGGAAGCAGGGCTCTTGGCAGAAATAACTGATTCTAGAGCTGGGAGAAGAAAATACAAGATCTGCTTGTGCCAGAAAGCACGGAAGTACTCAAAGAATGTGAAAGGGACACAGAAGCCAGCCTGAATGAGTTTCCCCTAGCCACATCAGAGACAGGTTAAGCATCAAAATAAATATAGTGATGGATTATAGACCGTTGAATGAATGCTCACAAATATAAAACATAAATGAATACATTGAAAACTGATGAAAAGCAGATTTTTTGCATGGTTTCCAAGTAGCTCCCTACAAGATACTCATTAATTACAAAGAAGAAGAGAGTGATACATGAGAAGCTTGACAGACATTCCCTTAATCCAGCGATCAGGGTGAACATCTTCCATGATGGAGCAGGTCAGAATGATGCATGCCTGTTGAAAGGCAGGGCGCAGTGATAATCTGTGCTGTTCTGCTAAGGGTGCATCATCTGAAGCTAATTAGATGAAGGAAGGTTGAGGCATTCTGAAGTTCCCTGGCCCTTACTGTTCAGCAGTGGAAAGGCCATGAACATCCAGGAGAGGCTGAGGAGCTGTCCAGACCAAAGGAGACCTGGTGACTGAATGAATGCTCAGGGTCACTGCTGTCTGCTGTTGAGGACTCCACAGTGGGTTGTGGGTTGGATGAGGTTGTGCATCAGGGTTCGTCTTCTGTCTGGATGTATAGGAGGAAGTTCTTACTTGCAGGAAATACACATTAAAGTATTTAGAAGTGATGGAGCATCAAGTCAGTGGCTCACTCTCATCTAGGTCAGGGCAAAATGCTTTGTATTATACTTCAGCTTTTTGTAAGTTTGTGATTATTAATTTAAAACAAAATTTTAATGATAACACTCTTGTGCTTGTCAGTGTTCTGGCCGAATCAAGTTAGCATGGCATAAGTGTGCCTTTTCTACTAAGTGTATTAACAATGCAACAGCCAAATGAGGGCACAGTTCATTTCTTGGTGAAAATCTCTTAAGGTGTCTTTTCATTGTTGGAAAATATCCATGATATTTGATAATTCAAAAAAAATGAAACAACCTGGACACTTAAAAGGGACTATAAAATACAGGCCATTTATTTTAAAAAGAGCCTTTTTAAAAAAAAAAAAATTATTGAGCTGAGCTGGGTCTTAGTTGCAGCATGTGGGATCTTGGTTTCTGCATGTGGGATCCAGTGCCCTGACCAGGAATCGAACCTGGGCCCCCTGCATTGGGAGCAAAGAGTCTTAGCCACTGGACCACCAGGGACGTCCCAGAACCTTTTAAAAAACTTTACTTTTGAGATCAGATAGATAATTCACCAGGTTTTAATCTGACTCTGATTCAGAGAAGTGTTGCCATTAGCTTGAGTAGTTTGTTCAAAACGGAGACCCACCTTGTCTTCCTTTGAGCGTAAACTTGGATTCCTGCTTGGGCTTTGTGAGTACCTTCAACAAGTCAGTGGTTAGGTGTGAGATTAGTCTTCATGAAGGCACCTTGGAAAGGGTTAGTGAACTTAGACAAAAATTAAGCCATAAATTATCAATGAAAGTGACTGCTTCCAAGTGTGCGCCTACTCTTGAGAGTCGTGGAATGTGTCTAGTCTCCTTAGGCAATTTCTCTGTGGACCACATAGCATTTCAGAGGCCTGCAGGTAAACAGACTACACATGTATAAATTCCAAGGAGAGCAAACCAGTCAATTCTAAAGAAATCAACCCCGAATATTCATTGGAAGTAGTGATGCTGAAGCTGAAGCTCCAGTACTTTGGCCACCTGATGGGAAGAGCCAACTCATCAGAAAAGACCCTGATGCTGAGAAAGATGGAAGGCAAGAGGAGAAGGGGGTGGCAGAGGATGAGTTGGTTGGATGGCATCATTGACTCAATGGACATGAATTTGAGCAAATTCCAGGGAAGTGAAGCTAAGATAAAGCTTGTTTGTGCATCTGTTCTGTAAGTCAGTTCTTTGTAGCTTGGGAGAAGCCTGAACCAGGTAGATGAAGGCAGACCATCACTTACCTGTTTGTAGCTTGGGAGAAGCCTGAACCAGGTAGATGAAGGCAGACCATCACTTACCTGCAGGTGAGGTGTAACCATCTCAACAGGTGAGCCGACAGGTCTCAGGCTCTGCGTAGGATACTTTCCTACGCAGGATTCTTTCTACCTGCATTTGTTTCCCTGGGCAGAAACACCTTCTCATGGAAGAAAAATAAATGGATAATTTTTTTTCTGGGCCTCTGTGCTGTTCCTCCTGGAAATAGTGGGTTAAGTGAGCGGTGGCTTGGGGGAGGGTTTGATCTGTTTGCTTCCCTTTGTTTCTGTTTCCTGAGGTCTTGCTGGGTCTGAGGGCTTGAGAAACCCCTCTCTTTCAGAGTTGGATCGAGGTCCTTACTGGACCTTGTCTCCTTTGTTTCCTGTTAAATGTAGGCACAGGTTCAGAAGACAAAAGACCTGCTCAATAACGTGGCCTCTGATGAAGCTAACTTAGAAGCCAAAATCGAAAAGAGGAAATTAGAGCTGGAAAGAAATCGGAAGCGACTGCAGACTCTGCAGAGCGTCAGGTAGGTGTGAACGCGGGAGCGTGAGTGGAGGGCTGTCCCTGGAAGTTAAAGCAGACCGAGGGAGTGTGTGGTCAGTGGGGTTAGCCTTTCAGGCCGTGGGATGCCTCTGCTGCAGACTGTACGTGTGTCTCTTGTTCCAACAAACACAGTGTTGGGCTCAGTCTGTTGGCTGCTTTCGGTATGTCTGGAAAACTGCTTTATTCTTGAATCCCCACTTCTAGCCTTTGTAGCTTCTTGGAATGCAAGGCAAAGTAAGTAAATCCAGATGGTGAAAGTTGTTATACAAGGCCTGGCTCCCCAGACCTGTGTCCTGCCATAAATTAGGTGGGAATAGAAACACTCTTGCTTCTTGGTTGGAGTTGGTTTTAGAGCTGTGTAATTCCTCACTGGTAATTCATCTTCTTCCCTTTCCAGCATGTGCCTCACATTTTCTTGGGGTTCACTCCTCCCCCCACCGCTTTCTTTTTCTCTCCCTCCCTCTCCTCTTCCATCTCCCCACCCCCTCCCTCCCCCCAGCTCTGTATCTGCTTTTCCTTGCTCTGCCTGTTGCTCTTCGGCCCTTTTCATTCTTACATTATTTTTCTCTCTCCTTTCTCCTCTGTCCGGCTGCTGCGTCCACTCTGAACGTGCCTTGCTTGTTTGGGACACTGGTACCTGGTCTGCACTCTGGCTGCTGTCCTGAGACCTGTGGGAGGGCAGCACCTGGGGACAGCGGACAGTAGCCCAGAGAGCATCAGCCTCCCTCCTTCCCAAGGGCATGCCCTGGCCCCTCTGCCTCTGGAGTCAGGGTCACTGGATAGATTTGTCTCATTAAAAAATTCTGCCTTTCAGGTTTAAATTCAATTTTGTTAAGCGTCATATCTTTTTAATAGAAAAATTTCTGTTTTCCTCTACTCCAAGAGATTGTGAATTATTTTTCTAGTTTATCAGTTTATATTTTTAAAAGAAGAGCTGTTTCTCTTTAAGATCAACAATAGAAAATAGAAAATTCAGCAAACCAGTTTAAACATTTTTTTTTTTAAGTTTTTAAAAACTTATTATTTATTTGGCTGCACTGGGTGTTAGTTGCTGCATGTGGGATCTTGAGTTGTGGCTTTTGGGATCTCGTTCCCTGACCAGGGATAGAACGCAGGCCTGCATTGGGAGCAGGGAGTCTTAGTAACCTGGAAGTCACTGTTTTTAAGTTTTTATATTTTGGTTTAATTAAAACTGAGCTTTAATTTGTAGCGGCCTTTGTTTCTTTTTTTAGGGGACTGATTAAATTTTGGAACATGCAGACAGCAGAGTATTATGCCCAACTAAGTTAATGCAGATCAGTCCTGGGTGTTCATTGGAAGGACTGCTGCTGAAGCTGAAACTCCAATACTTCGGCCACCTCGTGCAAAGAGTTGACTCATTGGAAAAGACCCTGATGCTGGGAGGGATTGGGGGCAGGAGGAGAAGGGGATGACAGAGAATGAGATGGCTGGATGGCATCACCGACTCGATGGACATGAGTTTGAGTTGGTGATGGACAGGGAGGCCTGGCGTGCTGCGATTCATGGAGTTGCAGGGAGTTGGACACGACTGAGCGACTGAACTGAACTGAACTGAAGTTAATGCATGGGGCTCCTCAGGTGGCACTAGTGGTAAAGAACCCTCCTGTCAATGCAGGAGACTAAGAGACATGGGTTCGATCCCTGGGTCAGGAAGATCCCCTGGAGGAGGGAATGGCAACCCACTCCAGTATTCTTGCCTGGAGAATCCCATGGACAGAGGAGCCTGGCGGGCTATAGTCCATGGGTAACTTAGCATGCACACACAAGATAATGCATACATTTAATTTATTGATTTTTAGAGATGTATACAGTTTGTGATTATTTTTAACTCTGTATTGCAGTCTGTGCTATACCGAGTGAGAAAAAAAGACCTCAGCGCTTCATTTTAAGATAGCATGCTTAATGTTTGTTAAAAAGAAATGCATTTCTGTACATACCTATGCACCAAAAAGTCTGGAAGGATGAATGTCAAATTTTAAGTGGTAACACCTAGTGATGAAATTAGGCATCATTTTAATTTTATTCTTAGTACTTTCAAGATTTTTTCTAGCTTTTACAAAGAGCCCATCTTAATATTTGATTAAATGTATCTTCCTTTTGTGGGGGAGGGGGGAGAGAAAAGGAGAAATTAGCTTTCGTTAAAAGAATGAAGAACCTCCCCCAGGTAAAGGCTTTCCAGAGAAAGCCAGGATGGAATCTGGAGCTCTGAATACCAATTTCAAACTACTATATGTTTGTGTATTGGTTAATCTTTCCGTTTTGTTTTTTTTTTTCATTTTGTTGTTCTAGGCCAGCGTTTATGGATGAATATGAGAAGATTGAGGAGGAATTGCAGAAGCAGTATGAAATTTATCTTGAGAAGTTTCGGAATCTGGCTTATCTGGAGCAGCAGCTGGAGGATCATCACAGGATGGAGCAGGAGCGGTTTGAGGTGAGTGCCGAGTCCCTTCTGCACAGACCGTTGGTTCAGTTCTGGTGTGTTACTTTGTACTTGTTGACTTGCCGGTTTATGAAGAGCATCGTGAAAAAGAATATTGGATGAGTGTTTTTTCTCCCTGATCAGGCTCATGTGGTTCTTCTGTTTTCCTGGTTGTGTAGCCTGAACTCAAAAGCGGTCAGGTTTTTGATGGCAGATTTGGTCAGTCAGGGCTACAGACAGGGCCGCCACATGACCTGGGCAGTTCGTTATAACTGCGGGCTTAGAAATTCCTGGGCTGGCTTTAATGCTGTGTTGTCTTGAAATTGTTAATAATTCTAAACTGCATTTTATTTTGCACTGAGTCCCACAAATTATGTAATATGTCCTGAAGACAGATCTAAAAACTTGCTTGGTTAATTCACTGGAAGATTTTCAAGCCCTGGTTAATTGAATCATCCAGACTGGCTTTTCAGACACTTCTTTATAAAGAATTGTAGTTTATTGAGTATTGTGGGATACAGGTATGACCTTGAACCTGACCAGTTATTTTACAAGCTTCCTCTCATCCCAGTGTATAAAGTCATTCAGGAAAGAGTATTTCAGGTCCCAGCATCAGTTGATAAATATGGAATCAGAGCTAAGGAAGTTGGATTGCTGTCATTTTGAATTGTCCTTATCCTCTAAGAATATTTCTCCTTAACCCAAGAATGATCTTTTGAAGTCTGTGTTCACAGCGAAACTGGTCTGCAACCTCCCTTTCCCCTGCTGTCCTTAACAACTTTTGGTATAAAAGTCATCCTTGCCTTCTTAAAAACCTGGACATTTGAATTAGGTGACGCTACTTAGTTGTCCCGGAGAGCTGGCTGTGAGTGGCTTATCACCTTCATCTGGACACGTTTATCTAGACAGGGAACCTGTTGCCACTCTTGCTATATGGCAGAGGCAGGAACGGGGGACCCAGGACAGGCACATTTTGAGGGCAATGAAAAGACCCTGGGGTTCTGGAAGTCTTAAACACTGAGCATCTGGGAAAGAGCAGTAAAGAGACAGTGAAAATAAGCTGACCATATTGTACTGTGTTCTGGGCCACCCCGGGCTCGGAGAACGTATGGAAGAACATGCCTCAGGACACGAGTGGGCACCCTGGGTGACTTCTGAGGGGCCCCTCCCTGCCCACCGTCCTTTTGGCAGCACCTGCTGGCTCACACCTGCTCCTGGGCTTCTGGTACCTGGTCCCTCAGAATATCTCAGTGTGGGACATGGCTTCCTTTGTAATGTTTAGAACAACAACACCTTTTTAAAAGCCGATTTCCTCTCCCATTTTCTCTTGAGAATAATCAGGGTCACATTTTATAACCTAACTCAAGTATTGGCTTTTAAAAAAAATATCCTAGGAATTAAGATGAGTCTTTCTTTCTTTCTTTTCCTATTTGATCACTTCCACCATTTAGCACCTCTCAGAGCTAGAATTGTGCAGGGGAGGAAAATGATAAAATTCCTGCTTTATTTTATTAGCAAAAGGCCCAGAGTTGATGCATCTGTTTCTGTGTCCACATCCCACACCAGCACGGGTGGCAGACACTTCGTTGTGTCGTCACTTTTCTTCAGAGGCAGTTAGGTGTGATGGAAGGAGCGTGGGTTTGGAGGCCGGTCAGGCCCGTCTTGGCCAAATGTGTCCTTTCTGGGAGCCCCCCACTTCCATCCAGCTCCCTGGGTGATGACAGAGAAGGGGCATCAGGTTTCCTCTGCGGTGTCAGTTTTCCTCCCCTTCCTGTAGCTCAGTCTTTCTGCTTTTGCATCACAAGTCTAGCAGTACTTACATGGTAAGAAGAATAAAACAGTCCAAAAGGGTCCTTTCTCCTGGCTGTTGCTTCTCCTGCTCCACAGGAAACTGAGAACACTCTCCGTCTGATGCAGAACAAGCTCAAGGAGGAAGGAAAACGTCTGCTCAAGAGCGGAAGTAAGTCCACACATTTAAGCAGATGTGCTTTTTCTGGACTAGTGTTTTCAGCCTTGGAAAACTTAACATGCACATTTTATTTATTTTTTCAAAAGGTGATTCTCTCACAACTTTTATATCACTACCATTTTAATTTAGGAGCTTGAGAGTGTGTTAAAAATTACATACCATTTAAAGCACATTTCGTTTTCATGCCAACTGAAATCTTATTTTCCCCTATTTAAATGATAGTTATTAGTTGGAGTTACATATAACTATAGAAGAAATCTTGTTTTCAGCAGTCTGTAGGGTTCCTTATTTTAGGGCAGACTGAGGGGCAGCAAGTATTGTGATGAGGTATAAGTGCATCTGCTTGAAGGTTAGTCCACCCAACACGTGTCCCCCCAAGGTCCAGAGTCCTTTGTCTAGGCTTTCACCTACAGAGAAATGGGGGCGACCTACATGTAAGACCTCAATTTTGGGAAGGAGTCGTCTCTGAGGCTGGTCAGCCCACTGCATCCACAAACTTTACCAGGGTGTCAGGTCAGCCCTGGGAGCAGTCGCAGCACCTGATCGTCACGTGGGATTGGTGGCTGCGTCTCCGAGACTCTCTTCTCGCTTATTTCTCTTTTCTTGTGATGGTTTCTCTTGAGTGCTCGCTGCAGTGTCCCCGGGACAGCAGGCGTGCGTGCTTGCTCTCTCTGTCTTTTCCTTCTGTGTCTCTTTGCTGTTGTACTTGTTCTGTGCCTCTCTCTCCTGAATCTTAGGAAACTCTGTCTGGAAGGAGCATAGGATCTGCTGGGGAATCCTTATAGGGGTGAGCTTAGAAAATTCCCTGGGCCTCTCTAGCCAAAGCAGCCCCTCACCTTTATGGTTCCAGGTCAGCCAGGAGTGCCTGATGCAGCCCTCAGCGACAAGCCTGCATGGAGTGTGTCCCCCTCCGAGAGGCCCAGCACAGGTAAGTGCCTGGTTCCCCTGCATCCCGCTCTGCCCTGGACCAGCACATCGAGACCTTTCTCACTGAGCCTGCTTTATTCTTCTGAACTCAGACCTTAAGTTTGTGATCCATAGATTTGGGATCTCATGAAGACAGAGATTCTCATGAGTATGTGTGATTTAGTGTTTTCTGGAAAAGTAATTTTCAGTTTAAACGAGCCTAATGAAGGGTAATGCTTAATTAGCTTGTGGTGAGCAAAGAAGTTAGGAAAATAACGTATGAAGCACCATTCTCAGTTCTGCTCCTCCTGAGCCACCTAAGCTTCCCTGTCTGTCTTTGCTTTTCTCCACATGTGGGAACATTGTCCATAGTGGACAGTGAAAGTGTTAGTCACTCAACCATATCCAACTCTTTGCAACCCCATGGACTGTAGCCTGGCAGCCTCCTCCATCCATGGAATTCTCCAGGCAAGAATATTGGAGTGGGTAGTCATTCCCTTCTCCAGGGGATCTTCCTGACCCAGCGATTGAACCCAGGTCTCCTGCATTGGAGGTGGATTCTTTACCGTCTGAGCCGCCAGGGAAGCCCACCAGGGATATAAATGAGGAGAGGTAGAAAGGAAGACTTTCTGAATTCTTCTTTATTTGTGAGAAAGTCCTCTGAACAGAACAGTCTAAAGTACATAGACTTGAATCGGAGGTGAGGATGAGCAAAATCCAAGATCTGGAAGAGATCATTTTGTTCAGGTTACTCTGTGGGTAGCTGATTTAACCCAGCAAAGCATTATTGAGTATAGGTTCTGGGTGCTGAGGACGTTTCAGTGGACAGTAAATGGGGATCCTTGCCTTAAATGAATTTCTGGGCTGGCGACATGCTTGGGGACAAACAAGCAAGCTGTTTGTGGGAGGTGAAAAATGCCCCTGGGGGAAAGTGGAGCAGGTCAGGACATGGAGAGGGGGCCATGGAATTGCAGTTGTAAAGAGGAGTCAGGGGAGACCTCATGAGGAGACTCTGTTTAAGCAAAGATCAAATCAAAGGCACTGGGAAGATGGGAGCTACCAGAGAGGGAAAGTCCAGAAAGCCTGGCAGCCAGGGCCTAGGGTCAGGGGTGAGTTTCGCTGAGCAAGGAAGCATATGAACACACAGGGCTCAAGCTGAGGCAATTCAATGAGCTGGACGGTGGGTCGTGTGCTTGAGGGCTCACATCCAATGGAGCCTGTCTTCTCTGTTAAGCAAGAAATGAAGTCACGTAAGATTTGGCTTGGGGGTTTGGAGTGAGGGGTTTGAGGAAGAGAATGGCTGAGTAATTAGAGATGGAAAAGTGCCACAGGCCCCAGAGATTAAAAAGACTTAAGTACTTTGTTCAGATGCCGGGTAATAAAAGTCAAGGGCGACACTTCATCTCCCCACCAGCGTCTTAAACCTTGTTGCTGGTGATAAGTGTCTAACTAGATACCCTGTAGAATTCAAGCACTGTAGTGTTAGGAACTGAAGGCCTCTCTGACTTTATAAAATGACCCAGGAATGTCTTGAACGCAACTGAGTAGCCCTGTCATGGAGTGGAGAGCAGATACTCAGGCCTGTCACGCACGTTCCCGGCTGCCTGCCGTATCAGGCGCTGCCCCAGCGCCCAGCGATGGAGGAGGAGCCGAGGGAGCTCCCTGGCCTGAAGCCCCGGCTGTTCCCGGCCATGAGCTGGTGTGAAAACTTGAAACGGGGCCAGGCCAAATTAGATGCACTGTTTGTAGCAAATACACACCAGATTTTGAAGACTTGATATAAAAGGAAAGTAAAATTACTCATTAACATTTTTTTATGTTGGCTACTTATTGAAATGATATTTTAGGTATATTGGGTTAAATAGAGCATTATTGAAATTAATTCACCTGTTCTTTTTGCTTTAATGTACTTACTGGAAAATCTTAAATGGCATCTGGGGCTGGCATATTTCTGTTGGACAGTGCTTATCTAAAAGAAACCTATAAAAAAACCTGCCTGTAGTTTAATCACTGTGGTTTTGATTTGAGTTTCTCCGAAATAGCTATTGAAATGGAACGTCTTTTTGTCTGCTTTTGGCTACCTGTATATCTTCTTTGGAGAGATCTATTCTAGACCTTTGCACATTTTTTAATTGGTTTACTTTTTTTTTTAATGTTTATTTTTATTTATTTATTTGGCTGCCCTGGGTCTTGATTGTGGCATATGGGATCTAGTTCCCCGACTATGGATTGAACCCAGGCCCCTTACATTGGGAGCACTGAGTCTTAACCACTGGAAGTCACTGGGTTATCTTTTTATTATTGAGTTATATGTTCTAGATAGTAGACCCTTATGTGATTTGCAAATATTTTCTGTCATTCACTTTCTAGATGCTGTCCTTTGTTGTTACAGAGTTTTAATCTAGTCCAGTTTATTAATTTTTTTTCTTTTATTGCTGTGCTTTTAGTGACATGTTTGAGAAACTGCCAAATTCAAGGTCACCAAGATTTACCCATGTGTTTTCTTCTAGGTGTTTTATCATTTTAATTCTTACATTTAGATCTCTGACCCATTTCAGGTTAATCCTTTGTGTGTGGTGTGAGGTAGGGGTCCAGCTTCATTCTTTTGCATGTGGCTGTCTACTTGTCCCAGCAGCAAAGATTGTTCTTTCCCTGGTGAATCTTCCCGGCACACTTGTTGGCTGTACTCATATTAATGTGTCGCTGACAGCTCGACTTCAGTGATCTTTGTGTTAGCACCATTAACTTTACGTTCTTGACCCTCAGTCCATTGCTGCGAGTTGTCAGAAGAAATCATACTGAGCCTGAGGTACTTGTTTTAATGTTGGGTTAAAATTCGTGATATCATTTGCTTTGTATTGCATGGGGTGAAGACTTAATGTCAGATTTTTTCTGGAGGAAGTAAAAAGTGAACTGATCTGAAGAGTGATTTCACTTTATGGTCATTTATTTGTATTAATCCCGTTCTCTGTAATGGCTTTTATAAGGGGGTAGTTTTTGGGTTGATTGTGCTGAGGTCCTCTCAGGATGCTCTTACTGACACTTTCTGCAGCTGCTGGCTCTGGCCTCCGTGCTGTAGGGCACAGCGCTTTCCTCCAGGGTGGATGGAAGCAGCGAGCGTTTCCTCAGAGCCCACCCAGACGCAGCTGCCGCGTCATCACTCTCTACAGCAGGGGCTCATAAACAAAGCATTGTCACACCTGAACAGTGACTCTACTTCCAAAATGTCTTAAGAATCAGTGATCAGAACAGCAACTGCTTTCTTCCAGTTCCATCCTTCTGAAACCTCTGCCACTCTCTGTGCACAAAGAAATCTGGCTGGGCAGTGACGTCTTTTCCTCCCCACTGTGGAAACTCCTGTAGGTTTACAGGAAATGTTCGAGCTGCACAAGACTCCAGAGGGTTGTTTAGGAAATTAACGTAAAAGGCTGTTGCATTGAGAACCACCTCTCTTTATTTTCGTAGTGAATTTTCTCCAGTTAAGAATATCACAGGCCCCAGTTTTCACTGCCAGTTACCAGGCAGCCCCTCAGGCTCTTCCTGGCCTGCCTTCTTCTTGCCTCCAGGCTTGTTTTGCTGAACAGAGAATGGCCCCCCACCCCCCCCACCCCCAAACTAGCAAAGAACTTCCAACTCCCTTGACAGCTGGCTGTCAGTGTTTTAGTTTTACATGCTGGAATAGTGTTTCTGATATAACTGACCCACTTTTTTCTTGTTTTGAAAAACTGTTTTTTTTAAAAAACTAGCTTATCCTTATCTGCATGAACCCTTCCCTAAGGAGCTGTAGGCAGTTCCCAGGAGACGTATAGAATCAGATGATCCCAGGAAAAGCTGAGCAGCACAGATGGTTCTTCACAAGAGCCTCACTGGATGGGGGCTGTTTTAGAGGGAATGATGGAGCTGCCTTTTTGTTTTGCCTCCTTGTGTCCCTGCCAGGTAATGATGACTCTGACATTGACATCCAGGAGGACGATGAATCCGACAGTGACATGGAAGAGAGACGGCTGTCCAAGCTGCATACGGCCATGGAGGTGCTCATGCAAGGTACCCCAGCCTCGCTCGCTCACCCCCTGCCCTGCCCCTGGGCCCAGGAAACCACAGCCAGACTGCAGTCAGGGCTGCTGGGTTTCCAGGCCCGTACGCACACTGCCCTGTTGTTTATCAGGAGTTTGCTCTTAACCTGCCTAGTGGTCATCTTTGCTGCTGATACTCTTACCTTTGGCCCCAAGAAGAGCCAGACTTATTGTAGATTGCTGCTTCTCACAGAGGCCACGGAACATACTGCCTCCACTGAGGAGCTGAATTCTTTCCTTTTTGGGTCCAAACTGGTCTTAGTGCAATTACGTCCTTTATGGTAAGAGAATTAATGCACAGATAAGGGACCTATGTGAACATCTCTGCTGTTAAAACCTGTTTTTAGTTTCTGCCTTCTCACTGCAAAAGATTCAAGCAGTAAAATAACATGGAGTGAATGTGGGTGCCTCCCTGGGGCCTTCCTCATGTCCCACTCCCTACCCTATAGGGGTTGTGGCTTGGGGCTGGGTCCTTCTAAATTGCCTTTCTGCACATGCAAACACACACACACACATATACACATCACACACATACATCACCGGGGGCCTTTCTCAGCCTTCAGGGGAGTGCAGCTCTCTGCCTCTACGTGGGAAGGATGGCTCTTAGAGTTTTTGCAGAAGTCACACATAGATGGCACTGACTTCCAGAGGAGGAGTGGAGACTGCTTTGGTAATGATGCTGTGTTGAAGGATAAATTAGAGTGATACTTACTTTTGTTTTTACTTCTGGAAGCACAGATGTGGATCCTAGTACAAGTGACATTGGTCCACAGAACGAGAACTTGTCTCTTCAGCAGAGAGCACAACCTCCATGTATTCTAGTAACAGGGTTCAGTGATTTTATTTTTTCCCCTGGGACGTTGATAGGATGCATGTTTATTTTTCCGATCCATGACTTGTGCTCAGATTTCATGGCCTTTTTCCTCTTTTCCGAAGTGGAAATGCAGAAGATCTGTTACTGGTACACTTCTGAGTAGCTGGATGCTCCCTAAGTCAACTTTTTAGCGTGAATTCTTCTTCCCACTTTCCTAAAGGAAAGCAGATCTTGGTGCCCACTTCCTGCCTTGTCTCACAAGGTTCTCATGCTCTCTTCACACTTCTCTTTTTCTCAGGACAACCCAGCAAGCGCGTCGTGGGCACAATGCAGGGTGGAGACACGGACGATGACGTGAGTCCTGACCAGCCCCTTGAGCAGCCCTGGTCTTGGTGGTCCTGGGCCAGCCTCATCACCTAGGTTGACCAAGGAGCTGAGTGCATCTCACCAGTTTAGTTTAAGGAGCTGCTTCTCAACCTGGCACGTTGCTGGGTCTGTGGCAAGAGCTTGGCCTCCCAGGGAGCTGACCTCTCGTCTTTGCTTGTTGATGGATCATTTCTTTTCTTTTCAAATGAACATGCTTGCCCTACTTTTGTTTTTCCTTCTCATTGTTCTTTCCATTCTTGCTTTCCAAAGATGGAAGCAGCACCAGCTCTCTTAGGTAAATGCACGACTTCCAGCTCCAAGAAGCAGGTTGGTTTTCTTTTTCGCCTCATCCGTTTGTGTGTGTGTGAGCTGCTCGGGGCCAGCAGAGAACCTCCTCCAAGAGTGATGCCTGGTGTCCGGGGGCAGGAAGCCACTTACGTGGTTTCCACAGTGGGTGGTGGAGTTACCTAGAGGTCCCTGTGTTAATGAGGAGGAGGGGTGGATGCTGGGCCGAGACAGGAAAGGTGGTCAGGCCTCTGAACCGTATCCTAGAAAAGAAGGGCTGCTGTTGAGGGCTGGGGTCAGGACCAGCTCCATTCTCGGGAGGGGATATAGAAGGCAGGCTCTCCTGAGACCAGGGCCCGGAGAGGCTGTGACATCAGGCTGCCGGCGCCCTCAGCGCTGTTGAATGAAAAGCTGACTGGGGGCCAACGGAATGGGCTCCGGTTGTTGGGGCTGCACCGTTCACTGCTCTGGACCTGCTGCTTTGTGGAGTCCCTGGCAGGGCTGTGAGGCCCAGGAGGTGAAGGGTGATTGGATTGATGGAGTCAGAGACCTTCCGTCCAGGTGAATGCCGTGTGTGTCTGGAGCATGGCATTAGCACCCTCACACAGAGCCTAGGCCGATATTCTTCTACAAAAGATCCACTGATTGGGTCCCAGCCGTGTGGCCTGGGGAGCACTGTCTGGCCCTGCTTATGATTTGCTTGATCTTTGGTATAGCTTTCTACTTTTCTGAGCGATCACTTTATTTGTAGTTTAAAGTCTCCTCTGTGCCTATTGCTGCTTGTTAATTTCAAGGAGGCTGTTTCCATGCAACACCTTGGGTCTGTCCTTCACCTGTTCACTCATTCACTCGCCGGGTCCTTGTTGAGTGCTGGTTATGTCTCAGGCACTGTAAGGGGTTGAGGAATACAGCTGTGAACAGAACCAATCCCCTGCCTCCATGAGGCTTATATTCTAATGGTCATCAATCAGATAAGTCCAGTGTCATCATGATAAGAAAAATAAAGCAGGTTCAGGGGAAAGAGTGACAGGGATGAGGGTTCTGCCTGAGTGGTAGGGGGAGGGTTGTGCTTGGGGAGGGGCTGTGAGGATTTGGGTCGAGGGCATTTGCAGGGGTCTGATTCAGAAGTGAGAGTGGCGGTAGCAGGAGACTATTGAGAAGTGGTGTTTCTAAGCTAAGAACCATCAGGTTTTGTTAATTGGACATGAAGTGTTAGAAATGCCCTGGTTGTGACTTCATTGGCTGAAAGTGTAGTTTTCATTTTCCAAGGGGGGGCAGACCTCAGGGTGGGGCCCGGAAAGCAGACAGGAGGTCTGGTTTGGTCATTCTCAGAGTCAGTCATCTACTCAGCATCCACATGCTAGTGCTGAGAAGCCAGTTGTATTCAGGTCTGGACTTAAGGTCTGAGCTGGAGACTGAATTTGGGGGAACCTCCCTAAGACCACCATGAGGGGTGACATGATTTCTTGGGAAGGGAAGTAGAGAGGAAGAGCAGAGGCCCGAGCCAACTCTGTATCACAGTGGTCAGGGGGGAGAGCAGGTCTGCACGCTTGGCTGAGAAGATTTGAGAGTGAGGGGGGCGAGCACAGAAGGGGGTCTCAGTGGGGGAGCAGTCTGGTGTTCGGGTCAGGAATGGAGAACTAATTACCTGTAGCATCTGAGTCCATTGACTGTTTCAGTCTTGGGGTCCTCGCTGGGAGAGCATGGCTGGAGGGTGCTGAGAGGGCAGAGAGCAGGGCCTGTGTGAGCTCAGAACTCGCTTAGGGGTTTGCTGTGAGGCCATGGAGAGCAGGACTGAGTAGCTGTGGAGGAGGATAGGTTACATGTTAGAGTGTTTTTTCAAACAGAGGGCAATTGTGCGTTGGTGGGAATGGTCTGTATAGAGTGACCGACCATCCTGGTTTCCCCAGGGGTACAGGACCTGCAATTTGAAAAAGCTGGCTGAGTTGGTGACCCTCATTTAGATGATGAGAGAGAGAGAATGATTCTTTTAGTTTGCTCCTTACACCCATTTCCTGAGTGGCTTTCCATCCAAAAGCCAAAGTAAGCCCCCCTCCCTCTCTCCAAGCCCCTGTCCTCCTGGCTGCCTTCTGTGATGGGGGTGTGTGTGGAGGGAGCTCTGGGCCTTTACAATCAGATCCATGCTGTTCCTGAGACAGAAGAAGGAAAACCACCTGCAGCACCAGCCTTAGCTCACATGCGGCTGTTTAAGGACACACTTATGCATGTGTTACTATCCCATCCAGCAGTCTGTAGACCCTGACCCTGTTCTTATGCCCCACGGTCTCACTGTTTCTCTTCCAAGCTCTCCCTTCACATAGGTTTTGCTGGTTATTGAGCTGCTAGTGAAAAAGCAAGGTAGGGTCTTTGCTGACATGACATCAGCAACCAGAGGGACCCCTCAGCTGTACTCACTGTCTCCTCTGCAGGAAGACTTGGAGGACAGTGAGATTGACATGGAGGATGACGAAGAAGACGACGATCTGGAAGATGAGAGCGTGGCACTCTCACCAGCTAAGCCCAGTCGAAGAGGCCGGAAACCTGAGCCCCTGGATGAGAGTGACAGTGACTTCTGACCTTCTTGCTGAGGGACCTAGGCAGATTAAAACCCTCAGATTTGTAGGGAAAGGGGAGATTGAGGAGGCAGAAGAAAAGAAGCTTTTGTTGGATAAGCCAGCTGGACTTGTTAATGAAGCAAAGCCTGTTTCTGGTTTAGTTTCCTGGGTGTTGCTCACACATTCCAAAGCTTAAACAGGAACCGGAGCCAGCCCCACAGAGAAGTTTTTTTTTTTTTGGCCTTTTCTCTCTCCTAAAACTTGGGAAATGCATGTATTCCTAGTGATTCACATCCATAGGGCAAAAACTTTTGAGAAATAACAGCCAACACCATGTAAATTTTGGCTGTTATGTTTGTCACACTTTTTCTCTGAAAGTCAGTGGGACCTTCCCAGACTTGGGGCTGAAACTGGGCACAGGACTCATTTCAGGAACTTCAGGGCAGTCAGGACATTCATGTTGTATCATTTTTTGAGTCTAGGCTTTAATTCACTCTGTAGTCTTATTTTCCTTCTTCTGCACATTCACAATACCAAGCTTTAAATGTATTTTACTAACTAAAGTTTTCTGAAAGAAAGTAGCTAATTCATATGAAAATCAGCCTTCCTTGAAGATCAGGTAACAGAGAGATGCTCCAGGTCATGCACACTTCATTTTCTCTCAGAAGGCTGATGTTCCTCCATAGGAAGGGGGAAATTAAGGGAAAAGTGTTGGTACATATTCATGTTTCTGACTTAAAAAAATAAACCATATTGAATTTAATAGAATAGCACTAGAAGAATTTCCCTTTTGTGACGCAAGAAGTGACAGGTATGTGGATTTTGCTTTGCTTTGGTTTTGTTAATACACAGAACAAGCACAGAGGAGTTTTCATTTACTTTTCAATTATAAAATCAGAAGACTTGGGAAGTTCTTTATCTCAATAAATGTACTTTACACCATATTTTTATACTATTTTTATTTGAAAGTATAATTATTTGTACCTATAACATATAAATTCTTCTTCAAGAAAAGTTCATTGATTATTACTGGACATGTGAATTGTAGGAGGCTATGTGATAATTATTTCTGTCTTTGCTTTTTTTTCTGTCTTTCCCTAAATTTTACATAAGAGATTACTCTTTTTTTTGGTAAACATTCAGTGTTCAATTAATTCACCAGTAATTTGAGCTATCCCATCTTTGATAAGCTGACTAGGGAGTAAGTGTGTTGGGAGTCACGTGAACCTACTTGGAAGCCATGGCTTTTAAGCACAAGTTGCATCTTCTTGGATGTTACAGCTGTGGTTTAGCTGAATCTGACCTGACTTCTATTTTAAAAAACAAAAAATATATTTGTTTCCCTCATGTGATCTTTCTTCTGATGGGCTTTAACATGGGAACCCTGCCCAAGTCACAGATGATGTGTCCAACTGTTTCTAGGTAATTGTGTCCCAGAATGAAGCTCAAGACTATTTTAAGAAATATAAAAATCATCAGTCCCCAACAAGAGAAAGTTTTCAGTGTCTGGTATCAAAAATTACCAGGTGTAAGAAAAGTCAAGAAATGACTCAGAAAGGCCAGTCAATTAGTGGAAAAGGACAGACAATTCTGACTGTATTCCATATACTCAGACAACAGGAAAGCGTGAGCAGGCTGTGAGATGTGGAAGATGGAAAGTCTCTAGACTTTCAGAACTGCTGGAGGTTTAAAAACCAAGAGGGAAACCAAGAGCGGATTAGACACTGCAGAAGAAAACATCGCTGACCCTGAAGACACAGGGCATGTTTGTCCAACATGGAATACAAAAATCACCCCCCAAGTCCCATTGTGTTGGTTATCCATCTATTGCCTCAGCTTCAAATTCACCTTTTGGGCTGCTGTATGCTAGTGAAGCTGTTGCTTGTCAACCCTGCTTGAGGGCATAAGGGGGCAACAGAAGATGAGATGGTTGGGTGGGCATCACCAATTCAATGGACACGAACTTGGGCAAACTCTGGGAGATGGTGAGGAACAGGGAGGTCTGCCGTGCAGCAGTCTATGGGGTCGCAAAGAATCGGACACAGCGTGGTGACTGAACAACAGCAGCATGTTAGTCATGGTCAGTAGGGTGCTTGAGAGACTGGGGGAGGGAGGGGCTCCCTTTCCATCTCTGGCTGGCTTGTGCTGAGACCCCTGGGGCTTCTCCAGCATGGTCAGTAGGGTGCTTGAGAGACTGGAGGAGGGAGGGGCTCCCCTTCCAGCTCTGGCTAGCTTGTGTTGAGATCCCTGGGGCTTCTCCAGCATGGTCAGTAGGGTGCTTGAGAGACTGGAGGAGGGAGGGGCTCCCCTTCCAGTTCTGGCTAGCTTGTGTTGAGATCCCTGGGGCTTCTCCAGCGCTAGTTTCCTGCACGGCACCGCTGTCTCCAGCGTTTGACTGCTTTGACTGCTGTCCGTCACGTTCTCAACTCAGCCAGAGCAGTGCAAACCAGGAGACAATACAGCCACCTCTTGAAAGTGCTGAAAGAAAAGACTATCATCCTGGAATTCTATACCCAGAAAAAATACCTTTCAGAACCAGTAATCTGTTGAAGATTATTTAAGACTTCAGACCAAATTTCCCTGCCTTCCAAATAATTTTATAGCTGATTCTTTCCCCTCTAGTCTTGGATCCAATCAAAGCTCTTAAGTTGTTAAGACTGTAATAATAAAACAGCCCCAGCCTTTTTGTATTTTTCATGATGTTGATTATTTTTAAGAGGTCATGCTAGTTTTTCCCAGACTACCCCTCAATTTGGATTTTGTCTGACTGTTCCTTCATGATTAGATTCAGGCATGAATAGTACATCAGTGATGTGTCCTCCTCAGCCATCACACTGAGGGCACAGGGTGTCCATTTTTCCCATCATCAGTGATGTGGAGTTTCATCACTTTGACAAGGTGACATTTGCAAAATGTCTCCACTAAAAAAAAAAATACCAGCATATTTTTTTTTTTTAGCTTGTGGAACCTTAGTTTCCTCGACAAGAGATCTAACCCATGCCCCCTGTATTGGGAGCGTGGAGTCTTAACCTCTGGAATGCCAAGGAAGTCCCCAAAATGTCTCCATTTTTATGGAACCGTTGTAAATACCTCTCTGTGGGGTAATACTCAGAGACTGTATGATTTTCTTTCTTAGTAGGATTTCATTCATGGTTATATCATCCAATGATGTTTCTCACCCAAATACTCATTTTTAAAGAAACATTTGGAACAACAGTTACTGTTCAGGTTTTAAAATGATAATTATAACTTCCATAACCATTTTCCTTGGTTATGTAGTTGAAGAACCCCTGATGTTCATTTGGAATAGTTTTCCTTCAAACACTAAAAGGCATCTGAGGGAGTTTATGCCATGTGGAAGCTCGACTGTCTTGCTCTCATGGGGAAGCTGTAGATGCAGAAGTGCTTTGGGGAACCTAATACAGAAAGTATGAAGACATCGATATTTAACATGCCATTGATAACCACCATGCCAGATTCCAAGTGACATACAGTGGACATAATCTCTGAGAGACTTTGTAATGAGTGAAAGATGACAGAAACCTTGGAGAACTTTTTTTGTCTTTGCTCCAGAATCCTATAATTAAAGCCTTCCTTTCTCTTCAAAATTTTTTCCTGATTTTTCCATATGACTCTAAAGATCATACTGTCAGTGATGCCAAATTGACACTCTTCATGGGCTTGAAGATGGCAGTTCATTTCAGAGTGAGGGTGATTTTATCCAGGGAAGTCATGATAAGAAAAGGTAGGGGCACATTAAAGACCCCAGGACATAAATAGGCACTGACTGGCTTCTTGCTGATCTCTGAGTCCCGTCCCTGAGTCCCTTGGCAGAAGACCATCTGTTCTCTGTGCTGTAGCGGAGCGTCCATCTCTCCCCTGCCCGGACTGACCCTGGACCAGGAGAGGGGCTCGTATCCTCCTCTGGCAGCTTCTTTCCCTGCCTCCTTGCAGAAGACCAGCACTCTTGTGGGTCAGCATCATTCCCAGACTGCAGGAAGGCACCCTTGAGAAATAGTCCTTTTGTTGGAACGTTTTCAGCTATGTGTCTACCAGATCCACCAGGAACTTGTTTTGCTCACATTTCCACAGTGCACAAGGGAGCATTTGTCTTGATAGCCTCCGAGATCATCCTGGCACCAGACTCTCCAATGTGGTTTCCCTGGAGACTGGAAGAGAAGGATCAGGACAGGGCTTGAGAAACTGGCTGGAGGCCTGAAGAGCCTCATCAGTAAGGAGCAGGTGGTCACTACCTGAAACGCTAAACCCAGGTGAAACTTGCATGCTTCCACTGTCCCTCCCATGGACGAGGCTCCAAATGGCCCTCTTGTATACGGAGATCCCTGTGGAGCTACTGGGGGACTGGGATCAGCTGGCTTCGAGGTTCAGAGGGGAGGCGGGGCCTGACCTGGAAGCACTTCTAAGGGTGAACCAAACTGGTGGGAAAGGGCAGGTGCCACTGAGCCCCACTCACTTGATGTGCCGGAGCCCGTGGTTTCCAGACAGTGCAGTGGCAACGCATATCGCCCCCTCCATTCCCAAGGAATTCTCTTGAAGACTAGGCAGAGAAGAGATGGAGATGCCACAGTGAGCCCTTCAGGACAGAAGGACATGCCCAGGAAGCAGAACGGCACTCCCTTGGAGGGACCCGTCTGGGCCTCATTGGTCCACAGCTGCCATAGCAACAGCCAAGTGGCATTTAACCCCGAGACCCAAGTCTGCAAGCAGCGAGGTCGTCTCATGCAGGTGCCGCAGAGGACGTATGACTGAAAATGCGCAAGGGAACAAACCCATCCACAATACTGACTAATAATGACTATAGTGTCAGCTATTTGTATTTTGAAAAGGGAGCAGCTATGGCAGAAAGCAAGCAGTATGCTACAGGGAGAGTCCAGAAGAGAAGCTGGCTGCTCTGAGGCGCAGGTAGGTCTGTGCAGCCACTCACTTGAGTCTCCGGAGACTGGAATTGACCTTGAGCGCATTCGCCAGGGCTTTGGCTCCAGCCACCTCGATGGTGTTTCCTCTTAAGCTGTTAAGAAAGGCGGGAACCCTGAGGCACAATCTCAGGTCCAGTGACAGCTGAGAGGGGAGCCCGGCACCCCTTCCGGTGAGCGTGGGTGCCTGGGTGGAGGCAGCGTGGACTCAGCAACCGTGGGGGTGAGGTTGCTGCTCCCTTGCTCCTGGGCACAGAAGAGGGACTGGCTCTGGGGAGCAGGACGTGGGGAGGGCTGAGGCCAGCCCAAGCTGGTGGTCTGTTGGAGCCCTCGTCCTCCATTTTCATTCCAAAGAAAAGGGGCGGAGACCAGAGAGGCAGCCCTCCACCCAGAGGTGCACGTGAGCTTAGAACCCCAGCACTGCAGGAGCAGCAAGGACCAGACATGCCCAAGCCCCACAGAGCTTGGGCCGGAGCTCAAATCTTCTCACAGGCTGGGTCAGTGGCCACTGCCCCCTCCCCAGGGCCCCTAAACGGCCTGGGGACATGTTCAGCCTGGGCAAGGCCAAGGAGAAGAGGACCCATGAGTGACCCCCAGGAAAAGAGGGTGACAGGGAGCTGGAGAGGCCAGGGCTGCTTGATCTCTGTGAAGGCATTGAAGTGATTGCGGAGTTTCCACGGACATGTTCTCCTCCCATATATGATCACTCTGAGTCAACAGCTTGACTTTGTGGGCAAGAGGCTCTAGCCAGAGACTGGAATACTTACTCTAGAATCTCCAAGGTTCTGTTCACAGCCAGGGCCTCCCCGAGTGCCTGGGCCCCCGGAGCACCAATGGAGGCCACCTGGAGACTAAAAGGAGACACAGTCATTGCAGATGGGCAGCCTCCAGCCTTCATACCCGCCAGCCCAGCTCCATCCACATTCATCCTTCATCTCCACCACCCCCTTGACCTAGGGCTGAAACTGGTGAAATAGTGCTGAAAGTTGTTGGTTTGTGGTGCGTCCAGAGAATGCTGCATCTCCTGCCCACACTGATGCCAGGCAGAGATCTGGACACAGGAAGTGCAGATGTTCTGGAGAGTTTGGGGGACACCCCCGGAACCCCTAGTTCTTATTTTTTAGATGTCTGATGTCCTAATCACTAATATTAAGAAAATCAAACCCACCTGCCTTGCCTGGGAAACACGGATGTTTAGTGTGGAAAGATGGCTAAGGGCCAGCTTCCTGGGCTGCTGTGCACGTCAGGACTTACTAGAGAGCAGTGAGGGCTGTGTTCACCTTCAGCGCGCTGGCCAAGGCAGAGGCACCTTCATCCCCGATGGCGTTCTCCTGTAAACTGAACGCAGAGCCTGACCCCTGGGTGCACGGGACCCGAGCCAATGCTCTGGCAGGACGTGCTGAGCTTGGACCTTCTAGATTTAAATCAGAGCACACAGCCCATAGTAGATGATCTCTGGGGATCATTGCACCTCCTGTGTGGCCACTGCCCCATGGCCGCCTAATGACTGTGCATAGTGGTCTGGAGTCTGCATGAGTCTAGACCATTAGGCAAAACAGAAATGGACACATGGAAATACTGTGCAAAAGAAACTGGTGTGATTTTCAAAGCCATCCAGGAAATCAAAGCCCTCAGTCCTCAAGCCATTCTTGCTGGTCAGTGTTTTACAGCTTTTTTTGTTTTTTCTCTTTTCCTTCCACACTGGAGGAAAGTGTCAGGCCCTGGAGCAATAAAATGACTAAGAGTTTAGTTCAAGTGGACATTGGTACGTTTGAGGGAGCAATTTGCATTGACAATCTTAGCAAACATTTAAGTGCCTTGGGGACCAGCAAGCCCAATCCTGGCCTCCTGGAACTCAGGTGGGGGAACCTGTGAGATGAGAGTCATCAAGTGTGAGGTGCCCTCCCCAGTGTGGTCACAGAGGCTGCTTGGCAGAACTAGGTCTAGACCAAGCCCGCAGGTGAGAGATGGGGGCGGGCCTGGCACATCCAAGGAACCCAGAGAAATTGGGTCAAGTTTCTGAGGTGTGGAGTGAGGCCCCAGGGGTGCAGAGGAAGCAGGACTTCAGGGCCATGGGAGCCACACTGAGGGCTGGACTCCACTCTGCAGGCACTGTGCAGTCAGCTGAACTTGTTCAGGACGGGGATAGATTGACGTTTGGGAGAGAGCTTTGGCCAGCAGTGTGAGAGGAGGGACTGGATGTGGAGGCCGCGGCAGTGATGCAGGTGAGTGATGCTAGCGGTCTGGACAGTGGCCGTGTGGGTGGAGGGGGCTGGGTGGAATGTCGGGAGGAGAAGCGACAGGACTTGGAGATGGGCTGCGGTGGGAGGTGAGAAGGACGGTGATGTTTCTAGCTTGCACAGTTGGTGGCCAGAACCCCTCACACGGTGAGGAACCAAGAAGCAGGCTTGTGGGGGAGGTAAACCGGGTCCACCCCGGGGGAAGTGGAGTGGGCAGTGGACACGGGGGTCTGAAGCTCAAGAGAGTGGTCTGAGCTGTAGATGTGGGCACCTCCAGGACTTTGAAGGGGATTGGAGCCCCGGGTGAGGAGGAGCTTTGAGAAACACATCATTCAGGGGAAGATGACCCAGGACAGGACCCTGAGGAAGAGCACGTTCAGAGCCAAACGGAAGGACCTGCCGGACGGGGTATATCAGAAGCTGTGGGAGCATGAAAAGCAGGTGGAGCTCAAAGGTAAACACAGAGTGTGCACCTCACTCAGCAGTTCTGCTCCCAGGCGTGCACGAGAGAGAACTAAAAGCTTATATCCACATGCAGAAACTTGTGTATGAACGTTCACAGCAGTGTTACTCGTGATGGTCCAGAAGTGGAAGCAACCCAAATGTTCATCAGCGGGTGAGTGGGTAAGCATCATGTCTGTCCATGCAGTGGAGTATTACTCACTCGTAAAAAGGAATGAAGCCCTGATACATGCTACAGTGTGGATGGACCTTGACACCATTACACTAAATGACAGACGTGAGTCAGAAAGGTCACATATTCTATGACTTAAATTTTGTGAAATGTCCAGAATAACCAAATCCATAGAGACTGTAGAGTAATGTTTGTCAGGACTGGGGGACTGGGGAGGAAGTGAGGTGTGAGTGCTGATAAGCATGAGGTTTTTCGTGAGGTGACTGAAGTGTTCAAAAATTGATTTTAGTGATGGTTGCCCAGCTCTGCGAATATACGAGAAACCAGTGATTTGTACACCTTAAAGAATGGATTATATCTCAGCAAAGCTGTTATTTTGTTAAAAAAAAAAAAAAAATATATATATATATATATAAACACACAACACCAAGTCAGATGGAAACATGCTGTCTGGCCCTAGAGCCGAGGAGGCTGTGTGCCGAGGGCAGGAGACCCGGTGGGCAGCAGGGTGACTGACTCTGCGCCTCCCACCCCCTCGGAGGCCCCACTTACTCGAGGCTGGTCAGGCTCGTGTTGAGCTGTAGTGCTTGTCCCAGGGCCTTGGCAGCGCCGGCCTGGATGAAGTTCCACTGCAGGCTGGGCAGACACACACACACATGACCACGTGGCCCAGGGCAGAGCCAGGAGGTCCTGGGAGCTTCGGGCCAGGGTGGGCAGAGGTCCTGCAATCCTCCCCCAGGCTGGTCCAAGGGGGTCAGCATGCACTCTGGCTAGTGGAGGGGCCCCCGCGTGGAGCATGTGACACAGCGCCCACCTCCCACCACTGGCCTCTGCATGGATCAGCCAGGAAGCAGAGCAGGGAGCCGGGCACAACCTGCTGAGGCCGTGCCAGGGGCGGGGACCCTGAGCTCGACTTGGCCTCCTGCCTCCCCTGGTTTGAGTGGGGCCCTGCAGCTCTGGGAGGACAGGCCAGCTGGGCGCGCCATGGACTCACTGAAGGGACGTGAGGGCGCGGTTTTCTCTCACTGCCTCTGCGATGGCCTGGGCGCCCTGGTCGTGGAGTAGGTTGGCTGTCAGGCTGGGCAGAGGGGAGGGGGCAAGTGAGCCGGAGCCAGCAGTGCAGCCCCCATCCTTGCTCCCTGGGGATCCAGACCACTCCCCTATCCCCAGCCCCACCCCAGGGCTGTGTCCTGTCCGCTGGGATTGCCGGGCTCAGGCTCTCAGGGCACTTGAATGTGCTCCCTGGCGCCGCGCCTGCCACATGTCTTGGGGGTGGGCAGGGGGCAGGCTCTGCTTGGTGGGCCTCCATCCCTGGTCACCTGCCAGGAGGTGGCAGAGCTGCCTGGTGACTCACTCACTCCTGGCCCCTGTGCTGGGACCCCCCCACCCCCAGCCTTGCTCCTATATTGTTGCAGGGGTGCGGGCTCAGGGCAGGGCGACTGTCACCACTCACTCCATCCTTGGGTACTTTGCGGCATCAGAGGGGGACTTGTGTCAGGGTCACCACCAGGCCTCCCGGCCACCCCCCAACCATGTCCTTCTCCCAAGGGTCCGCCCATCAGCTCCCAGCTCGGTGTGGGCAGGGCCCCCGGTGGCATAAGAGAGCCTTAGGAAGCCCCGCCTGCCCCCTCACGTACTCCAGACTCTTCAGGGTGCTGTTGGTGCGGAGAGCACGTGCCAGATCCTGGGCTCCCTCCGGGCTGATGGAATTTTCTCGAAGGCTGAGGAAAGAGATGACCCTGAGCTGCTGATGGACAGAGGAGACTTTGGTGGGGTCGGGGGGCGGGTGGCGCGGCATCCAGGTGCTCAGGCTGTTTAGAAGCCAGGAACCCCAGGTGGATCCTGGGTGGAGGCAGGAAGAGCCTGCCCCAGGAAGCCCCCGCGCAAGGCTTGCCATCCACGTGTTCCCTTGTCCCGGGACTGTCCACGGGAGGACAGACAGTCCAAGAGGAAGAGGATAAGACGCCAGGACCTCAGAGGTGTGAGGGGAGGGGCAGGCTGGCATGCTTGGGTGTCTGCAGGCTTGCCCTCAGGAAGGAGGTGGCAGACCCGCCTGCTGAGGCTGCCCCCCTCCCCCTGTCCCCATGAGTGGGGGCGCAGGCGGCCGGGCTCCAGCGCCAAGCTGCCCAACCACGGCTCTTCCCCTCCGAGGCCCTCGGGGTGGGGGTGGGAGTGGGGGCTTCTCAGCACCAGCCTTTCCCTCCACGTCCCAGAGTCCCTTCAGACCCCCAGCCAAGGAACGGAGGGAAGGGCGGGGCTTACTTGAGGCTGAGGAGCGTCTGGTTGGTGCAGAGGGCCCCCATCAGCGCTGCTACTCCCGGGTCACTGATGGAGTTGCTCTGCAGGCTGCAGACAGAGGACAGGGTGCCCTGGGCGTGGCTGCCTCAGGACCCGGGGGGAGTCCAGCCGGGGTCATGGCACTGAGGCCAGCAGGGGGCTGGGGGCCCTGTGCCAGCCCCGTGCCCTCCCCATTCCTCATTCCTCTCCCATGCCCATCAGTCCAGCCCCTGCCAGCCAAGGGCAGGTGGGTCCAGCACCGCCAGTGCCAGAGTTTAAACATTGCCTCAATTTGGGCGGCTCTGCACGGCTTCCGAGGGGACGTGTGTCTGCAGCCCCCAGAGAACATGGCATAGCCAGGTGTCCCCACCCCCCCCCCCCACAGACCCCAGAGCCAGCCCTTCCACAGCCACCTAGGCCAGCTTCTAAAGGGCACTTGGCGCTTGTCACTCTGAGAACTCCAGAACCAACACCAACCTATTGTCCAGGGAGAGGCAGCTGGCCGGGTGGGCTGGAGGGAGAGACATTCGGAGCACAGAGTGCCCGGCTGGCAGGCTGGTGGGTTCTGACTGACAGCCCTCCACCAGGACCTGCCCCCCTGCTGGCCAGGGAACCCCGGGCGGGGAGTCACCCTCTGCCCACAGCCACCCCCTGGGGACTCACTCCAGGCTCTTCAGGCCCTGGTTCACCATCAGGGCCTCCGCCAGGGCCTTGGCGCCTCCATCGCCAATGCTGTTGCTGGAGAACCTGCAAGAGAGGGGACATGGGTGGAGCAGCCAGGCGGGGTGAGGCCAGGAGGGGTCAGAGTCTGGGAGCCCTCCAGGGAAGGGCTGTCTCTGGTCTCAAGGGTGCCCAGTACACAGTTTCTTCTGCCTGAGGCCGGCTGGCAGGTGGCCTTTGTAAGAGATCAAGGTAGCAGTGTCCTTCTCGACTCCTTGATGGGGACAGAGCCAACCCTTCAGCGAGAGGCATTTGTGATCTTTGTATGAAGGTGGCAGTCACGGTGAGCCTGAGAGAGCTGGAGCTCACTCCTTCCTGGGAATCTGGATCTCCATTTTCCTGGCTCAGGGTTTTGGAGTCCAAAGCCAGCTATCTAGTACCCACTCATTCAATCATTCATTCATCCATCTGCTCACCCACCCATCCATCCATCCATCCATTCATCCATCCATTTACTGACTCATCCACCCACCCATTCATCCATCCATCCATCCATCTACCCACCCCATGCTCACAAATATTTGTGATAAGCTGGGCATTGTGCCAGACATGAAGGGTACCAGTTTGGCCCTTCTGCATTTCTCACATGAGCTCCTTCAGACTCCTGTTTTGCTTCAGGGCATCTGCCATCTGCTGGGTTCCCACTGGCCCGATGGAGTTCTTCTGCAGGCTGAAGGAGAGGAGTCCTTCAGTAAAGCTGGCCACAGGCGTTCCCAGGCCAAGGACAGTCTGGTTCAAGTTTACTGCAGCATGGGGGAGGGGTCTCCAGGAAAGGTCCTTGGATTGTTGCCAAAATGTTGCTAATAGACTGATGGAGTTATGTGAAGAGTAAGAGGCTACAGGCGGGGCTTCCCTGGTGGCTGAGTTGTAAAGAACCCTGCTGCTAATGCAGGGACGCAGGTGCGATCCCTGGGTCGGGAAGATCCCCTGGAGAAGGGCATGGCAACCCACTCCAGTATTCTTGCCTGAAGAATCCCATGGACAGAGGAGCCTGGCGGGCTATAGTCTATGGGGTCGCAAAAGAGTCAGACACGACTTAGCAACTAAACAACAAAAAGAGGCAGGGGCAGCTGGGCCTTCCCTTGAGGGGCCAGAAAGCAGTGACCAGTGAACACTGTTAATATCCATCAACCTCCAAACTGGAGACTTTCTGAAGACTTCTACATACAAGGCCCACTGGCCCCTCACCTGACCAGCCTTCTCAACACTCAGCAGACTGCCTCCATTCAGACCAACCTGCAGCCTGCCCCCCAGCCCTGCAGTCCTCTTGAGGGCAGACCCTGGCTTAGGCTCCTCATCTGCTGCTTCCTCCTACACTAAATCTGGAGGAGGAAGACGCTACAGGAGGACCCCTGCATTCATCCTAGAAGGACAGGCAGGCCAGAACCTCATCTGTGTGAGGCTAACTACAATCTAAACAAAATGGAACTTTCCTTGGTTCCAAAAGAGCAGGGGGAGAAAAAGCCCTCCCCTCCTGTAGTTTCCTTGAGGAAACTAGGGATTATAAATCCTTTCCCTGTCCCTTTGAGAGTATGTAAATCTTTTTAAGAGCTATTAGTAGAAGTTAGCTCCTTGCCAGGCTTACAGCCTAGGAATGTCTTTGGTAAGGGCCTCTGCGCCACCTCTTTGAACCCTGCGCATCAAGGAGGAGAACACCTGCTCTGCTCTAAGTGCCTGCTTGTCGTAAAGACAGCAGTTTTCATTTTCCTCAGCATGAAGGCAGGAGGCAGGCACAGACGGCTCCCCCTCCCGGATGACAGGCAAATTTAGGATAAACTAAGTATGACAAATATTGCTATTCCAGTTCTCTTGTTTGAGGACAAGTTGTGGTTTTTCTTGAAAACCCACATGTAAAGGGTTGTGTCTGCTCGGCTGCAGGAAAGGGTGAGATTCCTTTCTGTCTTTGCCATCCCACTGGCAGATCACCTTGGATGCTCACTGCAGGTTAGCTGAGTGCTTACTCCAGTAATTAAGCAGTTTTGTACTTTTCTGCATTTGTGGAGAGGATTTCCCACATTGGCGGGAGGCTGTGTTTGTAATTATTGCCCCAACACCCGTTCTCCGGAAAAGCAGTGGAGGTCAGGTTTCCCAGGGGCCCTGCGGATGGCTCAGCAAGCCTTGGGGCCTTGTCCCATCCACCCCTCTGTGCGGGAAACAGGCCGTCGGGGAGGAGAGGAGGAGAGGAGCCGTCCCTGCCAGCCGGCACGCCACTCACTGAAGCACACAGAGGATCCGGTTGGCGGCCAAGGCCTCAGCCATGCACCTGGCACCGTCGTCCCTGATCCTGTTGCTCTGGAGGCTGTGGAGGCAAGGAGGGGCATCACTGGTGGCGCCCAGGAGGGCGCCCGGCAGGCCCTCACCCCGCACACCCAGCCAGTGGGGGAGCTGGCCCTTCCCACCGCTGCTCTGGCCTCAGGGCTTCCCTGGGGTCTCCAGGCACCTGCCTGCTGGCTGTGGACAAGGAGCCCCTGACAACTGGACCACAAGGTCATCGATAGTCTGAGTTACAGCTGAAACACAGCACCCAGGTGTTGGTGAGGACATGGAGAAATTGGAGCCCTCATCCCGGTTGCTGGTAGGAGCATTAGACGGTGTGGCCTCCGAGGAAAGCAGGCCTGGCCGTTTCCTCAAAAGGTTAAACACAGGGTCACCTGTGACCCAGCAGATCCCACTGCTATGTATCCACCCGGCAGAACTGAAAAAAGGTCCTCAAATGCTTGTGCACAGATGTGTACAGCACAGTAGCCAACAGGTGGAAACAACCCGTGTCCAGCAACTGCCGAGTGGATGAACAAATCGTGGTCCATGTAATAGAATATTATTCAGTCTTAAAATGGAATGAAATACACATGCTTCGACATGGATGAACCTTGAAAACATTCCACCGGGTGTAAGAAGATAGGCAAAAAAAAGCCTTACTGTTTGATTCCATTTACATGAAATCTTCAGACAGAAAGCAGATTGGTGGTTGCCAGGGGGCGTGGGAAGTGATTGCTGATGGGTAGAGGGACTCCTTTTAGGGGGATGTAAATACTTGGGAACTAGATCGAGGTGTTGGTTGCATAATTGTGACTGTACTAAATGCCATTGAACTATACACTCCAAAATGGTAAATTTTATGTGAATTTTGCCTCAGTGAAAAGAAGTAAATGAGCAAAACAGACTGGCAGTACGCATCAACTAAGGATGGATACAATCACAGGCCCCTTAAAGGAGCCCAGCAAACCTCAGCGCACTTGGGGAACCGTCTGGAAATGGGATTTCAGTGACTTGGAAGACAGCTCAGGGATCATCCTGATGTCATGGCCTTGGGGACCTCCCACTCATGGAGACAGGAACTTTTCCTCGTAGATTATTTTGCCTGTCAGACCTCCTCATACCTCTGCCCCTCTTCTCCTCCCTCCCCGGTTCAGACCCTGAACACCGGCGCAGTGAAGAGCTGGACTTAGAAACTTGCTCAGCACAGAGGATGCCCTGGCATCCATGGGTGGGAGCCAGTATCTTGTGGCTGCTGTTGGGAATTACCTCCCGCTCCACGGGTGGCACCTGAGGAGATGGTTTTCTGAGTCACCTCCTGGGGGCAGAGAGGCAGCAAGCAGGTGACACGTACCTCAGAGAGGCCAGGGTGCGGTTAATCTTCAGAGCATCCGCCAGTGCCTTGGCCCCTCGAGGGCCGATGGAGTTACTGCGGAGACTGGCGGAGGAAGAGAAAGGACCAGTTATCCAGTTCCCAGGGAGGGAGAAGTTACTCAGACCTTTAAATCCACGCTCCTCGAAGACAATGTGCCAGGGCTTGTGCTAGACACTCAGTCGCGTCTGACTCTTTGTGACCCCATGGACTGCAGCCCGCCAGGCTCCTTTGTCCATGGGATTCTCCAGGCAAGTACTGGAGTGGGTTGCCATTCCCTTCTCCAGGGGATCTTCCTGACCCAGGGATTGAACCTGGGTCTCCTGCATAGCAGGTGGATTCTTTCCCATCTGAGCCACCAGGGAAGCCCTGTCTGGTGGGACTGAGGCAGAGATCTTTGTTTAGGCAAATAAGGAAGGCATTCCCTATGGTGGCCCCACACAAAGGGGAGAAGGAAGCAGGGTCTGATGGACTAGTGGGCTTGGGCTGAGTGTGGAGAAGAGATGATAACACCAGGTTCAAGGCCAATATTCTGGTGCTTCTATAAGCGAGTCCCAGCAGCTGAGCAGGAGCCAAGACTTGGCTGGCTCAGCTTTCCTGTCCTTCCAGCCCACCCTGGGGAGAGTATTCCCCACAGGGCTTCACATGATGGTTCACAGGCTCCCCCCATCCCAGTGGTGAGGGTCCTACTTACTCCAGGGTGGTCAGGCTTCTGTTGACGAGGAGGGATCTGGCCAGAGCTTTGGCCCCTTTGTTACTGATCTGGTTCTCAGCCAAGCTGCCCAAAGAGAAGGAGAGGGTGCTTAATGTGGGTCTGTAACCTCATCACCTCTTCTGCAACTTCAGGCCTGTGATGCAAACCTGTCAGCCACCATAGCATCATCAGGGCCTGGACTCAGGTGGAGACCAGATGAGCCAGGTCCAGGAGCTTGGGCATGGTAAGGCCAGAGTGGGTGGACAGACCCTCACATTAGCAGAGGGCCCCGTGTATGCGTGCTCAGTCACTTCAGTCTTGTCTGCCTCTTCGCAGCCCCATGGACTGCAGCCTGCCGGACTCCTCTGTCCATGGGATTCTCCAGGCAAAAATACTGGAGTGGGCTGCCATGCCCTCCTCCAGGGGATCTTCTCGACCCAGGGATCGAACCTTTGTCTCATTATGTTTCCTGCACTGGCAGGCAGGTTCTTTACCACTAGCACCACCTGGGAAGCCCAGCAGAGGGCCTCAGGGAGAAGTCTGACCGCAATCAGTGCAGCAGAGAGGACGGGCAATTACTGCAGACTCCAGCCAGGGGTGTGCTGGAGAACCAGCTCTCAGGAAAAAGCAAAATAACAAAAGCCCTGATCTGTTGCACTGCCTAATTTCCATGGTGTAAATACTCCCACCATGGCCAATTTCTAGCACTGTCAACATGAAAAAATTCCTGAAAGCCTTAGGCTTTAGTCAGCTCTCATGAACTGGTGGATGAACTTGTGGCTCCAGCACACCCTCGGCCCCTGTCCTTTCTCTAAAGCAAGAAAGGAAAATGGTTGAGTTATGAAGCTGACTTTAACAAAATGTACATCTCTATCTACCTTGAGAGGGTGTACCCTGAACACACTGAGGAGTGGTCCAGAGGCCCCCTGAACCCCTACTGTTTACCCTCCTCAGGCACAAAGGTATATATCCAAAGTCACCCAGAGCTCACCTCTCTGACCACTATCCTCAATGACTTACTTTTGGTCTGGACTCGGTCTATATTTTTGTCTTTTCAGATAAAGATGATTTCAAAAGCTGGAAGCTTATGTGAGGCTTATGAAAAGTTACTCTCTGAGTCTTATTTTCTCTAAATTCACTTCCCTAGTTCTCCCAAAGCCAGCTGCTGGTCATCACATCGATTTGGCTACACATCAGGGTGTTATTCAGACTCGGATATGTTATTTATAGGAGAGATTTCATGAGCATATAGATCTGCTCTTTAGTTAGTATATAAACTGTCATCTAATTAGACTATTAAAGATGCAATGTTTAAAATTGTTTTAATTAATATGAATTTTTAACTTAAAAGTTTGGATTTTTTTTTTAAAGATGTAACTGTGCTCAGAATACCATCCAAGGGCAAACTCGGAGAGGCATGTAGAGTGGATCGGGCCTGGCAGTACATCTGCGCATACGGTATTGGGAAAAATGGTTCTGTATCTACAGTAGCATCTGACCCTCGCCATGTCCTTTCTTTCTTTTTACAAGTGAGGTACCTGGGCCTCTGGAACTTTCTGGAATGGGTGGAAACAAGCAACCTGCACCCCGAGTCACATGCCCCAAAGATACCTCTCTTGGAGAGCACCACAGGCCACTTGAGCAGAGAGGAGGATGTGAAAAGAGCCCCGGACCCTGAGAGACAGGTGAGCACCCTGTGCGGGGTCTCCTGGGTCTGTGTTACCTGAGCCTCTGAATGCGGCAGTCTTTCCCACTCAGCACGCTGCCCAGCAGGTCCATCACGGGGTCCTGGAGCTGGTTGGTGTCCAGCCTGGTCAGGAGGAACAGCAGTAGTGAGCGGTCCTACCACTGCCGTGGGCAGGTGGGATGAGGCCCCTGGCAGCAGAGTGGGCGCTAAGTTCAGACACCTAGGCTGAGACCCTCCGCCGCCCCTTCCTCTCCATCCCAGCGAAGCCCCTGCCGAGCGGCTCAGAGATCTGTGCCAGGACACCTGCGTGCTCAGAGTTCTCCCACCAGGCGACTTGGGAGTTTCAGTGGCATAAACCATGGGTTTCTGACCCGCTGGGCTGTCTTCCCTGCAGCCCCCACACTGTGTGTGTCGGTAGGACATCAGCTGCCCTCCTTTAAGGATTATAGAAGCTATTCTGAGGTCCCCAGTGGCCCTGGTCATCCAGCCTTCCCCTCCCCGCCACCGAAGTCCAGAGAGTGAACAGAGGACGACAGGCTAAGGGTGGAGTGAGTGGGTGTGGCCTCTGTCAGCACTGGGGTGATATATGGGGTGTTGTAGAGCGAGTGTTTTGGGGTATAAGATATACTGGTGTTTACACCCCACCCCACCCCCCGCCTCAGGAATGTGACCTTCTTTGGAAATAGGGTTGTTGCAGATAACGAGTGAGGATGAGGTCATGGTGGAGTGAGGTGGTCTGTAACCCAGCGTGGGGACCAGTGTCCCCACAAGAGAGAGAGATCTATGAGAAGACAGACATGGAGGAGACAGCCGTGTGACCTCAGAGGCAGAGCCTGGGTCTGCAGGCCAAGGACTGCCAGCAGACACCGCAGGCTGGGAAGGCCAGGAATGACCCAAGGACCATCCCTAGAGGTCTCCCAGGGAGCATGGCCCTGCTGATGCCTTCCTCTCAGACTCCAGTCTCCGCAACTGGGAGAGAAGAGGTTTCTGTCACTTGAAGCCGCCTGGGTCGTGGTCCTTGGTGACGGCAGCCCCAAGACGGGACACAGGGGGGCGTGGGGACGGGAGGAGCCCGCCGGGTCCTCACTGTACCCTCCTCCCGCACACCCCGCGCTGCCCCTGCCCCCAGCGCCCACCTCAGGCTCTGGCAGTAGAGCAGCTGGGGCAGCAGGCTCTGGAGGACGCCTGGGCCGAGGCGCAGGGGCAGGGGGGCCTCCGGGGCGCAGACGTCGGACACCTGCAGGAGGTAGGCCAGGGCGGCGCGGTGCGGGGGGCTGGTCAGCCTGGCCAGGCCCCCGCTGGCCACGGCCCCCTCCACGCTGCGGGCCAGCTCGGTGTGCTGCAGCTCGCGCAGGCAGTGCAGGACGTTGACGGCCCGGGCGCAGACTGCCACGTCGGGGCGCAGACAGCCCTGCAGGAGCTCGGCCACCTGGGCCCGGTAGCCCTGGTGCTCGCCCTGGGTCAGCAGGGAGCCGGCCAGCAGCGCATTGACCCTCGGGGACAAGAGGCCTGAGAGGAATCGCAGGAAGATGTCGAGCCGCCCGTCCTCGGCCTGCATGGCCCGCTGGGCCGCACTACGGAAGTGAGTGAGGAAGCCCAGCCGGGGCCAGGACACGCCGCCCTCGGTGAAGAGGTCGAATATGGCCCTCTTGGAGGCGCTGCAGTAGTATGCGGCCGCCACGAACTCCTGCAGGGACAGGTGGGTGAAGCAGTAGGCGGCCACGGAGGCCAGCGTCTCCTCCCGCTGCAGGAAGCGGCTGCACAGGGCCGTCTGTAGCAGCGCAAGGTCCACGCCCAGCACCTTCAGGTCGGGCTCGTAGAACACGTACTTCTTCCTGATCAGCCCGTGGAAGGCCAGCCGGCCCAGCGTGCCCACCAGCTTGCGGCCGCTGTGAGCCAGCTGCTCAATACGGGGGCTCGCCTTGGCCTTCTCCTGCCCCTCTCCGCCAAGGGCCATCCTGAAGTACCACGAGTAGAGCTCACACAGGGTCCTCGGGGGCCACAGCTCAGCGTCCGGGGGCCCCGGCCTGTGGCGATGCAGGTGGCCCAGCGCTGCCCCTGCCAGCCGGCAGAAGGCCGGGACGGTGCACATGAGGTACAGGGCCCGGTCAGCCTGCACCTGGCTCAGGACCCAGCCCGTGAGGACAGGGTCCTCGGGGAACATCTGCTCCAGACAGGTCTTGATCTCCTCTTCACTGAAGCCCCGGATCTCGGTCATCCGGTCCACTAGGCCCCCCGGAATCTGGCCAGCTGCGCCGGGACGGGAGGTGATCCAGACAGACACTTCCGGGAAGAGGTTGCCCCGGATGATGTTGGTGATCAGGTGGTCCACTTGGATCTCCTTCTTGGGGTCCGTGCAGGCCACGGTGTTGGAGAAGTCCAGGGGCGTCTTACACTCGTCCAGGCCATCCAGGACCAGGAGGGCTTTGCTCAGCGCCGCTGATGCCAGGCCCGCCTCCCCAGCGTGCGGGAAGACGGAGCGGAGGAGTCTGTCTGCAGACAGCTTCTCATGGGTGTTGAGATCCCGGAAGGTCAGGGGCAGTACCAATGAGAAGTCCTTGCCCACCTGCCCCCGGGCCCAGAGGTGGACGAAGTTCCTCACCAGGGTGGTCTTGCCCACCCCGGCCACCCCGATGGTGATGGAGATGCGGGGGGGGATGGATACCCGCGACAGGGGCAGGAAGAGCCTGTCCAGGGCGATGGTCTTGGCCGAGCACCAGCCCCCGCGCGTGGCCTCCACTTGCGTGAAGTCGTGCTCCCTCAGCTGCAGGTCCGTCAGGCCCTCCACCAGCAGGAGGCTGGTCAGCCTTGGGGAGGGGCTGCCCAGCTCGGGGCCACCCCCGGTCCTGCTCAGCAGGGCCTCCCAGTGCCTCTGTATCCTCAAGTCTGCGGGACAGAGGCCATGGGGGAGAGTGGGAGAGGGGAGGGGGAAGGGGGAGGGGGAAAAGGCCCGGGGATCCCCATCCATGGGCCTACCATTGCCATGGGGCTTCAGCGGGCATTCTGGCGTCCTGTTGAGGGGCTGCGGGGCCTGGGAGCCCTGACTGCCTTTCCCGGCCAGCAGGTCCACCAGGGCTTTCACCTGCTCGGCTGGGGAGCTGGCGGCGTGGCCCTGGCCAGCCTCCCCGCCCGGGCGCAACTCCTGCTTCCTCATGGAGTCGGGGACTGCGGCCAGGGGCTGTGGAGAGAGGCCTGGGCCTGCTGCCTCTGTCGTCCTGCCCAGTGGCCTGGGACAGGTGACCGAGCCTCGGGGCCCGGGTGGGATGAAGGCCCACACTCTCTTCCTCCCCAGATGGCGGGCGGCTGTCCCTCGGTCTGGCCTCCAGGACGGGTTTGGTCCTGTGTGGCCACAGTAGGCCCTGCTGCCAGGAGCATCGCCAGGGCAGGGGACCCCGGGCTGGAATCTAAGCTCTGCCACTCACCGTCTGTGTGACACTGGACAGGCCGCCTGAGCTCTCTGTACTGTGGTGTCCTCATTTGTAACCTGGAAATGGAGCTAATTAGGAACAGGTCCACCGGCGAGAAGGGAAGGGTGGAAGAGTCCGACAGGGAGAGGCTGCGTGCGATACAGTCCCAGCCCCATGGCCTTCTGGAACAGGCAGAGCCATGGAGACAGCGCCGGCTGGCAGGGCTCTGGGGAGGAGGAGGAGCTGGCGGAGCACAGAGGATTACCAGGGCGCGGACGCGACTCTGTGTGATATTGCAACGATGTGTATGTTCGTCCAGAGCCGTAGAAGGAGCAGCACCATGGATGATGCTGATGCTGGTTCCGGGCTCTGGGTGACCGTGACGTGTCGTGTGGGTGACCGATTGTAACCAACATGCCCCTCCATCGGGGGAAGGCGCGTGTAGGCCGGCGGGGCGGGGAGAGGGAAAGCTCCATCTTTCCCACTCAGTTCTTTTGTGAACCTAAAACTACTCTAAAAACTAAAGTCTGCTAATTTAAAAAGAAAGGAGGCGACAAAAGGGAGGGGAGGACTAGTTCTCAGAGCAGCCTCTCAGGTCCTTTTCTTTTGTGTCCTATGAACCCGGGAAGCACAGGGGCTTCTCCTGAACCTCAGGCAGCATGTTTTCTGCTGGGGACAATGATGCAGGTGCTGAGGGGCAAAGCCCCACCCACCCACGTTCCCTTTCCTCCCTGGGGACTGGAGTGGGTCCCATGGCCAAGGCTGGCCGCCCCCGTGTGTCCCTCCCTCAACCAAGGCGGGCACTGGAGGACCCCCTCCTCACCTGCAGTGGGCAGGGTGTCCGGCCCTTGGCAGCCCCTCCAGCAGGGCCCCAGGCACTCAGCGGGCAGGGGTTGGCCATCCTTTGTCCACGGGTCTAGGAGAGAAAACAGGACGTGAGGCTGGGCAGAAGCTACACCTGCTGCCTTGGGTGGCAGTGGCTCTTTGAAACTGGTTGACCCACACCCTCCAGCCCTGGAGCTCTCTGGGTCCCGATAGGGTTCATTTAAGAGAGATCCACTGGAGATAGCCCTCGGGATCCAACACACTCCTCTACCTTGGATTTGAATTGGGCTTCCCAGGCATTTTAATCTTGGATGGATCTTTCTACCTGGAAAATACTAAAAGAAGTTTGTGTGTGTGTGTTCAGTCATATCCAACTCTCTGTGACCCAGTGGGCTGGAGCCTGCCAGGCTCCTCTGTCCATGGGATTCTCCAGGCAAGAATACTGGAGTGGGTTGCCATTTCCTCCTCCAGGGGATCTTCCCAGCCCAGGGATCAAATCCAAGTCTCTTGAGTCTCCTGCATTGGCAGGCAGATTCTTTACCGCTGAGCCACTTGAGAAGCCCAAAAGAAGCTTGGCAATAAGTAAAACGGTATTTTCCAAGCATTCAGTTCATGGTGACACTGAAGAGTTAGTGCAGCAAACTTGAGGTAGATAGTGTCCAACTGGGCTGAACTACTTTGGGACTTCAGAAATAGGCCAGGGCAAGGCCATGCTCCCTCTACTTCTCCAGGTCCCTTCTGGCTTTTAGTTCATTTTTCTCAATGTTAAGACCAAGGGGAAAAGAAACTGGTTAGGATACTGGTTTAAGTTGTGTTAATGTACACGGATTAATGGAGGTATTATTGAGGTTTTCCTTTAGATCCTTTGCGAAACTATAGTTTTTCTTATCTAGATCTTGCCAGTTTCTTCTTTGTGTCTTAAGTATTTTTAAATAATTCTTGTTATGAATTTTGTTGGGGTCAAAGAAAACAATTAGTTTTCATGTATTTTAATCTCATTATCCCATCCAGGTGTTAAGTATTCCCAGGAGTTTTCATTGTTTTTCAGTTAACTCTCTTTAGGCTTTTGAGGGGTTTCCCTGGTGGCTCAGGGGTAAAGAATCTGCCTGCCAATGCAGGAAACACGGGTTCCTTCTGTGACCTGGGAAGATCCGACATGCCGAGGAGCAGCTAAGCCCGTGTGCCCGTAGCTATGAGCTGTGCCCTAGAGCCTCTCAGAGCTTGCCTCCTGACCCTTTTGTGAGTCACAACTACTGGACGCTTGTGCTGCAACTGCTGAAGCCTGTGAGCCTGAGAGCCCTTGCTCTGCAATGAGAGGGACCACCGCAGTTAGAAGCCACAGCTGGAGAGAAGCCCTTTCTCACCTAGAGAAGAGCCCGGGCAGCAGCAAAGACCCAGCACGGCCAAAAATAAATGAATTATAAACCAGAAAAAAAAAACCAAAAAACCACCCCTCTCTTCAGGGTTTTGAATGACTGCAATACAAATAATTTTATCCTTTCTCTAAAAGCATAACTATGATTTTGAACACTTACTCTGCATGGCCAGACCTCACCGCTGCTGCCAGCAGTGTTGCAGGACAGCAGTTGTGGCAGGCATCCCTGTCCGACTCCTGACTCTCCCAGGAGTAGTTCTAGCCCAAACTGTTAGACTTGATGTTTGTGACCGGTTTCTTTTATTTCTTTTTAACTAAAAGTTTATTTATTTTTAAACTTCTTGGCCACCCCGAGTGGCACGCATGATCTTAGTGCCCCGACCAGGGATGGAACCCGTGCAGTGGAATCTTAACTGCTGGACTGCCAAGGAAGTCCTCTGACCAGTTTCTAATTAGTTCTCCTCTTGGAAAAGATTCCTTCAATTCCTCATTTCTTCTTGCCATTCAGGTTAACACTGTATAATACTTGTTGGAGGTTTACTGTGTTCCTGATCCTCTGTTAAGTACTGGACTCACATCATTTCCTTATGTTCTGTAACAATTCTCCTTACCATTGTTTCTTGCATTTTATAATGGAGGACACAGAGGTTCAGAGAGGTTCAATGACTGCCCAGGGATGCATGACTGGGAAGCAGTTGAATTGGACTAAAAACCATGGCTTCACTGACAATAATACTTGTGAACCATGGCTTCACTGACAATAATACTTGTGCTGTATAATCTACCTGCCTCTTAAGGTATGTTTCCACATTTTATAAAACTTCTAGGCTTGTCTGTTAAATGAGCAAATGACTTTTTAGCGGCATTGATCTAATCGCACGATTTATTATACTTCCAGTCATTCATCCAGCCAGCAGATGTTTACTGGGGCCCTGATGTGTGCTGGAGGCACTGGCGATGTAACGGTGAACAATTACTCCAAGTCCTCACCTTGTGAGTGTGGTGGGGGTGGAGGATAATGACGCTGAAGAAGAAAACAAGTGACTAAGCAGGGCAGTTCTGATGGCAGTTAGTGCCTGAATAAAATAAACCGTGCGCGTGATGGAGAGGGTCAGGGTCCAGGGGGAGTGCAGGGGGAGTCCCAGTGGCCAGGGAAGGCCTCTGTGAGAAAGCTACGCATGAGCAGAGATCTGAAAGGTGGGAGAGAGTCGTGCAGAGAACCAGGAGACCAACAGCCGCAAATCTGCGTGTTAGAGTGGCAGGACAAGGCCAGAGTGGACTTCCCTGCCGGTTGCTGGAGCACACTCGGTGAGCAAGTGGGCTCACCCAGGGGTTAGGGGGGCAAGGTCAGAGGGGCTTGAGCCCTGGTCACTGTCCTCAGGAGTGTGGACGTATCTCAGTGTATGTGAAGCCGCAGGAGGCAGTGCTGTGACCGATCTCGCCTTTAAACTGTGAGCTGCACCTGTGGATTTCCTAACATCAAACCAAACTTGAATTTCTTTTTTTTTATTTGGTTGCTTCGGGTCTTTGTTGTGGCAAGAACTTGCATTTTTTCTTTTAATTGACTAAATCTATACTTTATTTAGATTTCCATAATTTTTTTTTCCAGACTGTAAACTTTTCATTTTGTATTGGGGTATAGCCAGTTAAAAATGTTGTGGTAGTTTCAGTTGAACAGCAAAGGGACTCAGCCGTACATATACATGTATCCATTCTCCCCCAAGCCTCACTCCCGTCTAGGCTGGCACATAACATTGAGCAGAGTTCCCTGTGCTGTATAGTAGATCCTGTTGGTTATCCACTGTAAATATAGTGGTGTGTACATGCCCATCTCAAACTCCCTAACTATCCCTTCCTGACTTTCTCCCCAACAGAACTTGCATTCTTGAATATAATCTTCCATTTTTATTAAGCTATGTATATAGCATGGTGGGATAGCACAAAAATAGAATCATAAGTCAATAAAACATAATATAGGATCCAGGAACAAGTATACATTTATATTATTTATATAGGAAGGGATTTGGTAGTGTGACAAAAATAATATTTCAAGTCAATGGATTTGGCCAGCCCATGAAAAAAATTTTTTTGAACTGTATATCACATGAAACACAAAATTTCTCCTTTACGTTTGAAGGACAGTTTTGCTGGTTTTTGGACTCTTGGTTGATGGTTCTTCTCTCTGAGCACTTTGAACATGTCAGCCTACTCTTTTCTGGTCTCCAAAGTTTCTGGCCTGCCTCTTGAGAAACCTATATGCAGGTCAGGAAGCAACAGTTAGAACTGGACATGGAACAACAGACTGATTCCCAATAGGAAAAGGAGTATGTCAAGGCTGTATATTGTCACCCTGCTTATTTAACTTATATGCAGAGTACATCATGAGAAATGCGGGGCTGGAAGAAGCACAAGCTGGAATCAAGATTGCTGGGAGAAATATCAATAACCTCAGATATGCAGATGACACCACTCTTATGGCAGAAAGTGAAGAGGAACTAAAAAGTCTCTTGATGAAAGTGAAAGAGGAGAGTGAAAAAGTTTGCTTAAATTTCAACATTCAGAAAACTAAGATCATGGCATCTGGTCCCATCACTTCATGGCAAATAGATGGGGAAACAGTGGAAACAGTGTCAGACTTTATTTTTTTGGGCTCCAAAATCACTGCAGATGGTGATTTCAGCCATGAAATTAAAAGATGCTTACTCCTTGGAAGAAAAGTTATGACCAACCGAGATAGCATATTAAAAAGCAGAGACATTACTTTGCCAACAAAGGTCCATCAAGTCAAGGCTATGGTTTTTCCAGTGGTCATGTACGGATGTGAGAATTGGACTGTGAAGAAAGCTGAGCACTAAAGAATTGATGCTTTTGAACTGTGATGTTGGAGAAGACTCTTGAGAGTCCCTCCGACTGCAAGGAGATTCAACCAGTCCATCCTAAAGGAGATCAGTCCTGGGTGTTCATTGCAAGGACTGATGCTGATGCTGAAACTCCAATACTTTGGCCACCTGATGGAAATAGTTGACTCATTGGAAAAGACCCTGATGCTGGGAGGGATTGGGGGCAGGAGGAGAAGGGGACGACAGAGGATGAGATGGCTGGATGGCATCACCGACTCGATGGACATGAGTTTGAGTAAACTCCGGGAGTTGGTGATGGACAGGGAGGCCTGGCCTGCTGCGGTTCATGGGGTCGCAAAGAGTCAGACATGACTGAGCGACTGAACTGAACTGAAAGTTTCTGGTGAGAAGTCTGCTGATAATCTTATTGAGGATCCCTTGTATGTGATGATTTGCTTCTCTCTTGCTGATTTCAAGATTCTTTTTGTTTTTTGAAAGTTTGATTATAATGTGTCTTGATGTGGGTCTCTGGATTAATCTGACTTGGGGTTTGTTGAACTTCCTGTATGTTTTATAGTGTATTTCTATGTGGGAAAAAAAGTCAATGTGCAAAGGAGAATTATGATAGGATACTTAAAAAAAAATAGGATGCCATTTTTGTCTGGCTAGACAATAGCTGGAAATATATGACAGTGGGATTAAGGAAGTGTTTCTTATTTTGTGAATTTCAATTGCTTAGATTTTGCTAACTGATATGTATTGCTCTCCCCTCATTTAAAAAGATCACTTATAGAATTATAAAAGTAAAACACTAAAATCCATAAGTAATACAAAAGTAAGTAAAAGATAAACCTCACTTCCACTCCTCAGGGGGAACCTATTCTGGTTGATGGTTGCTTTTTTTTTTTTTTTTAATAAAGTAGGTGCTAGTGCAATAGGGGAAATGAAAGAAAGAAAAGACATCAAGATTGGAAAAGGAAAAGATAAATGTATGTGATCAATATTTATAGATGACATGATTGTATATATTGAAAATCCAAAGGAGTCTATGATAGAACTGTTAGAACAAATATATGAACATCAGGTTTCTGGACACAAGATCAATGCACAAAAAGGATCAGTTATATTTCTAGTTATTAAGTAACACTCAAATCAAAAGTAAAAATTCTAAATGCCATAAAAATATCCAATATATAAGAATAAATCTAGCAAAAAATTTTCATGACCTCTACACTGAAAACTATAAAACAATTAAGAAGACCTAAAATTAGGGATTTGCTATGTTCATAGATTGAAAGACTTAATATTATTAAGCTGTCTGTTTTTCCCAAATAGATTAGTAGATTGACATCCCAATCAGAATCCCAGCAGGCTTTTTGGAGAGGGGGAAGAGAGGCAAGCTGATTGTAAAACATAAGCAAAAAACCTTGAAATAGACAAAATCATTTCGAAGAAGAACAAAGCCTGAGGACTTACAGTACACAGTATCAAGACTTAGTATAGGACTTCCCTGGTGGTCCAGTAGTTAAGAATCCGCCTGCCAATGCAGGGGACATGGGTTCCATCTCCAGTCTGGTAAGATCCCACATGCCACTGGGAGATAAACCTATGTTCCACAACTATTGAGCCCTCAAACCAGGAGAAGCCAGCAGTGAGAAGCCCACCCACCGCAACTGGAGAGTAGCCCCCACTCGTTGCAACTAGAGACAAAGCAACAAAGCAACACAGCAACAAAGACCCAGTGCAGCCAAAATAAATAATTTTTAAAGAAACTTCTCTTAAAAAAAAGCACAAAACCTAGTATACAGCTATAGATATTGGTACAGGGAAGACAAGTAGACCAGTGCAGTAGAATAGAGGGTCTAGAAACCGACCCACATATATATGATCACTTGGTCATATATGATCACTGGGTTTATAATGGGGCTTCACTGCAGTTCAGTGGGGAAAAGGTGGTCTTTGCATTAAACTGTGCTGGCTGATGGGATGTTCATGTGGGAAAAAGGAACCACCCCTACCTCACACCGTACACAAAACATTAATTTAAGCTGGATCATAGATCTACATGTGAATGCTGACACAGTCAAGCCTTAGAAAAAAACATGGGAGAACATCTTAATGAACGTGGCCTAGGTAAAAATTAAACAGAACATAAGACGCACTAACCATGAAAGAAAAGAACAGTATTTTGGGATTGAGGAATATCTGAATAAAATAAAATCAGGAATATTTGTTTGTCAGAAGACATGTTTAAAAGGATGAGAAAGCAAACCACTGACTAGGAGATGACATCCCAAACACATTAATTAATCAGTAAGAAACAAAAACCCAATGATAAAATGAGCCAAAAACTTGAAGAATATCACAAAAGAGAATATCAGTAGTCATTAGAGAAATGCAAGTTAAGATCACTCTGGAAAAATGTTTGTTAGTAATAAGGTTAAATATACATATTTCTGTGACCCAGTAATTTCCCCCTGAGGTATAAACCCAACAGAAATGAGTGATTATGTCCACCAAACCACAGATCAGAATATTTACAGCAGCTTTGTTAATAAAGTCCAAAAAAAATGGAAACAACCTATGTCCATCAACAAAAGAATGAGTTTTTTTTGAACGTTCATATAATGAAATCCTACATAATAAAAAGAATAAGCTACTGATATCCTCAACAATATGGCTGACTCTCACAGACATTGTGAGAGAAAGAAATCTGATGCAAAAGAGACACCCTCTGTGATTCCATTTGCGGGGAGTTTAAGATCAGGCCAGACCAATCTGAAAAGATAGAAGTGAACATAGTGGTCACCCTTGGAGGTAGTTCTGACTGGACAGGGGTGTGAGGGAGCCTTCAAAGGTGCTGAACACCTCTACCTATTAATTTGGACAGAGTAAAAATCCACTGCATGCTTAGGTTGCGAACTCTGTGTGACCTTATGGACTGTAGCCCACGAGGCTCCTCTGTCCACGGGATTCTCCAGGCAAGAATACTGGAGTGGGTTGCCATGCCCTCCTGCAGGGCTTCTTTCCCGACTCAGGGGTCGAGCCAGTGTCTTTTATGTCTCCTGCATTGGCAGGTGGGTTCTTTACCACTAGCACCACCTGGGAAGCCCCAGGCGCACTTTACTGGCTAAGTTATACCTCAATTTAGAGAAGGCTATGCTTGCAGCTATTGGAGAAGGAACCCGCTCCAGTGTTCTTGCCTGGAGAATCCCAGGGACGGTGGAGCCTGGTGGGCTGCTGTCTATGGGGTCGCACAGAGTCGGACACGACTGAAGTGACTTAGTAGTAGCAGCATGCTTGCAGCTGTCTAAAAGTTCAAATATACGTAAACGAAAACAAAGCAATTGCTCCTGCAGCCTCTTCTTACACAAGCTGGAACACCCAGGCCTATGTCCTGCTCTCAGTGAGATGTCAGGTTGTGGCCCAGGTTGGACACAGCCCCCTGCATTGGATGTCCAGGTGCACTCACCGGGTAATAACTAACTGTCTGTGCCTTGGTGGGGACAGGGTGGTGGCCAGGAGTACTCAGGACCATGTGGAAGAAGGGGCAGGCTCAGTGCCTCTAGGACATTGTCTGGAGCACTGTATATTTTTTTTAATTTAAAATTTTTATTGTGGTAAAGTGTACCCTGGTGGCTTAGTGGTAAGGAGTCTGCTTGTAATGCAGGAGACCGCCTACAGTGCAGGAGACCCAGGTTCGATTCCTGCATCAGGAAGATCCCCTGGAGAAGGAAATGGCAACCCACTCCAATATCTTTTCCTGGGAAATCCCGTGGACAGAGAAGCCTGGAGAGCCTCAGTCTACGGGGTCCCAAAGAGTCCACCACCACCAAAATGTACATAATATAAAATTTACTATTTTAACCATTTGATTCAGTGGCATTGGGTACATTTACAGTGTTATGCAACACCACTAACATCCACCTGTAGAACTTTTTCATCTTCCCAAACAGAGACTCTGGCTCCCATCCCTCTTTCCCCAGCTCCTGGTCACCACCAGGCCAATTTCTGTTCCTGTGAATCTGATGACTCTGGGTTCCTCACGTAAGTGGGATCACCCAGTATACTTGGCCTTTTGCATCTGGCCTCTTTCACTGACCATAATGTTTTCCAGGCTCATCCATGTTGTAACATGTATTAGAATGTCTTTCCTTTTTAAGGCTATATCATATTCCATTTTATGGATGGACCACATTTGGTTTAGGCCTCCACCCTTAGGCAGACACTGGTTGTTTCTAGTTTTTGGCTCTTGTGAGCAATGCTGCTGTGAACAGGGGAGGACAGATTAGCGGTTCAAGGCCCTGCTTTCAGCTCTTCCGTGTGTCCACCCAGAAGTGGGGTGGCTGGATTACATCGCCATTCTCTGCAGCACTCTTTTAGAAAAGCCACTGCTTAGTCCAGCCACACAGAGACTTCACTGGTTCAGGGTAGGGCACCTACGTGGATGCATGGTAAAGCTGCTCAGATGATTCTAATGAGCAGCCAGAATGGAGAACCCCTGGGCCAGAGAGCGGTTAGGCAAGTGACAAAGAAGGGACAGCAGCAGGCAGGAGTGAGTGGGGAGGAAGAGGCCGGCTGCGTGTGCCTGGGAGAGTAGGGGGGTGAGCTCCCCCACTCTGGGTCCTGTTAGCCACTGGCATCGGAGTAGATACTCCTCATCAGACACCCATCCTTCTTGCCCCACTAAGCCTTGCCTAGGGTTGCCAGATTTATCAAATTAAGATACAGGACACCTAGTGAAATTTTAATTTCAAGTAAACAACAAGTAATTCTTTTCAATTTTTCTTTTGGGTTTTGGCTGCACTGTGCAGCATGCAGGATCTGAGTTCCCCGACCAGGGATCAAACCCGTGCCCCTGCATTGGGAACACAGAGTCTTAACCACTGGACCTCCAGGGAAGTCCCCAAATAATTCTTTTAGTATCTCTCATGTAATACTTGGGACATACTTACACTTTAAAAGAAAAAACCACCTCATTGTTTAATTTGAGATTCAAAATTAATAGACTGTTCTGTCATTTGGCACCCCTTCTCAGATAAGAGCCCCCCACAACCTGGCTTCCACCTTTGGACTGGTAAGAACAGAGGAGGGGAGCCCAGCAGGTGGCCCAGGAGCCACCCCATTCCCAGGACCTCCCCAGGCCAGCAGCAGTGGCTACTGAGGGGTGTTTGCTGCAGGGTGGCCTGCAATGACTAAAGGTGAGCCCCGGAGCTTGGGGAAGTAGGGGTCTGCACTCAGCAGACAGGGAGGAAGCCTGGGGCCCAGGATCCTGGCCATGAGAGAGGACCCCAGGCCAACAGCCACCCTGGACCCGCTCCATTGCGCCTCTTCTGAGAAGGAGTCTGTGGTTACTGTCCCTCTCGAAATGATGAGCCTCATCTCCATCCGTGGGCGCAGCTGGGTGAGGCCCCTGCTGGCTGCTCACCCAACATGAGGGTGACATTTAGGAAGCAGGCTCTGGGCGACTGACCCCACCCCACCTGCACCACCTCCCTGGGTCCTCAGGACGCTGGGCAGGTCTGGTGTTGTCCCCTCCATCTTAAGGGAGGAAGAGGGCTGCCCGGATGGGGCCCAGGTCCGCCGACTTCAAGCTTAACCACTGGGCTGCCCTGCTCAGCATCACCTCTGCCTGCTGGCAGCGCTCTCCAGCTACTTCCTGCTCCTCCTGGCGTCCTGTCGTTGCCACCTGGGGAGCTGGGCTTTGTCGCCCTCGCCCCTGGTGGGTTGCCCTTGGGCATGTGTTTGTTTATCCACACTGTGATCTCGTCCTGCCCAGCAGCTCCCGGACTGGCAGGGACACCTTACCGGAGCGGCCCCAGCCAGCCCGCCGCAGGGCAGCTCAGGCCTTAAGAGTCATGGTCCTTCCTGTCAGCTGTCTCCTCTTCCTCCCCCGTCCTGCACTCGACTTACCTCCGGAGCCTCATTTCTCCAGGGAGGCCGAGACCGGGGGACTAGGGGTGCTCCATCCTGGCACTTCTGGGCTTCGCCCTGCTCCAGTGGACAGAGGCAGCTGGGCGGAGGGGAGGATGTCCTGGAAATCTCTGCGGCCGGTCAGCCGGGTCCCTCAGGGTCCATCCAGGGCAGGAGTTGAAGCCCTGTCCGGAGGGACTGGGCGGTGCTGACCGTGCAGGGCAGCAGGGACGTGGCCCGCCAGCTCCTGCACTCCCCCGAGTCCCCGGCTGTCGCGGCAGCCGGGGCTCCTCACCTCTTCCTGTGCCGGGCTCCACCTCAGCCCTCCTTCCTGTCTCATTTCAAAAGCCAACAAGCCTCACAGACAAATGAGTGAGCCATAGCTGCCTTGGGCCAGCTCTCTGGCTTCGTCATCACCCTGAAGGCCAGAGGCAGGGGTTGCTGCCAGGGCTTGTTCCGCGGACCAAGTGCCCCTGCAGACCTGAGGCTCAGGGGCAAGTGGTCCAGCCAAGGCTACAGAGGAGACAGGCTCACGTCAGCAGACCTTTGCCTTTTGGGGGTGGTGGTGGTGGTGGGAACCAGGCACGTGTGGGGCATTCAGTGATTTGCCCAAGGCCGCATGGCAGGCAGCGGGCCTGGACAGGGCTGGAGCTGCGTCCTCCCGCCCCGGGCTGCTCGGTCACCCCTCCTCCCCCACCCCCACCCCGCTTTCCTTCTCTCTAGCACCCAGCAGGCACCTTTGCCGCAGTCGTGCCCCGCAGAGTCTTCCTGTCCCCGAGACAGGTCAGCTGCACCTGAAACACCAGGCTGTGGCGGCTCACTCAGGCCCCTGGGGGTGGGCCTCAGCTCACGGGCTGCCTCAGTGGGGAAGGACACGGCCCAGCGTGAACGTGAGAAAAATTACAGAGGCGGAGAAATACAGGACATCCTCTGGTGACAGGGAGCAAACCACTCCATGGAAAGCCACCGAGAGCAGCAGGTGATGACATGGGGGCAGAGTGACGGGAGGGGGCCTCAGCTTCCCTCTCCGAGCAGGTGGGAGCCAGCGATGGTTGCAGAGCGGGAGGGTGGTAGGCTCAGATGCCTGCAGCAGCTTGTGTGTGAGGGGAGGTGGGAGGGGGCATGTGTTGTCAAGAGCTGCTTGGGTGATGGAGGGGAGAGGGGAACCAGGGCGGCAGATTGGAAGTGCTTCGTACAGGGACACCCTCTTGGCCACCCTTCCCGTCCCTCCCTCCCTCTCACGTGCCGGCCGGGTGCTGGGGGGGACACACAGAGGCTGCCCTCGAGGAGCCCCTGGGGCGCAGGCAGGCAGAGTGCAGACTGGCGGCTGCAGCCTCGTCCGGCGGTGCAGCCCAGGCGTCTGAGAGCAGGCACCCACAGGATGTGGGAACCGCAGGGGCCTGGGGGTGCCTGTCACGCGGCAGAGGCTGGGAGGCCGCTCTGTTCCTCCCTCCACCACTCAGGATCCTGGGCGCGAGCAGAAACAGCATCCTCTGTGGGGATCTCGGGATCACCCCGAGTAGGCACTGCCCCCAAACTTCCCTCCCCCTTCGCCCACCCACCCCCGAAGGGATGGCCCATGGCCGGCAGGGCCGGACCCCAGGTAGCCTCCACCCGCTGCTCTGACAAGGGCCCTCTCCTGGCTCTCCTGGGGGTGTTCGTGGGTTTGGGGTGGGTGTCTCCCACGGTGGTTCTCACTGTGGGCCTTTCTGTCCCGGAGTTGAGGTCCACCAGCAGGCCCTTCCCAGCTTGGCCACAGCCTGAAGCTTCCTGCCTGCAGGGGCTTCTCTGGGGCTGTGCAGGCCCCCGGGGCCCCCTTGCCTGGGCCCGGCTCGAGCTGGGCTGTGGGCCTCCGACTGCCGTGAGTGGCCCTGTCCCGGCTGAGGCCAGGCCACAGGAAGTCGAACCCACCCGGGAGATCACATCACAGTGTAGCGTGGGTGTCCCATCATTTCCTCCGACGGGCGAATGTTCCGCTGCCTGAAGCTCAGTGTGCATCCTTCCTGTCCTGGGTCCCCGCAGTAGAGCCTCTGCAGGCAAACACCATGTCCACTGCCTGCGAGGCCCTGGCTGGCCGGGCCTCAGGTCTCCCTGTGGGCGGTGGGAGAGGACAGCTCATCACTGGCTCCCTTTCAGCCTGTTAGCTGGACCTAGTCCCTCATGCCTGATTTGGGTTTAATTCTTTTAGAAAGTCATGCTGTCCCGGGTGCTGCCAACTATCTGGATGTAGTGGTCTCTGCTGTGGTGGCTGATTTAACCGCATTTCCATGCTCTGCACGCAGTTCAGGCTGTGCCTTGAGCCTGGCCAGGCCCACTGCTGACTCCTGCTGGCCTCCAGGGATGCCCCGGCCGGACCACACAGGCCGGACCACACAAGGTCTTCAGGATCTTTGGCCCCCAGGCCCACCTTCGCTGGCTTCACCAGCTGGTGGCTTTTTATCAACTTTAATCTCTCCCCCAGTGCCTCCTTATCCACCTGGAATTGGTGGTGTTATGGGAGTTGGGATGCTGTCTGAGGAGGGAGGCTCCCAAGACCCCTGTCCCCAGCCCCGGACTGTGCACCACAAGCTGAAGGGCCTCCCAGCCAGCCAGCGACCCAGGTGAGGACCCAGTCGGCTCCCTCCTGCCTGACTTCATCTTGTTCCCCTAACACAGCCCACGGGGGAGGAGGCCTCAAGCCCTTCATACAGGAAACACACAGTAGCTTCTTCGGTCTGATCAAGCGGGGATCTGACCCCCGGCTTCTCTCTTGTCCACCCCCGGGCAGCAGACATGGGGAAGGCTGGGTCCCCCTCTGCCTGGTTACGAATTAGGACACACAATACATGTTCAAGAAGCCCCGTCTCACTTCCCTGAACGCTGCATGCCGCTGAGGCTCAGCTCACAAACCCCTCTTCCGGGATGCTGTCCCTTTGGGCCACCCCAAGCACTGACCCTCACAGCCGGCACAGGACAGGCCTCCACTAGGTAGCAGAGGCGCCAGCCTGTTCCCACTTCTCCACAGGGCCCAGCACTTGGGCCAGAGCAAGCTTCACAAACTCACCGTTAAAATGCAGATTCCGACCCAGGGGGACAGAGCCTGCAGGTGCGGGGGAGCATGGAGGGCGGAGCTCAGTGCCTGCTGAGGGCTCTTGACTGTGGGCGTGTGGGTGGGCAGCGTGTGCATGAGTGAGGGAACGAACCTCCATTCGTAATAACCAGCAGGCCTGGGTCCCCTGGAGATGCAGACAACGTGTAGGGGTGCTGGGGGCCCCTCCCCACAGCCCGTTACTGGAGTGTGGCATCTAGCAGCTTTCTGTAAAGCCTTTATGTTTTTATTGCACATCATATAAAATGAACTGCACCATACTTGAAACAGACGAGACATTCACAAGGACATAGAGACCAAACTTTTCTTCTTTTCCAGCCCTCACCTGTGTTCCGCAGCTGCCACATACACTGGCAGAATCAGGGAACAGAGAGCTGTTTATTTGGGGGCTGACGCGCGGTGCTGGCCTTCAGGACTGTCTGGTTTGGAGACTGCTGGTGACAATGACAGGTGTCTGGACAGGACAGCTGGGCCAGCAGAGCACCTGGGGCCTGTGGACAGTCGATCTGCTGGTGGAGGCCCAAGCACTGAGAAGGAAGACAGGGCAGGGGCGCGCTGGACCCGCCGCCTGCCTCAGGACACGGACATCTGTGACTGGTGGACAGAGTGGAAGACATGCCCGGCTCAGGCCCCACCCTGGCAGCTGGCGGTGGCCCATCGCCCCTCCTGACACACGTGGAGACAAACACTGCGCAGCAATGAGGGGGGTGGCTGGGTCCTACATCCAGCAGACCACTCTGAGGACACTCCAGGGTGCTGAAAGCAGGCTGTTCCAGGGCAGTCACTTGCAGCGGGAGAGTGTGGTCAGAAGGCCCGGGAGCACCGCAGGGGCCCGGCCCGTGGATGGACAGGGCCGCAGGCCCTCACAGGCTGCTGGCGGCCGAGACTGGGGAGCGAGGGGTGGGCCTGCCGGCTCTGCCCCTCTTCTTGCCCGTGGGCTGCCGTCTCTTCCTCCCAAGCTTCTCCTTGCGGGTGGCGGCCGTGGTGAAGGTGATGCACTGGGTGTCCAGGAAGTCCAGCAGCTTCCCCGAGGCCACGCGGATGCCCTGCTGCTTCAGCTCGGCCTGCAGCTCCGCCAGCTCGAGGGGCTGGTACAGCAGGACCTTGCGGTAGAGGGCTGGCTGGGAGCGGATATAGCGCCGCACAGCCTCCTCTGTGGCCACTGCCTGGACGGCTGCCTGGGAGGCGCTGACCACCTCCTCTTCTCCCGTAGACTCCAAGGCCGCTCCAAACTCACAGGAAGAGCTGAAAAGCACCAGACGGTAACACCTTGCAACACCCCCTTTCCACCTCCACCCCAAGACCAGGAGCATCTGAGGGCAGGAGTGTGTGTCTGCGTCCCCTGCCAGCCCAGCACACGGCAGGGACGGCCTTGGTGCGGCAGGAAGCCCCAGGCGGCTATGTCCTTGGCACTCCAGCTGCTGGCCTGAGCAGGACCACACCCTCAGCCAGGATCTAATGCCGAGGGCAGCCGCACTAGGCTTGCCCCACTTGTGGGCGAGCATGTGGGACCCCAGAGGTCTGCCTGGGAGGCCCACAGGGGGTTGACCTTTAACCCCACCTCAGTCTCCTGTTGTCCAAACCCAGAAGGCAACTGGGATTTCTGAGTGTCGGCCATCAAGCCTCGCTTATGCCAACTCTCAAGGCTCACTGGTCAGAGGACCTATGAAGCCACCGGCCCTGTGCTTTCATGTGGTTACCTCTGTGAGCTGCAGGAGCTGTCCCCGCTGTCCACAGAGGTGGCCGTGGACTCCTGGGAGGCTGGGAACTGGGCGTCCCCGCCAGGGTCCAAAGGCTCCTCCTTGGCTGGTGACATGCTCAGGGCAGAGACGCTGCCACCAGGCTGCTGCTTGTGATGTTGGGGGCCCTTGGTCTTGGCAGGTCCCTTGGACCTCTGGGGAATGCGGCCAGGAAGGGCCTCCAGCTGGGTGTGGCCAGCTGCTTTTGAAGCCTTAGAGGTCTGGGTGGTGTAGGTCTGGCTGCAGGGAGCCGCCAAGGGCAGCTGTGAGGACTGGCCCTCATCCTCGGAGTCTGACTCCAGCGTCTGGTGAGTGTACTGGAATATCTCCTTCAGTTTCAGGACCATCTGGCGTTTGGGCAGAGGGCGGACCCCAAACCTGAATGCGGAAACAGGTGCACTTCAGCAAAGAGCAAACAGTTATCAACAAATTAAACTGGTGGCTGTGTGTACTTGAATCTTAAATGCCTGACTCATGAGTGAATGCTCAGTATCCATCCTGAGTACCCACAGAGCAGACTCAGGACTATTCCAGAAGGGCCACACTCTGACCTGTGAGTGGCAGGGTAGCAAGGACCTCCCTGGGGCCCAGGGTGAACAGTGGAATTCACTGGAATATGATAGTTGTGATGTTCTTTGAAAAAACCGGGTCTCCATCCTCAGACCATTAAGGCAAAAGTCCCATTCCCACCCACGTGGCACGTGGAGGCCTGTCCCCAAAGGGTGACCTGGAGGAGCATGTTTCTCAGCCCTGAGTCACATGGGGAACAGTAGGTGAAGAGCCAGGAGTCATGCACAGCCCCCATCAACCAGAGGCTCCTGCCACCAGAGCCCAGAGTGGACCCCCACAGCAGACCCTCCTGTTCCCCACTTCGCTGAGCCTGGACACACACGGGAGGAGGGTCTGCTCAGAATGAGCTTTCCCAAAGGACACCGACCTGTCCAGCTCTTTCTTCAGCACTGGAGTCTCCATGATGGAGTACCTTGGCATTGGGGTTATGGGCACTTTCGGGGGCAAGTTCTTCTGATCAGCACCTTCTGGACAGAACAAAAGAAAACACGTTTCAGCAGGAGGGCCTCTTCTGACTCTGGAAGTGTCACCCAGATACTTTGTCCGAGCTGCCCTCACTCTGGGAGAGCAGTGATGTCCACCCTTCCCTGCTTGACTCTGGCATCCTGTCTTCCCGTCAGGAAGCATCACATGGCACACGGTGAAGGTCAGGGCTCCGCGGTGCTGACGCTGCTAGGGGCTCAAAGGCAGGTGAGTGGGGGTTAGTGGTCGGGCTGAAGGGGCAGTAGGGTGACTGCTTATAGGGACAGGATTTATTTTTGGGTGATGATGCAAACATCCTGGAATCAGACAGTTGCAGAATATTGTATTAAAAGTACTGAATTATACACTTGAAAGGGTGAATTTTATGGTATGTGAATAACATCTTAGTAATGCTGTTCTTTTTTTTTTAATCAGTATTTAAAAGACAGCTTAGGTACATGGACTTTGGTTCTTCTCCTTTTTATGAGATGGAGCCTTTTGAGACACCAATAAAAACAACAGTCTCCTGAAAAATGCACAACGTTCTTTATACAATTTCAGAGAGTCTGTCACCCCCATGAATCTCCCCTCAGTTCTAAGATCCCCTGGTCTCAAGTCTCCCAAAGTGGTTCTCACACGCCACCTGGGCACCTGTTAGAAATGCAAATTCTTGGTCACACCCCAGATCTCCTGAAGCAGCAGCTCTGGGGTGGAACCTGGCCTGGTTTTCTTTTGAGATGAAAGTCATGTAACTTTTCATGTGAACCACTTGGTAGCACTCAGGACATTCATAGCGTTGTGCAGCCCCCACCTCTCTCTTGTCCTAAAACATTTCATTCCCCAGAGGAAGCTCCATGCTGGTCTGTCCCCGTTCTCCGCCCCCTCCACCCCTGGCGATCACTCATCTACTTTCTGTCTCTGTGGACCTGTACATCGGGACGTTCATGTCAGTGGAATCACACAACCTGACCTTCTGTGTCTGGCTTCTCTCCCTGAGCACCATGTTTTCAAGGTTCATCCATGTTGCAGCCTGTGTCAGAGCTTTGTATGGCTGAGGAATATTACACTGTCTGGATGGACCACCTTTTATTCACTTATCAGCTGATGGACATTTGGGTTGTTTCTACTTTTTGGCTGTTGTGAATAGTGCTGCTATGAACACAAGTGTACAGGATGTGTCTGAGTCCTAATCTCAAGTCCTTTGAATGTTGGAGTGGAATGACCTGGTGATAATGGCAATTGTTTGACTATTTGAGGAGCCACACGTGTCTGCTCTTAAGATGAACCTGAGGGGCTTGTCACAGTCTCCCTGAAGTGCTGGTGAGGTATGCTGGAGTGGGGCTGCAGACAGGGGTCCTTAACAGGTGCCTGGGTGAGTGGTAGGATCCAGGCAGCTTTAGAAACCCCCCGCCCCCCCCCCCACTTACTAGCTTAAGAAGTGTACATTTGACAGCAGGCCTTTCCTCCCTAACCTCGGAGAAGGTCAGGCAGGCAAGGAGAGGGCTGGCTGCCCCTCGCTGTCATTGTGACTCCTCATGCCCCTCAGTGTGAAACGAAGACAAACACCCTCCCACTACTCACGTGGCGTCTGTAACTTGTGTGACCTCTGGGCTCCATCTGCGCGCGGCGTCTGGGGCAGAGGAAGAGCCTCTGGGGACCTCTGATCTTCTTCATTCCAGTCATCCCACAGAGCTGAGTTCAGAAAGCTCTGCTGGTGGCTCCCAGGGGAGCCGGCCCCAGAGGACTTCTCTCGAGACTTCCTCCGGCCAGTGTGGCTCCCTCGGACAGGGGTGGTGCCCAGCAGTGCCGGGGAACGGCAGTCCCTGCTGTCTGGGGCCCCCTCTGCCCTGCTGCTGGGGCTGCTGGTGCTCAAGGGGCCTGTCCGCTCGAGGTTCAGGTGGTCAATGGGGATTGGTGAGAGGGGTTCTACGTGCCAGCACCAGTCCTCAGCTGGAATTGGGGGGTCGCTGTCCAGCAGGGGGCTGCAGATCACCTGCTGGGAGGCTGCCTCCTGCTCGTCTTCACTGTCTTCCACCTCCACCACTTCACTCATGGGAGCCCGAGCCGCCGGGCTCTGCGGAGGAGGCGGGCACCTTGGGAGCTGCCCGGGGAGGTCGGCGAGGCCTCCTAAGATGGGTCGGGGAGCCAGAGGAGAAGCAAATGGGAGGCGTCTGCGGCGGGGGCTGGATGCGCTCCTGCAGACCTGCCTTCTCCCATCAGAGCTTCCAGGAGTGGGGGGCCCCAGGCGTGGGGACGACGTCTGGGGTACGATGACCGAAAACTTACTCGTGGCTTTGGGTTCGTCCCTGTTCTCTAACAGGGCTCTGGGCGTGGGCAGAGCCAGCGGGTCTGCTGGTGGCCTGGCCCCAAGGCCTGTGATCTGGGTTTGCGAGGAACAGTCGCAGCTCCTGCCGGCCAGCGGAGTGGCGGGCACCAGCCACGAGGTGTCCATGGTGCTGTCCTCCTCGGTGCTGGCCCCCAGCCGCCCCTCCACCTCCTGCGGCAGCGGGGCCTGGCTTCCTGTCTGGCTTTGGGGAGGCTCCTGCTCTGCGTCGAGGTCAATGATGGAGAACAATTCAGAAGACCTGGCGCTGACTTCCAGAACTTTCTTGTCTTCTGAGGGGCTGTTCAGAAATGATTTTGCTTTGGTTTGCTCCAGCTCCAACTCTTCATCTGAATCCAGTAACAGGATCACCTCATCTTCTCTGTGCACGCTGCAGGGAGAAGTCTCAGGCCTGGAGCTCTGGCGGCCAGGTCCTGACCAGGTTAGATCCATGGGTGGAGACTTTTCTGGGAAGATCAGGACCCCTTTACCTCTGCGTTCCGATGGGGAACTACATTCCTTGTCTTTCTGGCCTGGGTCCTCACGTGATGAGGGAAGGCGCCTGGCCCTCTTTGGCTTCGGTGATGAGTTCTGGGAGGCCACGCTGGAAGCTGTGCCCTGCAGCGGGAGGTCACTGGGGCGACGGGTGCGAGGACGTGGCTGGCGAGGACTCCGGCCTTGATGGGGCTGCGGTGGGGGGAAGCATGAGCGTGAGGGGTGTGCCTGCTGGTGGGCAGAGGGACGGAAACCCTCTACCTCCCTTTCAGGGATGGTCCTATTTCCTTCCTCCCGGTTGCTCATCACCCGGGAGAGTTCAGGGTATCCAGCCTGAGGTGATGAAAAAGGCTGTAGATCATTATCATCATCAGCTGAGCACAGAGGGGCGTTTTCCTGCCTCTCCGCCCGGCCCTGGGCGGGGCTGGAGGAGGAGGGAGGAGCCGGTCCTCCTCTAGGGACCTCTGCTTTCTCTTCCCCATTCAAAGCCTGGTTGCTGGGGGGCAGGAGTGTGGACAGTCTTGTGTTTCCCCATTTGGCCGGGGTCTCATCTCTTCCTTGCCCGGATGATTCCAACTGCCCTGCATTTTCTGGCCGTTCTTTATCCTGTTTGCTTGTGAGGATTTCCCCAGAAACTGGACCATCCTCCCTGAGCAGGTCGCCTTCTTCCTTTGGCTCTGGGGCTTTCTCCCCCTGGAGCCGCTTTCGCTGAGTAGCTGCGAATTCATAAATTTCTTCCATCTCCTCCTCGTTGACCTTTTCTCTGTCTTCTTCGCGGCCCTCAGGTTTCAGCAGGGCCTCTGCTCCCTCCTCCTCACCCAGCCACACAGAACACAGGAGCTCTCGGAAAGTCTCCACTCTGCCGTCAGCATCCTCGTCTTCCTGCTCCTTTCGCTGTCCACCTTCTGCTTCTGTCACAATGGGCACTTGTTCGCACAGGTGAACAAGCTCACTCACCCCAAACCTGCAACAGGAAAGCCACGCGTCACCACCCCTGCGCAGAGGCAGCGCCCTGCCTCAGGAGGCTCAGGGCAGGAGTCCTCACAGGCTGGACGGCCATGACTCTCCCTGGCCCTTCCCCACTCCCCTGTGGAGATGGTGCCCATGTTCATGCCCAGCAATGCCCCAGACCACTCAGCTCTAGAAACACAGCCTTTGGGGAGGGCCGCTGTGCAGCCTGAGTGTGGGCTGAGGAGGACCGCGAGGCTGGGTGGTTCTGTGACCGGACCCAAAGCACTGGGACTGACACACACGGGGACGCCCAGGCCGGTTTGGGTCAGCCCAGATGCGTGCGCCGGCCTGCCTGGCGCTCTGCCGTCTCATCAGCGCCTTGGAGACCCCAGAGCTGAGCCTGCCCCTCCCCAGTTTCCACCCCAGAGGCCTTGTCGGGAAGCAGGATGTGGGGGTGGAGAGACCGGGCAGCTGCAGCGTCAGGGGCATCAGAGCAAGCAACCTGCTCACGTCCACCTTCTGGGACTTGGAGGGGCGACCGTTGGGCAGCTCCAGTGGTGGAACTGCCGAGGAGTGGCGGTGCTGGGGGTGGGGGCTGAGACCACCCCCCCGTTACTCCCAGCGAGCGAAAGCCACGGGGCTCCCCTCCAAATGTTCCCTGTGGCCAGAATCCCGGTCAGTATACCCTGTTCAAGGTCACCACTGGCCATAAACTTGGGATTAAAAGGTACAGGAAGGACTCAGCCCTGACCTCTCATGGGCCATCAACCAGATAATCCCTGTCGGTTACTGTCAAAAACTGAGAAGTAAGTGGAAAGAACAGCTTGGACCTCTGGGCCAGAGAGCGCAGGTCGGGGGCCAGCTGGGGAGTCAGGACGCTGTCAGCAGCATAGAGGTAATGCAGGAACGCCTCGGCGGCCTCGGCGCTGACGTCACTCAGCAGCACGCGCTGGCGCCTCAAGTCACCGTCCTCTTCGGCCAGGAAGCCTTCACTGTTGACCTGAGGGCAGATGCACATGGAAGAGTTACTGAGGGGACAGCCGTGACCTGGGGCAAAACAGGCCTCAGGAGGTTCTGGGAGCCTCGGATCTCGTCCCAGGACAGGCGTTAGCCAGAGTCGCTCTGTTTGGCTGACCAGGAATTCTGCAGGTTAGGGCACAAAACTTGTCTGTTTCCAAAGTCAAGTCAGTGATAGAGGCTCAAGAAGCCAGTCAGTTCTCTCTCGACAAGCCTATCAAAGGCACTAGAACCTTCTGACAAGACTGGCAGCAGTTTCCAGGATTCTTGCGATGCCACGTTCAAGTCGACATGACAACACAGAAATGTCATAGCAGCTCAGCCTTAAAGAGGTCAGTTAGGGACCTTCCTGGTGATCCAGTGGCTAGGACTTCACACTCTCACTGCCAAGGGTGAGGGTTCAATCCCTGGTTGGGGAATTTAAGATTCCTCAAGGCACACAGCATGGCAGAAGAAAACAGAAGGTGATTATAAGACTTCACTGATAATGTAAATGGAGGAAAAGGAAACCGTTCTGGGGAAAAAAGGATTTTCATTCAACGGAACAAGAAATCTGATGTTTCCCAACCCTGAGCTCATCTCCTCATAGCACTTCTTGACCTCAAACCTGTCTTCTCCAGGGAAGCACAACCTTGATGCATCAGAGGAAGAACAGGTCAGGGGCAGAGGGTAGAGAGTGGGGGTGTGGGGAGGAAAGGGGGCAGGAAGACGGAGAGGCTGGGCACAGAGGGGAGGGTGGAAGGGGGGAAAGGGGTAAGAGGGAGGGGAGGGGGGAGGGAAAAGAACAAAAGGGGAGGAGGGGAAGGAGGCCACCTGGCCACGCACTTACATGCTGCATGAGAAGTGGGCATCGGGCATAGAGCACAAACTTGTGGGCATAGAGCACCTCCCCACTGTCTGTCTGAAACTGAATGTCGCTCAGGTGTGGGTTGTTGACCATGGCACTGAAGTCGGCCACCAGCAAACCAAGGGAGAGCTGAAACGAGAGGGGGCAGAGTGGCCACTCCCACCGTGGCCCCCCAATCATGCAGGTGCCCAACAGACAGGGCGTAGGCGGCCAGTCAGGGCCTCCTGCTGCTCCCCACAAGGTCTGACGCCGGGCTCCACCCTGAAGTTACCTTCAGGCCCTCAGAGACAGGGAACAGCAAGACCCAGTCCTTTCCCAAGTTCTCTGTCACACCCAATCCCCGGCCTAGACAGGAGGCCTGGCCCATGGAGACGGAGGCCCGGCGCATGGAGAGGCATGGGTGATGGCCTCATGGGACGCGGCGGTGGCGTCAGCAGCTGCTAGGTTTCCGTGAGGAAGCCACCAGCCCAGCCGGATGTGACAGGTGGGACTTTAGCCCAAGCAGTTGTGGGGTCGTCTGGAAGGAGTCCATATCCCTTCTCTGACACATGCCACGTTCCCAGGGAGAACTTGGTGACGAGCGCTCAGCAGATAGTGATGTGCTCACGGCATGATAACTTCTCTAAGGAAAACCCAGTTTCTAACCCAGAAAGTCACCAATACAGAACATGAACTGTTAGCTGGAGGCCTCCAGGACTCTCATGAGTCAGTGAGTCAGTCCCATTGGCTGGATGAAGCACCCCCACAGAGCAAGGGTGTTCCCCGGGCCCCAGGACAGAGTAGGCTCCCGGGGCCGGGCTACTGAGGTGCCCCTGGGGTTCAACGAAAGGGACAGAAGCCTCATGGCAGAGCCCGGACGGGACAGGAGGTCCCGTGGGCACTCGCTGGCTCAGGTCAAAGGCCGTCAAGGGGCATCTGTGGACTCTGCAGGGGTCTGGAGGCTGACTGTGAGCCGGCTGCACTGAACAAGTATCACAGCCATGACCACGGAGCCGCGAGCAGGATCAGCCATGCTCACCGAAGCCCGGCCGCCCTCCTCCAGGTACTTCTCCTTGGCTGGCAGGACAAACCCAGTCAGTGGAAGGCCGCCGAGTGACAAGTCCATCCCTGAAAGGATTTGCAGGTTAAAAACATCAACCACCTGGGAAAGAGCATCACCCGGGCTGACCCGAGGACGTTGTCATGGAAGGCGATATGCCCAGAGGCCACCTGCACCGCCACCCCCACCCAGCAGAGTTGTACTTGGGAGAGAAAGCCAAAATCAACCCTCACAACCACTTGCTCTGGCAGAAGGCTCTGTCCTCGGTCAAAGCTGAAGGAAAACTGATGGACTCGCCTAAGTCACATTCACCTTTGGGGAGAAAGGAAAGCACCCAGAGAGACTACCTCCTCCCGCCAGACAGGGTGAACCGGGACTGCAGACCCGAGTGGCCATCGCAGCCCTGGTACCAGGGCAGGGAGGCCCTAAGGGTCGGGGTCTCACCTGCAGCCCCTCCCGAGCCAGCCAGGTCCCTGCTGCACGGGCTGGCGGGCAACCTCTCTCCCGCCAGCTCCAGCAGATCCTGCAGGGCCTGGCGCTCCCTCTGGCTGGCGGAGGGCACTGGGCTCTGGAGGCTGTGGCCCACAGAAGGGGGTGTTCCCACACCCAGTTCTGGCGGCTTGGGTGGCCGTGGCAGCCGCATGGGCTCTTGTGTGAGACCCTGAAAGAAGCAGATGAGCCAGAGTGAGTGTGTGGCCTCCACAGTCGCCACCACCTCGAGAGTCCCCGGGGATTGGGAAGCTTGTCGCCATTACCCGTCAGCAGGCGCCTCTGCCTTGGCAGGGGCCACGCCTGGGGCCTTCGCATCTACAAAAGGGGCCCCCGCCCTCCTAGCATCATCTAAAGTGTTTCAAGCAGGTGAGTGCCGATTCCAGACACCTGTACACAGGCCTGTCCGGTTCCTGGGTCCCATCACAGGCAGATTATACCAGTCCGGGGTAGGACCTGGTATAATTCTGAACTCTCCAGAATCTTAACACATTTGGAAACCTGTGGGCCTCCCAGTTCCTACTGTGCGAACCGTCTGGTTGTTGCAAAGAGAACACCCTAGACTCCACACCATGGCCCTTGGCTTCCTCCCCTCCGCGCTTGGTGCTGCAGCTGGAGCCGCCACCCTCTCCCCAAGCCCACCTGCCCCACCGGAAGGGAGCACACCTTGGCAGGCCGCTGGGGCACCAGGGGAGGCACCAGGCTGGCCGTGTAAAAGGATTCCAGGGCCCCAGCCCCGGTCAGGGCACTGGCCTCCCACAGCAAGTTCTGCGCCCCTCCAGGAGGTCGCAGGGCCTGGCTGCCCCTGGCCAGCTCTTCTTCTCGGATCCTGCTGGCAGGGAGCGGCGGCGTGCTGGACAGCTCCACCTCCTCCGACAGGAGCTGGGCCACGCGGTCCTCTATCTGCCGGCCGGTGGTCTCCGGGTCCTGGACTAACAGCTGTGGGGGGGGCGCGGGGGCTTTCTTCTTGCGGGTTTTCTTCTCTAGAGAAAAAACAGAAGCAGCACGGAGTCATCCTCCCACCGGGGACCCCAGGGGAAGCTTCGGCAGCTGCCACGCGGCCAGGCTTCTCAGCAACCCCCTCAGCCGCCACACCTGCTCCTAGTCTCGTCCTCTCTGCAAAAGCGTTCCCCAGCCTGAGCGCTGCCGGCACCGCCTCCTGCTCCGTCTCCGAGCGGGACAGAGCCATGGCCACCAGCAGGTCCTCGGATGGCGCCTCGGGCCCAGTGACCTTCCGCCTCTTCCGTGGCTCCTTCTTGGTGGTGGCTCCCTTCTGCTTCAGACAGCCAGCTCCATCGCTGAGGCTTAAATGGCAGCCAGACCGAAAGGTGAGTGAGGCTAGAGGGGTGAGCAGTTTCTGCTCTGAGGGTCCCCGCTCGACCTGGGAGGGCTGGACCCCTTCTCCTCAGTGGGGGCAATGAGAGGAAAGGGGTAAACGTGGATCCAACATACAGAAGGATCAGCAGCTTCTGTGCTCAAACTGTCAGGGATGGGAGGATCTCGGGAAGGACTCGTGGAAACAAGTCCCTGACAGCTGGTCTGTTTATGAGCCTCTGAGGACGGAGCGCTGTCCCCTCCCGGTCCCTGTGGGTTCTGTACCCAGGTTCCTTCTGAAGCGTTTCATCTCCAGATTCAGCGCTCTGTTGTCCTCCACCACTACAAAAGGCCTTTTTCTTTTCTTTTTGTTTTTTAAAAGTCAACATACTTCGATTTTTCTTCCTTTTTCTTTGACTTACCTGGGTGCCGGAGTGCCCGAGGTGCCTGCAGGCTGAGCTGTCTGCAGCCGCACAGCCTGGAGCAGGAGCTGCGGGCCGACCTCCATCTTCACCGCACACTGTTTCAGGTGACTGATTCTGCTCTTCAGGGTGAGAAATGGCTTGCCGCAGATGGGGCATTCAGGGATCCGAGGCATGGGAAATCTCAGTGCCTTTTCAGCCTCATCCAGGCACCTGGAGGAAGACAGCAAAGGTGGGACCACCCTTGCCTGGTCATGTGATTGTAGATGGGGCTCAGGTCAGCGTGGTCGTGCTGTGGGTCAAGGCTTGCTCCCCCAACAAGCTGGTCCCTCCCCACAGCCTGCAGCCAGCCTCCAGACTCTGCATTTAGGTTTCTGTGAACAAAGGTGTCTGAGGAAAGCAAGGATATATTAAACACAGAGTCACCAGACTCAACATATGACCCAGCAATTCTAATCCTAAGTACAAACCCCAAAGAACCAAAAACAGATACTCAAGCAAATACATGAAAAATGTGTTCATAGTAGCTCTATTCACAAAACCCAAAAGGTGGAGACAGATGTCCATCAGTGGATGAGTGGATGAACAAGATGTGGTCCATACATACAGTAGAATATCATCAAACCATAAAAAGGAGGGAAGCACTGAGACAGCACACCACGGATGACCCCTGCACACACACTGCTGAGTGAAAGACGCCAGACACAAAAGGTCACATATTCTGAGTCCACTTATGTCTGGAACAGGCAAGTCCCCAGAGACAGAAGGCAGGTGAGTGGTTGCCAGGGGCTGAGGAAAAGAGGGAAATGGGGTGGCTGCTTCATGGGTCTGCGGCTGACTGTGGTGACAGCTGCACAACTCTGTATGCACTAGGTAAACATGACTGCACTGTTCAGTTTAAATGCTGAATTGTATGGTATACAAATTATATCTTAAGCTGTTTTTAAAAAAAAAAGCAAAGCTGGACCAACCCTGATACTGAAGTACTAATCTCAAGATTCCCCCTGGAGATTCCACAGGAGCCTTGGAGCTGGTCACACCTATGGGCAAAGTGAGCAAAGACAGGTGACGGCCGAGCTGCTCCTACCGGTTCATGTGCTGCTGCCTCCGTGTCACGTTCATGGCTGAGAGGTTCTTCTGACAGATCTGGCAAAAGAACAACCCCTTCTCCTCCAGGCTGTCGTCGGGTGCGGACACCTGTTCCTGCCCAAGCTCCTGCTGGAGGGCCAAGGCCACTGCGGTGTCACTTTCTGTGGCGGGGAGCTCGGGCCCAAACCCTGTGGAGACGCAAACACCCATGAGGATCAGCTCGTCCCTGGACCTCGTGGAGCACGGACGCTGGGCAGGGCGTGAGGAGCCCAGACCCAGCACTGCTCCACCTCGTGTGGGGCCCTGTCTGGGGAGACCGGACACCAAGCAGGGTACTCCCCAAACTTTTAACAGGCACAAACACCCCCAGGAAGCTCGTTAAAGTGCAGGTCGGGAGGCTGGCACTCTGGGGGGCTAGGTGGAGCCTGAGACTCTGCATTTTGGCCAACTTCCAGGCGAGGCCGATGCGGCTGGTCCAGGACCACTCTGAGCATCAAAGCCCTGAAGAATTTGCCTTTTGTTTCCCATTTCTGCTAAAGTGGCAACCCTGGGCATCCCAGGATAGTAAGGCTCCTACTCCAGTGAATCCTAGGTTTCCTCTTTAAAGCTCAACCTCTCCTACTGCTCTGACTTTTTCTTGCCCTTCCAGGTCAGAGTGGAATGCTGCTCTTGGTTTTTCTTGGCATCAGACCAGAGGATGGACTGATTCTAATCTTGGGATGGTGCCCAAGGCAGCCGTGCCCACTGTTGCGGCTGTCATACCTGATGTTGCTGGAGCAGACCCTTGGCACTCATGCAGGATATGCCCTAAGAACAAAGCCAAAAAAGCACCATACTTCATTTTGGTCCAGTACTTTTTTAAAACAAAGAAATGTTTTATCTCTCCTGTTTATTACTGGGTATGATGTGAAGACTGATGGAAACAACTGAGTCACATGCAGGGCAGGGGTTGGGCTCATGCACTGGCTGAGTGACCCCTCTGCACTGCTTGGTGCCCCGTGGACCAAGGACTGATGCCACATCGCTGTGTCAGCTGCGTGGGCCTTTGGGGTAGCCTGAGAAAGCTCAGTAGTCTTGAGGTGAAACCTGCAAGTAAATACTGGGAAACTATGGATTTACTGGCTGTAGGTCTGTCAATAGTTTCTTCCTATTTCTTTTCCTTTTGTGTATTTTCCCCAGGGATGAGGATTCCTGTTGTTTAGGAGATAAAGCACCACCTGACAGTCCAAGCCTCCTGGGGTGGTACAATGTGCAGCATATGGCACTTCTCTGCAGGAAAGGGTTAAATGACAACATGCAAAAACAAGCAAATCCAGAAAGTGGGGAGTTTTAAAAGACAATTGTCCTGGGTTTTTCAAGAAGTCAGTACCACAAAAAACAAGGACAAGATAAGAGACTGTTATAGAGTCTAGACCAGAGGGACTACTGAGCCATGGCTATAAGCCCAGGTGACAAATCCTTGTTCAGGAAGAGTTCGCTACAGAAGTGGTCCTTGGGGTAACCGGGGAAATCTGCATGTGAGCTGGACAGCAAGCAGTGTTCTGGAATCACATGTGTTTATGGTATTGTAGTTATGTAGGAGAGTCTAGGGGTGAAGCATCACGATGTCTATGACTTGCTTTCCGATGGTACAGAAGTGTCCATTTATAGAGAAAAGTGTGGCAGAATGTCCACTGTTTGTTAAATCTAGGTTGAGAGCATAGGGACTTCATTGTAAAATATTTTTCTGACTCTTTTGAATGGGAAAATTTTTGTAATAAGAAGTCAAAGTGAAAAAAAAGAGGAAGTGGTACCTTCTCAAAGAAGCTAAGTGAGAAATGACCCAGGTGACCCTCTGTTCTCTGGCCAGAGTGGCAGAGGCAGAGCGTGGGGCAGAAGGTCTACCCCAGGCTGAGAAAGCAGGCTCCTTCCTGACCCCTTTCCCTCAACGTCATCCCTGTTGGGAAGACAGCGCTCCCTTCATACCGTTCACCGCCATCACATCCTGAGGGCCCTTTGGGACATTTTCTTCAGGTGCAGCCTCGAGCGAGCAGCCTTCGGAAGCTCGTTTTAAACGCTCGGGGTCTGCTCTCTTGAACTGCTGCATTCGCTGGAGCACCAGCTCTGCCGCCCTGGGTTTGGAGGGACTTGGCGCCGTCGCAATCAGACAGGAAGGAGGGGGCTGTGAGAGGCTGTCCATGGTGGCCTCTGGCAAGGAGGAGAACATTCACATGCATCAGTTCTAGCAGGAGAAACTGAAGGTTCTTCTAGTTTCAAAGACCTCAGATTTCAAAGGGGTCCTTTACTGACTACATTAGGTGTAACTCTAAAATACTGATTGCTTTTTGGTAGCCTCACTGTTTGTGGTGATAAAAATACCCCCGCCATATGTATCTGTGACGGGAGGGGGCACATTTCTGAGGTGATAAACATGTTCTAAAATTAAGTGGTGGGGATGGTTGCACAACTCTGTGAATAAAGTCACTGAACCGTCCACTTACAAGGGGTCAATTTTATAGAATGTGAATTGTATCTCTATAAAGTTGTTATTGAAGAGTTATGAATGACAAACACTTGTATCTTTCTAGGTCAGAAGTTCTCTTTTAACTTGGTGTCTGAAGATGACCTCTGGGGGGATCCATGCAGCCCCTGATGCTGCATGTCACCCTCGCAGGTATGTTTTTGGGGGGAGCAGTGCAGTGGTCTGGGGGAAATCAAGCATAGCTTTCACTACACTCTCAAAGGGAGCGTGAAAGACCAATAATGTTTTGGCAATATTAATGAAGCCTTACAACAGTCTCTGAGCTAAGGCTTTACCACCACTGCACTGGGGAGGTCATGCTGACCACATAGGTAAAAAACATTATTTAAGATCAGGAAGTGAAGGTGAGAAAAATTTAGAAACAGAACTGATTTCAAAGATCTTGTGCTATATTATATATGCAAGGCTGGTTTTCAGTTCTGCATGAAGAATGTATGTTAAGCATGTGGTTTAATATACCAGGGTGGCAGGGTGAGCAAGTTGCTTTAAACAAATAAACAGAGAATAATAAAAGGTGTTTGGAGGAGATAGGAAGGACAAGAAGATTCTCCTGGGACTCAAACCCACATGGCACATGCCTTCTACCTTCTCAGCAGCCTAACCAAATTGGCTCACCCACTGCAACTTACCCACTTTGGAATGAACTCAAGAAAATGAGAGAAGTAGCATTATTTTCATGTTCATTTAAAAAAAAAACACAAACTCATGTTAACTGCATGATGTAAACGTTAACAGGAAAAAGAAAGAGCAGACGGCCCCAAATATATCATGCAGAGAATTCATACAAGGGTTATGAATATTTTCTTAATGACTATTGTTTAAAACAAGAGTCAGCAAACTGTGGTCTTGGGCAGGCTGCCTATTTTTGTAAATGAAGTTTTGCTGGAACACAGCCCATTCAATTATACATCATCTAAGAAGTAGTTTGCGAAAGAGACTGTATGGCCGGCAAAGCCAAAGAAACTTACTAGCTTTCAGAAAGTTTTCTGATCCTTGGTTTAAAATGGTACAAATCACCTCTGGTGTCCTCTCTGGCAGAGGTTCTGACTGGTTACCTGTCTGGGTGCTCCACACGCTATCCTGGAATACAGCAGAAGTGTGTATACCTCCCTCGGTGTTTTCAGGGGGAGCTGGTTCAGTCTCTGGCCTCTTGGGTGCCCCGTGCTTTTGAGTCCGTGGGACCTGGCGGCCAGGGCGAGTTTTCCTCTCAGTGGGGCCTTGCGGGGTTTTGCTCTTAGAAGCAGTTGGTTTGGTCCTTTTTGGTTTGCTTCTTATCTGGGTGCCATTGGAGGCCTTTTGTGTCTTCTTTTCCTTTGACACTTCCTTGGGGCCATTCTTTTTCACCCTTTGGAAAAAGCTGGCACAGAGTTCCTGAAAGTCATCATCTGACTCATCCATCATCTGACAGGTTTGAAGGCTTTCAGGCTGGTCCTGGGAGAAGTGAGGGTCGATATGGGGGTGTGTGCACAGGTGAGAAAGTGAACCTGAGTGTGAGCCTGGCCAGGCCTCATTCACACTGGAAGCTTCATTATGGTTCGTCGCTGCTTCTCACTGTAGTACCTGGAGAATTTGTACAGTTGAGCAGGATGTACTGTTCCCTCCCTCCATAATGATTTAAAATGTCTTTCTTGGACTTCCCGGTGGTCCAGTAGATAAGAATCCACCTGCCAATGCAGGGGACATGGGTTTGATTCCCAGTCTGGGAAGATCCCATGGGCCACAACTACTGAGCCCGCATGCAGCGACTACTGAAGCCCGTGAGCCTAGAGCCTGTGTTCTGGAATAACAGAAGCCACCACAATGAGATGCCCATGCACCACAATGAAGAGTAGCCCCGGCTCACTGCAACTAGAGAAAGTCTGCAAGCAGTGAGGATCCAGCACAACCAAGAAAGATAAATAAATAAATTTTTTAAAATGTCTTTCTTCAAACTGAACCTTTGTTCAGCACACTAAAAGCTTACCTTTATTAAAGTTCACATCTGAGAGGGTCTGTTGTCCAGTAGATGCCTCCGAGAGAGAATACATGTGGCCCTGGTGCTTAGGTGATTCTCCAGGATCTCCATGGTGATAAAGCACATTTGATCCATTTAACTTTTCACCTGAGAAAAGCCAAAAGCATTTAAGTGTAATTAGATAGACATTGTCATTTTATGTCATTTCTCCCAGGAAGGTACAGGAACATGTGGAGTATGAGTAAAGTCTTCAGGGTAACAATACATCCACCAAATACTCAGCTATAGCCTGGTTAACACAAACTAATCATCCTACAGGCTGCCGCAACATGACAGGGGAAAGGGACCTAAAGACCTATCAAAGTGTGTTCTTCCATGGGCAGCAAAACGTGTGCATCTTGGAAGAATATAGTTTTTACCAGAGTCTGGGAAATGAATCCCATGAAGAGCAGTCACCACAGAATCAAGATGGTCCCTGAATCCAGAAAAACTATCTCTGGTCCAAGGCCTTCAGCTCTCAGAGGCTCTATCAGCAAGCAATATAATGAGAGAGAGAAAGAGGGAATGTGCACTTGAAGAAACCAAAAATAGGAATACAGCAGGCTCATCCTTCATTGACAGAACCAATTTTTCCAAATCAGAAAAAGGTCACTTTTCTCTATTCTCTCACCCCAGCCATTCTAACCCACGTGACCAGAATGCTGCCCATGTGCAAAGGCTGGGCCTTACAGCTGTGATTATTTATACTGGCACAGTTTAGTGGAGTTTTGAAAATCAAAACTGAATAACCCAATGGTAGAGAGTTCATTTCAGATACCATAAGGCAGTTTCCACGGTCCAGGTAATCCATTAATCATCTAGTTTTCCAGAGTGGGGCAGACACACACACCTAGAATCTACTTTGTATGGCTGGCTCATTTTCATCTTCCATCTCTTTAGAGAAGCTTCTATTCTCAGTCTTTATCTAACTGAACCCTCTCCACTCCAATTTATTTTCTATCATCACACACTGTTTTCACAGTGGCATTTATCACGTTATTATCACACGTAATAGTTTTATTGAATGCCTACTGTGCAGGCAGCCATCCCAAGAGCTTTACAAGTCTAACTAGTTTAATACTTACAACAACTCTACTAGGTAGGACCTACTGACACCCCTTCTTTACAGCAAGGAACCACGCACAAGAATGAGAAACTGGCTCAAGTTCACACAGCCTTTCAAGAGGCAGGGTGGGATCCAATCCAGGCAGTGTGGTTCCAGGGCATTAGCTCTTATATTTTTATTCAGTAGCTTGTTATGTGTCCCCTACTAAGCTCAAAACTTCAGGAGGGCACGCGCTCATTTTGTATTCTCTTTGGCTGGCAAGGTGCCTGACTTAAGTGCTCGACAGTAATCTGTTGAATTAACCGCAAAGAGTTTGGTAGGATCCGGAGCACCAGAGAAAGTGGTGGGAGAGAAGACTGCACGGAGAAGCAGAGATGCGTGTCTGAGCGCCTGAAACGTAAAGCCAAGCAAAGTGCAGCCTCCACACCGCCCTGAGTCGCCACATCTCTGCCAGTATTTGTCTAAAACAGTGCATCTGCTATAGGCGCTCTATCGGTATTTGCTAAGAGAAGTAACGGATCCGAACGAGACGGCAACTTTCCAGAAGGCCGGGGACTCTGCCTACCCAGCTTGGTACCTACCGCGGCCGGGCTCACAGCAGACGCGGAAAGAATGAATGGGCAGGTGCGGGGCGGACCCCCCGCCTCCCCCAACCCAGTGACACACGGGTTGCCACCTGGGGAAGGGCTGCCAAGGACTCTGGCGGCTACAAAGGCAGACGGCGAATTCCGATCGCCAGTCGGACGCCGGGGCGGTGACCCATGGGTATCCGGATCCCCCCACCCATCTTCCGTTCAGACAGCCCTGGCCCCTTCTACCCAAGCCCGGCTCCTGCCTCTAATCGCGGCTGGCGGCGGGCGAGGAAGGCTCTTTTCTCTCAGGAGAGCGAGAAAGGCCTGAGGCGGCCGGACCTCCTCTCCCGGGTGCAGACTCCCGGCCCCAAAGCCCGACTCCTCCTACCTCTGGCGCGGCCGCAGCACCGTCTCAACGGCGACCCAAGCGCCTGCGCATGCGCGGCGGAGAATTGCGGCTGCGCGGGCGCAGAGGGATCCTTGAGGCTCGCGTCCCATCCTCCTTTGCGGCCGGGGCGCGCGACTGAGAACTTTCGTCTAGCGCGGGGCAGGGCCAGGCGGAGCGCGGTGCCCGAGGACCGTGTGGCTGAGGTTGTAGGCGGCTCCCGGCGAAGTATACTAACTGTTGAGGAAGAGTCGAGGTGAGATTCGGGCTCCGCCGCAGTTTGAAGTTGGTTTGGGGGCACCACGGTTCACACAGGAAATGTATGCGGGTTCACTGGCGGCCCCTCAGAGCGCATCTGAGTCTGGAGCCGACAGGTAAACGGGGGCGCCAGACCGGGGGCGGGAGCCGAGGGACCGAGCGCGGGCTTCCTCCCAGAGACGCTTGGAAGCAGGTTGACGCCTGAGGGGCAGGTTTCCCCGTGCGGGCCGGGGCCGAGGTGAGGCGATGCCCACGCTCTCCAGGCTTCCAGGTGCACGTTGTTAGTATTTGAGGGGCTCGTGAAGCCGGAGAGGTTCGCCGCGGACTGAAGTCTGAGAGACCTTATAAGTCGTATTAAGGATTCGAACTTCCACCTGGGGTCCTTGGGAGCCGACATAGATACTGTTTTTAAAGGAGTTTCTAGTTGCAGTGTGAAAGTTGATCTGGAGAGGTAAGCCTGAAGGCTCATTAAGAGGCTGTGGTGATGCAGGCGAGAAATGAGGGCAGCCTGGATTTAGGAGTTGAAGTTGGGGGAAAGGAGAAATAATGAGGCGTTTGAATTGCCGTGACCATATTAGTTGTTAATACTTGTGGGTTTCTGGAAAAGAATTTCTAGGTTTCTGGCCTGAGCATCTGAGTAGAACATGGTTTCAGTTACTGAAGTAACGAATACAGGAGGAGGAGGAGTTTTGTTGGGAAACTGATACAGTTAGGTTTTTTTTTTAAGTTATAATTTACAGATCATAAAATTCACTCTCAGAGTGTTGGTTATTAGTATATTCACAAGGTTGTGGAACCATCAGTTCAGTTTCAGTTGCTCAGTCGTGTCCGACTTTTTGTGACCCCGAGGAGTGCAGCCCGCCAGGCTTCCCTGCTTATCACCAACTCTGGGAGCTTACTCAAACTCATGTCCGTCCAGTCGGTGATGCCATCCAACCATCTCATCCTCTGACCTCCCCTTCTCCTCCCACCTTCATTCTTTCCCAGCATCAGGGTCTTTTCCAGTGAGTCAGTCCTTCACATCAGGTGGCCAAAGGATTGGAGTTTCAGCTTCAGCATCAGTCCTTCCAGTGAATGACTGATCTCCTAAGGATTGACTGGTTGGATCTTCTTACACTCCAGAGGACTCTCAAGAGTCTTCTTCAACACCACAGTTTAAATTCTTCGGTGCTCAGCTTTCTTTATAGTCCAACTCTCATATCCATGCATGACTACTGGAAAAACCGTATTTTTTACTAGACGGACCTTTGTCGGCAAAGTAATGTCTCTGCTTTTTAATATGCTGTCTAGGTTGGTCATAGCTTTTCTTCCAAGGAGTGTCTTTTCATTTCATGGCTGCAGTCACCAACTGCAGTGATTTTGGAGCCCAAGAAAAGAAACAGTCTGTCACTGTTTCCATTGTTTCCCCATCTATTTGCCATGAAGTGATGGGACCAGATGCCATGATCTTAGTTTTCTAAATGTTGAGTTTTAAGCCAGCTTTTTCACTCTCTTTCACTTTCATCAGGAGGCTCTTTAGTTAGTTGTTCTTCCCTTTCTGCCGTAAGGGTGGCCTCATCTGCATATTTTGATGTTTCTCCCAGCAATCTTGATTCCAGCTTGTGCTTCATCCCACCCAATATTTCACATGATGTATTTCTGCATGTAAGTTAAATAAGCAGAGTGACAATATACACCCTTGACATACTCCTTTCCCCATTTGGAACCAGTCTGTTGTTCCGTGTCCAGTTCTAACTGTTGCTTCTTGACCTGCATACAAATTTCTCAGGAGGCAGGAACCATCATTACAGTCCAATTCTAGAACATTTTATAACCCCAAATAGAAAGCTGTGTACCCATGAGCCTCATTCCCCTTTACTCTCTCCCTTGGAAACCACCAATCTACTTTCCTTTTCTGCATTTGCCTGTTGTGTATATGTTATGTAAATTGTATTGTATAAGCCTTCTCTCTGGCTTCTAATGAATGTAGTGTTTTTCAGGGTCATCTAGCATGAATCAATTAATTTCTTTTGAAGGCGGGATAATATTTCCTTGTATGGATATACCACATTGTATTTATCCATTTATCAGTTGTTTCCACGTTTAGGCTACTATAACTAATGGCCGTGTGAACATTTCATGTATGTATGTGTGTGTTTTTAGTACTCTTGGGTTTGTACCTAAGAGTGTGATTGCTGGGTCATACTGCATTTAGTTCTGAGTGTTGAGATTCAAATGCGAATAGGGCTTTCAAGAACTTCCTCCATATGAAGGAGTTAGGAGGTGGTATTTAATGTCAGCTTTTGGAAAACTAAGTTAGTTTGTAATATAGGTTCCAATTGAATTAGTTAAGTAGACAACACAAATGTGGTAGCAGTGGAGTGTCTCATTTGTACTAGAGGGATTTTGATTTGTAAGAGGTGACTGGGTGACAAGGAGAAGCCAGGGCCATTGAAAGAAAAATCTATTAATTTCCAGAGACCAGAGGCATGTCATGCCGCACAGGGAAGGTTTTGGTCAGGAGTCAGAAGCAGGAATGAGAGGAAAGCCTAGGTCGGAGCCTTATTCCCTGAAAAAGGCAAGGCAAAGCAGGGTAGAGGATCTAGGACTGGCTAGTTTGAATAAACCCCATGGACTTTGGGCTTTCCTGATAGCTCAGTTGGTAAAGAATTTGCCTGCAATGCAGGAGACCCTGGTTTGATTCCTGGGTCAGGAAGATAAGCTGGAGAGGGGATAGGCTACCCACTCCAGTATTCTGGCCTGGAAAATTCCATGGACTGTACTGGTCTATAGAGATGATCTCTAGTTGCCTGGCATTTGGCCTGGGATGATCAGGGCAGGGGCAATATTGACTTCATCTTTGAGAGATAAACGAGTTGATGAATTTGCATATGAGAGACTGCTCCCTAGTAAATTGATTACTATTATTGGGAATTAGCTAGTCCTGGAAAGGATAGTCTCCCCCTCCCCCTAGCAAGATTTTTAAGATGGCGAAACATCATACTGTACTGGGGAAAAAATCATAAATGCATGGGAACATGGCTGGGATGATGTGAAGGAAGGACAATTGTGAAGTTGTTGCATATTTTTTTCATTTAGGATTTAAATCTCTTGGAAGCCTGGGAAAGAACCCCCACCCCCACCCCCATCCCCTGCCTTTCTTCTGCCGCCTGCTCAAGTCTGGCCATATTATTCTTTAAAGCAAAATGAGTTATCAAAGTGTAGTTTAGAGAAGGGAGTATTCCTTAACCTTAGCTTTTCAACTTATTTACCTGTGGAATATTTTAAACTGGAATGCTTGGACACCACACTTAGACCTGCTAAATTAGTCTTGGATAGGTTTCCCAACCTGTCATTTGAAAGTTTCACAGATGATTCTTACCATCTCCAAGTTAGAGACTGATGGTAACTACATTTAGCCAATACCTACTGAGCAAATCCTATTGGCTAAACATAAAAGAGATGCCAAAAACTGAGCAAGGAGGTGATTGGAATTTAGGGTTAGACATGATTCCTCCCTTCAAGGAACAAAGTTCTGGGGCAGATTTTCTTTTACCCAAGGTGAACCATGGGAGCCGCCTTGACCTGGACTCGATTGTGACTTAGCTCTAGCAGAAGCTCTGAGGTTCACAGTCTCCCACTGAAATGAGGCAGGAGTCCCCCAGTGTGACTAAGCTGAGGGACAGTGTCCAAAAACAGTGTTACTGGGTCCCTGTTAGTTCAGTGGTAATACTTTGTGTTTGTTCCCTGCCAGCATTTGTGGCAGAACTTTAATGCCAGGGACATGAAAGGACATTTAATATATTAAAAGGTCAGAATTGTCCTTATGTTTGATAAACTTTACAAGGTATATCAGAAAGAGAGCAAGTGCAGAAGTGTGTGGGGAAATGTAGACACAATGAAAGGAGTGGTATTCCAAGGAGAGGCTGTTTTCCAAGCCCATAGGAGTAGCTAATTTTGGGATCCAGGGGAAACAGGCAAAGGTTGAATATGCTATGATTATCACTTTCTTACCCTCCTGGAATATGTTCCTTTTTGGAAACTGTGACATCCTCCATTGAGTTACTGTTTTAAACAGTTCTGTGGAAGAAGTGAAAGGCTCTTTTCCCGGGTCTGTGGTTTGGTTATAAATCCCCAAACCTACATGGCTCCCTCTCATTTATCTTGTCAGGGGCTGGGGAGAGGGCAGAACAAGGGAAGAGTTGTCTGTATTCTCAATTCTTTGATCATATAAGCTTTTTAAAATTTCATTTATTTAAGGTGCGCTGGGTCTTTGCAGCACACAGGCTCTTCATTGCTGTGCGCAGGCTGTCTCTAGTTGTGGTGAGCAGGGGATACTCATTTCAGTGGCTTCTTTTGGCACATGGGCTCAGTATGTGGCACACTCGCAGCATGTGGAATCCTAGTTTGTGGACCAGGTATTGAACCTGTGTCCCTTGCGTTGGCAGGTGAATTCCCAACCCCTGGACCACCAGGAAGTCCCCATATAAGGTTTTATTTACTGTTGTATAATCCTGTGTGCTGCACTGCCAAAATTGTTGAAATCCAGAGGGGAAATGATTGCTTTACATGTCAAAGTATACAAAAGTCTTTCTAGGTTATACTGCATTTCTGTCTACCATTGCTATTGCTATCTTTTTGTGTGATACATGTTTCTATTAATTTTGCCCGATGAATTTAAGGGGAGATTCCATGCAGATATACTGGCCTCAATGCAAAACAACATTTTCCTTAATAAAGTTGATAATTTTGATGTTAAAATTAGGCCAGATCATCTTCCACATAATATTGTTAAGATGGCAGTACTCCCCCAAGTAATGGACAGATCAGTGTAATACTTGACAAAATCCCAATATTCTTTTTTCAGAAATAGAAAAACTGATCTTGAAGTTCATATGAAGTTCATATTAAGAGGTCCTAAATAGCCAAAACAATCTTAAAAAAGAACAAAGTTGGGGGATGATTTTGAAATTTACAGCAGAGCTATGGTTATCAAAACTTTGCTACTGACATAAGAACAGAAATACAGAGCAGTGGAATAGAACTAAATGCCCAGAAATAAACCTATGCATCATGGACATTTGATTTTGACAAGGATTCCAAAACCATTCAGTGGGGAAAGAATAATCTCTTGAATGAATGGTGGTAGGACAACAGAATATACACATGCAAAATATACACAAATTAACTCAAAACAGATCAAAGGCCTAAATCTAAGAGTGAAACCATAAAACTCTTAGAAGAAAACAGATAAATTCTCATGACCTTGGATTTGACAGTTGGTTTTTAGATAGAGCACTAAAAATACAAAAAAGCAACAAAAGAAAAAAATCCATAAATTGGATTTCATCAAAATTTAAAGCTTTTTTGCATCAAAGAACACTGTCAAGAGAGGGGAAAGACAACCCACAGAATGGAAGAAAACATTTAAAAATCATATATCTGATAAGGATCTAGTATCCATAATACACAAAGAACTCTTACCACTCCACAACAAAAAGGAACAACCCAATTAGAAAATGGGTACAGAACTTGAATAGATATTTTTCTTAAGAAGATATACAAATTACAAATGGCTCACAGCATATAGAAAGATGCTCACATCATTAGTCATTAGAGAAATACAAATCTAAACCACAATCAGATACCACTTCTCACCCACTAGGACAGCCATCAAAAAAAAAAAAAGTCAAGACCTCCAAAACAGAAAATAAATGTTGGTGAGAATGTGGAGAAATTGGAACCCTCGTGCATTCCTAGAGGTCCAAAATGGTGCAGCTGCTGTGGAAACCAGTTTGGTGGTTCCTTAACAGGGTGAACATAGAATTACCATATGACCAGTTATTCTATTCTTTGGTGTTTGCCCAGTACTGGAAAAAAAAAAAGGTGTTAAATAAAAAATGTGTACTCCTGCTCACAGTAGCCAAAAGGTAGAAACAACTCAAATGCTCATCAGTGGATGCATGGATGAACAAAATATGGAATATACATGTGATATATATATAATAGAATACATGTTACAGTGTGTATTTGCTTAGTTTTGATGTTTATACTAATCTTTTAATTAAATTAAAAGTTTGCCCAGTTGATGCAATAAGAATCAACTTTCAGTTCTTAGGAGAAAGCACTAATGATTGAAGGCCAATTCTTCAATTTAAAAGATTTATTGTGACATGTATTTCTAAGAAAATAAGTAGTTTAAAGAATGTTCATAAATAAAAGTGTATCTACCATCCAGCCTAAGAAATAGAGTGTTATCTTCAGTGTTTTAAAATTCTAATTTCCACTTGTTGCCTTCGTATTTCATCAGGTTAGTAGAATGGTAATAAATGTGCAGAAAACTCAAGAATATGACTTTCCAAAAATTCACATGTCATATTGTCACATGATGTCACATTCATTCGGTCATGTTATTTATCACATCATTAAGTCACATTCATGTGACTGGGTAACATTTTCAGAGATTGAAAGCTCCATGTGATTAGTAAAGGAACCTTTAATTTTGAACCTGAACTGGCCCCAAATAAACACTGAATTTACCTCTAGGAAGAAAAGAACATTTATGAGTTATGTCCTAGGCACCTTCTTTGACCTTTTCCAACCATTATGTCATATTCATCTTTTTAAAAAGATATTTATATATTTATTTATTTGGCTGCACCAGGTCTTAGTTACAACATGTTAACTTTCTTGGTTACAACGTGTGGAATCTAGTGCCCTGACCAGGGATTGAACCTGGAACCCCTGCATTGGTAGCATGGAGTCTTAACCACTGGGCCTCCAGGGAAAGACCCTTATATGACTTCTCAGTTTCTCAATCTACATCTTTCCCCTCAGTTGCTTTATTTTCCTTATAATGTATCTGTTGAAGGACATTAGATGGTTGATTTGTGGAGTTTTCCACAGATTTGGGTTTTTCTTATTAGCATGTTTGTAGTATCGTTTGACATGTTGCTCTGTCTTCTGTAATTCCTGCAAATTTCCAGCTGGATCCAGAGACTTTATAGTCTTGCCAATAGATTAAATCCTAGTCTCATAGATTATTTATTTATCAGAAGGCTTATAATGTGTGATTTTTGGTCTCTTTTTAAATGACAGTAGCCCTCCATGCTCAGTGCCTAGACTTATGCTTCATTTGAAATTGTATAATGGTCATATTTGCTAAGTTGGCTGCACAATAACAACAAGAAGTGGTGATATTCTAATTATAACTTTGGTTTCCTATATCGTCTGGAATAATTTTGTAAGGACAGCCTTATTTACTAGTATTTGGGTTCTTTGTGCTGTAGTTCCTATAGGAAAGGCAGGATAAATCTTTGATTATTTTTTTATCCAGTTTTCAAAGTAATGAATTGGTTCTCTGTCATTCTCAGAGGGTTACCAGCTAGTTTTCTTTTTAAAATTTTGTTGTTGTTCAGTTGCTAAGTTGTGTCTTGACTCTTTGCGACCCCATGGACTGTAGCACACCAGGCTTCCCTGTCCTTCTGTGTCTCCTGGAGTTTGCTCAGATTCATGTCCATTGAGTTGGTGATGCTGTCTAACCATCTCATCCTCTGCCACCCCCTTCACCTTTTGCTTTCAACCTTTCCCTTTCAACCTTTCCCAGCATCAGGGTCTTTTCCAGTGAGTCAACTCATCCATCAGGTGGCCAATGTATTGGAGCTTCAGCATCAGTCCTTCCAATAAGTATTCAGGTTTGATTTCCTTTAGGATTGACTGGTTTGATCTTGCAATCCAAGGGTCCCTGAAGAGTCTTCTCCAGCATCATGATTTGAAAGCATCAATTCTTCAGCACTCAGGCTTCCTTATGGTGCAATTCTCACATATGTATGTGACTTCTGGAAAAACCATATCTTTGAATATACAGACTTTTGTTGACTATACAGAAAGGGATGTCTCTGCTTTTTAGTACACGGTTTAGGTTTGCATAGCTTTCCTTCCAAGAAGCAACAAGCATCTTTTAATTTCATGGCTATAGTCACCATCTGCAGTGATTTTGGAGCCCAAGAAAATAAAATCTGTCACGGCTTCCACTTTTTCTCCTTCTATTTGCCATGTAATGATGGGACCAGATGCCATCATCTTAGTTTTTTAAATGTTGAGTTTTAAGACAGCTTTTTCATTCTCTTCTTTCACCCTTATTAACAGGCTCTTTAGTTCTTCTTCACTTTCTTTAGAGTGGTATCATCTGCATATCTGAGGTTGTTGATATTTCTCTCAGCAATCTTGATTCCAGCTTGTGATTCATCCAACTTGTGATTCATGTTTTTAAAATACCATTATCAGTTTATAGATTTGTTATTTGGTGGATTTCATTCACATCACTGAAGTAGCTACCCTTATTGAAGCTCAAATTATTTCTTCTTTGGCCAGTGAAGGCCTCTCTAACTTGACTCCTGGGTCCTTTTGACACAGTTCTCATAGTCATTGATTGCTTCCTGTATCTGTTGTAGAGGAGGGAGATTTTACCCTTATCCACTTAGGGTTCTTTTTGGCAGGGCCTGTGAATTAAATTGACATGAGACAGATGAACAGGAGGAAAGTTTGCACAATTTATTTAATATAAACTTTATGCGACCCCAGAGCCCTCCTAAAGAAATTATGAAACTTAACTTGCTTTTATATTAAGTGGAACAAAGGGAGGTGATTTGGAAAGATGACTACAGTTTATTGGGAGGCTAAAAGGGAGATAGTTATTTTTAAAGAGGCCTGTTTGTGTAGAATTCTGTCTCAACTTCTTGCCGTTGAGAATAAGAATGTTACTTTTCCAAAAATAAAAAAAGAATGTTACTTTTCCTTCTGATATAGGGAGGCCATCTCTCATATGGGAATTTCATCTCCTGCTTTTAAGAAAAAGAAGGAATGTCAGGGTGTTTTTCTGGTGTTTAGTGTTTTCAAGTGCCTTTAACTCAAAATATCCAGTATGCCAACGTGGCTTCTTTTTGGGTGGCACCTTCTGAATTCCTCCACATATATTTAGATGTTTGGACTCATGTTATACATTTCTTGCTTCCAGACTTGGAATCAGCTAATTCTCTAAGAAACCTTGGTTTCATTTAGTAATAAATGGTATTTCAGGACCTCAGTCTTGGTATAAGGAATGCTATTTGCTACTGGGCTGGTCGTTGTTTCCTGACCTTTTTAGTGATTAGAGCGGAGAAGTATATTTAAGATAAAAGACCTTGTGAGTTCATCCTGTTTCTAAGTTCAGGACTACAGGGTTTTTACTTAACAACTTCTGATATATGTATCTCCGTGTCAAAAATCCTGATTTTCAAGGACATGGGATGGATAGGAATAAGACATTTCGGAATTACTCATTAGTTTTATCCCACATTACACATACAGCATCTATTTACAAAATGCTACCACAACTGGTTATGATTACTGAAAACATTACAAAAAATTTTTGCATGTGCTATTTCCAGTCTCCTCTTTTTTTCTTACAAAGTTTTCTATCTACATTGTCAGATTATATAGCCCTTATATAATATTATCTTTCTTCTAACCCTCATTTAGTCTTAGATCTACAAGGAACATACTTGACTCATCAGTTCCTTATGTTGATGTGTTCTCCTCACTCTTGCTTGTTCTCTAGTATAGTCTTTATTTAGGACTCAAGATAACAATATTCCCTGAATTTTGGCATGTTGGGAACAGTTGGTGCTGTGAATACTTGAAGGTCAGTTTTGCTAGATAGAAAATCCTTGGATCACAATTTTTTCCTTGAGATCTTAAATCTGTGACTCCATTTTCTTGCATAAAATGTTAACAAAAATTCTGATGAAAATTATTTAAAATATGTGTAGGTAATTTCTTTTTAAATCATGTGCTCATCTTTGTTTCTAGCATTTATTCTAGTTCTGGCCTTAGTTTTCCTCTCCAGAAACTGTTATCTGTATGTTATTTCTTCTTTGCCTGCCTTCAACGTTTGTCACTTTATCTTAAATAATTTTTATCTTTCTTTGTTTATTTTTGTTTCTCATTAAAGTATTCCTTTTTTTAAACTTGCTCTTCGTCATGTGAGTGAAAGTCACTCAGTTGTGTCCAGCTCTTTGCAACCCCATGGACTACACAGTCCATGGAGTTCTCCAGGCCAGAATACTGGAGTGGGTAGCCGTTCCCTTCTCCAGGGGATTTTCCCAACCCAGAGATTGAACCCGGGCCTCTTGCATTGCAGGCGGATTCTTTACCAGCTGAGCCTCAAGGGTTTCCCTGGTGGGAAAACTCCTGGCTGTTCCTCATGAGTTAGTGGTTATTGTGTTTGCTGTCTTGTTCCTTCTGCTTTAATGTTTATTTCTGAAATGAGTTTTTCCTTTTGTTTCTAACTCTTAAATTGTCCCTTCATTTCTGAATTTTTGAAAACCTGAGTTGTGATGTTCGTTCATGGCTTGTATAATATTCTTAGTGATTTTAAGCTTATTTTGAAGTAGTATATTACAGTTTTGATCCATTTTTTGAGCGTGTCCTCCTCCTGACATGCTGTTTTGTTTGCAGGGATGTTATTTTGCTCTTCAATTTCTTTTTTTCTTACAGTAACATTATATGGTGTTTCACTTCATTATACTTTTCTGTTGCTCATTTTTGGGTATATTCATTTTTCCTGAACTGTTACAGGGAAGCTTGATTCAGATAGCTTTCCTTTCTTTTCAGAGCTCTCTCTTCTGGTGTGTTCAGGCAATGTTAAAAAGAAAACAGTGACTTTCTGAGATTTCAGTTTTGTTTCCCTTGCCCAGTTTTATCTGGACTCTCTCTTTTTTTTCATCTTTATTGTCTCCTTCCTGCCCTGTTTTTATTCCATTGCCAGTAGTTTCTTCTCAGTGTGGGGCCCTTCTTGGTCAGAAGCCCTGGTGAATCAGTTTTGAGAAGTCATAGATGCTAGACCGTTCTAGGCCTTTCCACTTGCCCTTTGCATATATACTGCAGATTGGAGTAGGCAAAATCATTCCCAGTTTCAGTGGCTTTCTCAAAATGGCTCAGTATACTTTTTGGTGAACACTTGTTGATTATTTGGGTTTTTCATCATCTCAGATTTATTGTGACACGCTGTTATTTACCTCTGCTTTCTCTAACATGGGCACTTAACACACGTTGGGGTATGGCTATATATCTATCTATATTGGACACAATATTTGTATTGTAGGTATACAAAATAATCTACCTGTGTTTTGGGGCCTCAGGTTCTTGCAGATACTTTTTCATCTGTTTTTGTTGTTAATGTTTCATAAGCATTTGTTTTTCAAATCTATGTTATGTAGTGATTTGGGAAGAACCAGAATGTATGAAATGACTTACCTGGTAGCTCAGAAGGTAAATAATCTGCCTGCAATGTGGGAGTCAGTGGTTCGATCCCTTGGTTGGGAAGACCCCCTGTAGAAGGAAATGGCAGCCCACTCCAATATTCTTTTTTTTTTTTTTTTACATATTCAGTGTTTTTATTTAATTTTTTTCAGCAGACAATTTACATACCTCCCCACCCCTTCCTTTGAGTTAGTGTTGACAACGTTCCATAATAAACTACTTAAAAAGAGAAGCTTTGGTCAAGAATGGAATGCAATTGCAAAACAAAACAAAACAACCCCCCAAACAAAACCCAAATCACTGCTGCTTTAAAAAAACCAACACTTTCACCAATTATGTTCAAACGAAACACACAAGGAGGTTTGCGCCATGTGCGTCTTCAGTGTTTGCCGGCGGTGGGCTCCCCTCCCCGTGCGAATGGCAGAGCTGCCCTGGCGCAGCCGGTCCGTCCTCATGCTGGGTCTGGAGGCACGCTCAGCTTCACATTATCCGAAGACCCTGGATGGAAGACTCTAAGGTCTTGAAATCCCAAATGGTCATTGCTCCGTCGATGCCGGTAGTGCAAAATTTGCGACAATCTTGCTTGTCCACCTCATAAATAGACACTTGGGTGATGCTGTTCTGGTGTAGCGTCTCCAGCGCCATGTTGCGGTCCTTGGTCATGGCCCGCTTGTCCATGTTGCCGAAGCACTCCATGGCCAACATGTTGCGCTGGATGCTCTGTTTAGGGATGTCCAGCTTGGAGACAAAGGTCAAGCAGCCGCGGTCGTCGTAGTTAAAGAGCATGGGGCAGCAATTGTGGCCAGTAGCCACGGCACTGTTCTCTGAGACGAACGACACATTCAGGAGGGGCAGGAACTCCGTCTTCAGAGTTGAGACCTGCACGCTTTTTGAGGCGTCGGCAACGGACACGGTGCTGTCGTGGCTGACCCAGGCCAGGCGGCTGCCACTGACTGAGAAGCTGACCCCATGCACCCAGCCGCCGGTGCCGCTGCCACTGAACTCGGACATCAGCTGACCAAAAGGCATCTTGCTGCCCCAGGGCGTGCTGGCTGGCTTCTCATCCACTTCTTTAATGTAGGCAGAAAACACTCTGCATTTGAAGTCGCAGGATCCCGTGGCCAGCAAGACGTTGTTGGGATGCCAATCCAAGCTGGGGACCGTGGAGCGGATGGGCTTTTTAATGTGCTTGCTCACCCACCAGTCATTTTCAGACTCGAAGTAACAGACGGAGATGAGTCGTGCTCCGCTACCCACAGCAAACTTGTTCTCTAGCGGGGACCGCTTGACGAAAGTGGCTGCCCGGTTAATTCTCAGGATCACCAGGGTTGGCTTCCAGACACCATCCTTCTGACTCCAGATGTAGGTGTTGCGGTCAGCCCCGCAAGTGACGATGCGGTCACTCTTGGGAGCCCAATCGATACCTGTGATGTGTCCATTGTGCTCCTTGAGTTCATGAGCTTTCACCCACTGGCCCCTGTTCTTCTTATAGATGTGGACTTCATGATTTTTGGGCTAAGGGCAATCTGGGTACAATCCCTGTTCCAGGCATGACAGGTGATTGGCTCCAGTAAAAATTGATGCAGGAACATTATTCTCAGTGTTTTCAAAGGATAGAAAGCTGGGATCGGGGCCATCCGGATGGGCTCGGAGCGTTGAATTCGCGGACTCTGGTCAGTCGACGCGAACAGGCTCCGGCGGGCGTGGGCGGAGGACTGAGGCTCACTCCAATATTCTTGCCTGGCAAGATCCCATGGACAGAAGAGCCTAGCGGGCTACAGTCCATGGGGTTGCAAAGAGTCGGACATGACTGAGTGACTAACACTCAGAATGTATGTGGCCACTACAGCCATCTTTAGAGCCCAAGTATTGATCTTTCAATGCACTGTTATTTCAAGTTGCACATATAATCCTGTTTATGCATCTTCACCAGCAGCTGGGGCATCTCCACCCTTGGTGTTTCTGGTGTAAATCACTTGGGCTCTGTGCTTTGAAACCAGTTTAATAAGTCCTTTACTGAGGAGTTCCTGAAGGGCTGCTCTGGCCAGGGAACCACGAATCTTCAGTCTCTCAGAGACGACAGCTGGAGTTATAAGCTTGTAGTTGGGAACTTCTTTACAGAGTTTGTCATATGTTGCTTTGTCAAACAAGACTAGGTTATTGAGCTTGTCCCGAACTTTGCCTTTGGACCACTTCTTCTTTTTGGCCTTGCCCCCGGATTTGTTCACTGGATCTTTGTCTTTCTTGGCCGACTTTCCGGCATCTTTCTTCTTCTTGTCATCCTTGGGCGGCATAGTGAAGGCCGGAGAACAACCGCGACCACTGTCGCCTTGCTAAGATGTCGGATGAAAAGCAAGTTGCACATATAATTCTTAAAGGAATGTTTTGCACCTGTGTTCATTGAGTTTGGCTTGTAGGGTTTTTTATGTGCTATTTATTATTGTTTATTTCAGGGTTATAATAAGTGCCCCCAGAAAACTTCCCTGGATTTGGAGGGCCATTGTCCCATGGCCTGTTCAGTTCCATCTGTATTAAAGTAGTCAAGAGGCCCATCCAGGTCAGGAGACAAGCCCCACGCTGGTCCTAATGTTGACTATTATCCCAGATTATTTGCTGGATTGGCCAGATCCACTTTGATACAGTCTCAGTATCTTTCCAGGCTGACGCCTATCCTTTGCTTTCCTTCTACAGGAGAACTCCCTCTAACCTGCTTATTCTAGTTACTAAATTATTTTCCTCTGAATCCCATTTCTCATTAAAATTGAATTAATTTCATTTCATGGTGTCTGGACTGGCAACTCTTTCCCCTGAGGCCCATTTCTGTCTTATGGGTCTTGTTTATCCACCAACCATGTTCTTGCCATTGTGTGCAATGGTCTAAGCACAGTTAGGATACCCAAACTGCTCTACCAGCTAATCCTACAAAATTTTGGTTTCTTTAAAGGAATAGGTTATAAAGTCAGTGTTCGATATTTTTATAACCCTAGGATGACTCCCCCAGCTTGTGCTGTTCCCTCATTGTCTCTTGTAAACTAGCCAGCATATGGTTTTTGTTGTTGTTCAGTCGTGTCTGACTCTTTGCAACCCCTTTGCATGCTCTTTGCAACCCTTGCAGCATGCCAGGCTTCCCTGTCCTTCGCTGTCTCCCGGCGTTTGCTCATACTCATGTCCATTGAGTTGATGATGCCATCCAACCATCTCATTCTCTATTGCCCTCTTCTCCTCCTGCCCTCAGTCTTTCCCAGCATCAGGATCTTTTCCAATGAGGTGGCTCTTTGCATCAGGTGACTAAAGTATTGGAATTTCAGCTTTAGCATCAGTCCTTCTGATGAATATTCAGGGTTGATTTCCTTTAGGATTGATTGATTTGATCTCCTTGCAGTCCAAGGGACTCTGAAGAATATTCTCCAGCACCACAGTTGGAAAGCATCAATTCTTCAGCACTCAGCCTTCTTTATGGTCCAGCTCTCACATTCATACATGACTACTGGAAAAGCCATTAGCTTTGACTTAAATGGACTTCTGATGGCAAAGTGATATTTTTGCTTTTTAGTATGCTGTCTAGGTTTGACATGGCTTTCCTTCCAAGGAGCAAGTGTCTTTTATTTATTTATTTATATATTTTTTGCAAGTGTCTTTTAATTTCATGGCTGCAGTCACCCCACCGTGATTTTGGAGTCCAAGAAAATAAAACCTGTCACTGTTTCCATTGTTCCCCATCTGTTTGCCATGAAGTGATGGGAACGGATGCCCTGATCTTAGTCTTTTGAATGTTGAATTCTAAGCCAGCTTTTTCACTCTCCTCTTTTACTCTCATCAAGAGGCTTTTTAGTTCCTTTTCGCTTTCTGCCATAAGGGTGGTGTCATCTGCATATCTGAGGTTATTGGTATTTCTCCCAGCAATCTTGATTCCAGCTTGTGCTTCTTCCAGCCTGGCATTTTGCATGATATACTCTGCATATAAATTAAATAAGCAGGGTGACAATATACAGCCTTGACGTACTCCTTTCCCAATTTGGAACCAGTCTGTTGTTCTATGTCTAGTTTTAACTGTTGCTTCTTGACCTGCATACAAATTTCTCAGGAGGCAGGTCAGGTGGTCTGGTATTCCTTTCTCTCTAAGAATTTTCCAGTTTGTTGTGATCCATCCAGTCAAAGGCCTTGGCACAGTCGATAAAGCAGAAGTAGATGTTTTTCTGGAACTCTCTTGCTTTTTCGATGATCTAGCGGATGTTGGCAATTTGATCTCTGGTTCCTGTGCCTTTTCTAAATCCAGCTTGTACATCTGGAAGTTCTCGGTTCATGTACTGTTGAAGCCTAGCTTGAAGGATTTTGAGCATTACCCTGCTGGCATGTGAGATGAGTACAGTTGTGTAGCAGTTTGAACATTTTTTTGGCATTGCCCTTCTTTGGGATCGAAATGAAAACTGACCTTTTCCATTCCTGTTGCCCCTGCTCAGTTTTCCAAATTTGCTGGCATGTTGAGTGCAACACTTTCACAGCATCATCTTTTAGGATTTGAAATAGCTTAGCTGGAATCCCATCACCTCCACTAGCTTTGTTTGTAGTAATGCTTCCTACGGCTCACTTGACTTCACACTCTAGGGTGTCTGGCTCTAGGTGAGTGGCCAATGCCATCTTGCTTATCCGAGATAAACCCTTTGGTACAGTTTTTTGTATTCTTGCCACCTCTTCTGAATATCTTCTGTTTCTGTTAGGTCCTTACTGTTTTTGTCCTTTATTGTGTCCATCTTTGTATGAAATGTTCCCTTGGTGTCTCTGATTTTCTTGAAGAGCTCTCTAGTCTTTCCTATTCTGTTGTTTTCCTCTCTCTCTCTTTTTTTTTATTGGTATTGTTTACTTGAGGCTTTATTCTCTCTCCTTGCTATTCTTTGGAACTCTGCATTCAGATGGGTATATCTTCCTTTTCTCCTTTGTTTTTTGTTTTTCTTCTTTTCTCAGCTATTTGTAAGGCGTCCTCAGACAACCATTTTACCTTTCGTTCTCTTGGGGACTGTTTTGATCATGGCCTCCTGTACAGTGTCACGAACCTCTGTCCATAGTTCTTTAGGCATTCTGTCTGCCAGATCTAATCCCTTGAATCTATTTGTCACTTTACCGTATAATCATAAATTTGATTTAGGTCATACCTGAATGACCTAGTGGTTTTTAGTACTTACTTTAAATCTGAATTTTGCAATAAGGACTTCATGATCTGAGCCACTGTCAGCTCCAGGTCTTATTTTTGCTGACTGTATAGAGCTTCTCCATCTTTGGCTGCAAAGAATATCATCAATCTGATTTGGGTACTAACCATCTGGTGGTGTCAGTGTGTAGTGTCATCATCTGTGGTTTAGTCTTTCTTTACTCTCATGCTGCTTGCCTTTCGCCAACACCCTCTACTTTCTTGAGAGCACCTTTGAGCTTGAACTGATTCCGTCTTTGTTGCAAATGAAATCAGTTCCTTTGGAGGAAATTAGGAGTCAGTGCTTTCTGGCCTGTTTCTACCCCAGGCAAAAATCTCTAAGCCAGGGCTGTAGAGCTGTGGGTAGAAGAGTGGTAACCTGCTCTCTGAGTAACACGCCACTGTTACTGCTGAGCCGTCTGTGGGAGAGGGAAGGCAGCAGCCTGGGGTCCACTCAGCTCGCCTCTGGTGTGGATCTGCCACGTCGTGAGCTGGGATGAGCATGGTCAGGGCCCCAGTACTCTCATAACACCCAGCCCAAAAGAGGGCCTCCCTCCCATGAGTTAGGGGCTGGGCAGAATACAGGAGCCCCGCCCTCCCTTGATCACACTCAGATGATGTGTATGAGTATGTGTGTGTTAGTCGCTCAGTCATGTCTGACTCTTTGCGACCCCGTGGACTGTAGCCTGCCAGGCTCCTCCGTCTATGGAATTTTCCAGGCAAGGATACTGGAGTGGGTTGTCATTTCCTTCTCCAGGGGATCTTCCCGACCCAGGGATTGAACCTGGATCTCCTACATTGCAAGCAAATGCTGTACCATCTTAGCTACCAGAGAAACAGGCAACTAGGCTTTTCAGATTGCCCTCTTTCACTTAGTAATGTGCATTTAAGGTTCTTGTGTTCATTTGTCTGTCTCTCAGACTTGGGAACAGTGGTTTGCCCTATGTCCTCCTCGTTATGGATCCAAGAAAAGGTATTGATTTTCAGTCAGTTCAGCTTTTTACTGCTTGTCAGGACAGAGTGGTGACTTCCAATCTCCTTGCATGTGAAACTAGAAACCAGAAGTTGACTCTTGTCAGTTAATCTTATATTTCCAACCTTGTCATAGTAATTTATTAGTTCGAGGGGGGTTTTTTGTTGTTAATTCTTTGGTATTTTCTACATAGATAATTCATGTCATCTATGTATAAAGATTAATTTATTTCTTCCTTTTTGATCTGTGTAACGTTTATCTCCTTTTCTTGTCGTATTACCTAGGACTTCCAGTATGATGATGCATGGGAGTGGTAAAAATAGACATTCTTACCTTCTTCCTGATCTTAGTGAAAAAGCATCTAATTTCTCCCATTAAGTATACTGTTAGCTGTATGGTTTTTCATTGTGATAAAATATATGTAATATAAAATTCACAATTTTAAACATTTTTAAGTGTACAGTTCAGTGACATTAAGTGCTTTCATGTTGTTGTACAACCATCACCCCTACCCACACACTGTCCATTTTCAGAATTTCTCATCATTCTGTTCTTTTGGGTACCTTGGAGTGAAGTTGCTGGATCATAGTAATTCTGTGTAATTTTTTTGAGGAATCTCAATACTGTCTTCCACTGTGGCTGTACCATTTTGCATCCCTGTCAGTGGTGGGTAAGGATTCCAGTTTCTCCACATCCTTATAAAACTTACAATTTTAAAATACAGTTGCCATTCTAATGGGAAGATAGTGAAAGTTCATCACAGTTTTGATTTGCAGTTCTCTGCTGATTAATGATAGTCGTCATTTTTCATGTGCTTATTGATCATTTGTTTATCTTTGGAGAAATGCCTGTTCAAGTCCTTTGCCCATTACAAAAAGTTTTTTTCTTTTCCCATTTAAAAAATTTGGTTGTTTGATTTTTGTTGTTGTAGGAGTTCTCTGTGTATTCTGAATATCAGACTCTAATGGGATAAATGATTTCCAGGTATTTTCTCCCATTTTGTGGTTGTCTTTTCACTTTTGTGATAGGTCCTTTGCACAAAAGTTTCTAATTTTAATGAAATCCAATTTAGCTGTATTTTGTTTTGTTGGTGATTTTGGTGTAATATCCAAGAAATCACTGCCAGTCCCAAAGTTGTGCAGTTTGTGTGTCTATCTTTATGCTAGTATCACACTGTTTTGATTACAGTAGCTTTGTACAAAGTTTTGAAATCAGGGAGTGTGAGACCTCCAACTTTGTCCTTTTTCAAGGTGGTTTTGAATACTTCGGTGGGATTGGGGGGGGTTCCTTTGATATTCCATATGGAAAACCATAAGATAGGTTTTTCTATTTCTGTGAAAAAAAAAAATCACTGTGATTTTGACAGGGATTACATAAATGGGTAGATCGCTTTGGGTAGTGCTAACATCTTATTAAATCTTCCAACCCATGAAAGTAAGATGTCTTTCTGTGTATTCATGTGTTCTTTGTAATTCCTTTCAGCAATGATGCATACTTTTCAGTGTGTTAAGTCTTTCACTTTCTTGATTAAGTTTATTCCCAAGTATTTTAAATCTTTTTGATGCTATTGTAAGTGGAATTGTTTTCTTAATTTCCTTTTAGGATTGTTCATTGTTAGTGTGTAGAAATCCAACTGGACTCTATTTTTCTTTTCTTTGTTTATTGATGCTAGACTCTTTTATTATTTCCTTTCTCCTGCTAGCTTTGTTTTAGTTTGCTCTTCTTCTCTTATTTCCTTAAGGTGTAAGTTAGACTATTGCTTTGATACTTTTCTTCTTTTTTAATGTAAACATTTATAGCTATAAATTTCCCTTTTAGCACTGCTTTTGCTGCATCCCAAAAGTCTGGTGTGTGTGTTTTCGTTGGTCTCAGTGTGCTTTCTAATTTTTCTTGTGATTTCCTTTTTGACCTATTGGTTGTATGAGAGCATGTTGTTTAACTTCCACATATTTGTGGATTTTCCAGTTTTATTTATCCATTCACTCTTCAGTGGACATCTAGGTTGCTTCCATGTCCTGACTATTGTAAATAGTGCTGCAATGAACATTGGGGTACATGTCTTTTTGAATTGTGGTTTTGTCAGGGTGTATGCCCAGTAGTATGATTTCTGGGTCATAGGATAGTTTTAGGCTTAGTTTTTAAAGTAATCTTCCTACTGTTCTGCATAGTGGCTGTATCAATTTACCTTCCCACCAACCACATCCTCTCATTTACTGTTTGTAGATTTTTTTGATGATGACCATTTTGACTGGTGTGAGATGATACCCTCATTGTAGTTTTGATTTGCATTTCTTTAATAATGACTGACTGATGTTGAGCATCTTTTCATGTGTTGATTGGCCTTTAGTTGATTTTTTGTAGTTATACATTTTTGTGTACATTTTTGTAGTGGTCATATGGGAAAGGAGTACATCAAGGCTGTATATTGTCACCCTGCTTATTTAACTTATATTCAGTGTACATCATGTGAAATACCAGGCTGGATGAAGCAGAAGCTTCATTTCTGGGAGAAATATCAATAATCTCAGATATGCAGATGACACCACCCTTATGGCAGGAAATGAAGAACTAAAGAGCCTCCTTGTCCTTTTTCTGGGATTCCAACTCATGTATATTGGATTGCTTGTCAGTATCTGATGCCTTTTTTTCCTCTATGCCCTTTATTTGAACAGTTTGCAGTTGCCGTTTTTGAGTTGTATGATCTTTTTCAGTGTTGATCCGATGTTCATCCCAGACTGTGTGTTTTTGCATGTCAGATATTATCATCACCTCTAGAAGTTCCATTTAGGCCTTTTTATACTTTCCATTTCTCTCATTATGGTCATATTTCCTCTACTTTCCTGAGTATACGAAGCATGTCCTTGTCTGATCATTCCTTTATATCTGTCACTTCTAGGTCAGTTGCTATTGATTGCTTTTTCTTATGGTCATAAGTCATATTTTCTTCTTTTTCACATGCCTTGTCTATCCACCTTTCATTGCCTGCCTGTGATAGTGGAGCATTACCCCCCTTGCCAGCTAGCCTGATACCAACCTTTGTCATTGGAGGGGCTGAAGGAGAAAAGGCCTGTGCCCTGGTGCTTTGTGCTTTGCTCATTCCTGTTCTGTGACATCGGCTTAGCCCTAGAGAGCTTCTGTGGCACCTTCTCAGGCAGTGTTCTAGCTACCAATTCAGCAGCACTTGCCTGAGTGCCAATGATGAGGCTGTTTATATATTTGGAAGGGGACAGGCACTGCCAGGCATGTTCCGCGGGTACCCCAGTTGGTCTCCTGCAGCTTTCTGGTGAGAGTTTATCAGCATCTCCACCCTGGTGGCTTTACAGAACTCTCTGCAGACAGCTTCCTGGCTGACTGTGTTGGCAGCGTCTCAGATGGTTCAACCTGGTGAGCTTCACTGCCCCGTAAACTGATGTCTCCCAGCCCTGAATCCTCCCTGCACCCTAGAGTATTTTATACCTTTTGGTTCATTTTAGTCAGTTCTTATAAATAGTTAATATATCTTTATAGTAAACTTCCCTTGTTTAAAATACCTTGTGGTTTCTGTCCCCTGACCAATAGACCTGGCCATTTCCTTATTGGATACTGGACATTATGTATTTATGTTGTTTTGTTATATTCCTTCAAATAGTATTTATCTTGGTCTGGCATGCAGTTCAGTTCCTTGTCATCAGTTGATCCTTTAGAGAACTGCTTCTGAGCTGTGTTAGGGTGATCCAGAGCTGCCTTTGGTGTACAGATAATTTGGCCTTGTTACTAAGGGTGAAGCCCTTCTGGGGATACCAGCCAGTACTGTGTGAATGAGGGAGCTGTTCCATGGTGGTCTGTGGGGGCACAGTTGATCCGTATTCCTCTGTGAGCTCAGGAGGTTGTTCTGTCTGCTCCTTTCCAGGGATTCTTGTTCCAGCCTCCTCACAGTTTTTCTCAGATAGGTGCAAACTTGTCTTTAGCTGAAGACTTGAGGGGGCACTCTGTAGATCCTGGAGCTCTGCTTTCTTTTCAGTCCCTGCTCCCCAACATTCTCTTCCACACATTCTAGCCCCCTGGGCCTCCCTGCCTCCCAGGTGTCTCCTCACTCACGGGGCATAGAGCCCAGAGTTCCCTGGAGGTCCAGTGGGGAGGACTTGACATTGGCACTGCCATGGCCCTGGGTTCACTCCCTGGTCAGGGAACTAAGATCCAGCGAGCTGCGTGAGTGCCCTGCACGTGCCCTCCCACCCCAAACCATTGGGCCCAGATCCTTGTCTTGCACTTATCCAGTGGCTGAAAACACATCACACCACCTCTTGCCTGGTTTTCTCATTGTTTAGGGGCCTCTCTTACTCTGTCTTGAAAAAAGTGAGTAAAACACACAAATGAAACAGCCTGTCAGGAGCTTGATGAAATTTCAGGACAGCTAGGTGTCCTGTCGCTCAGCTGACTGACATTATTAACACTCCCTTTTTTCTTCTTTTTAAACTAGTCGCGTGTGAGTGGGACCAGGGAGATGGCACAGGCTGAGAGGAAATGACATGGTGTCGTTCCCGCAGCACATTTGCATTTTACCAGCTTCCTGTGCTGTGTCATTTGTGGGCTGAGGCTCCTGCGAAGATCACAGTCTCCTCATGGGAGCCCAAGTGAGGAAACAACCAGTTATCAAGGCATTTGCACAGGCCTCCTCTATGGCCTGCTATGACTTCAGCAGTCTTTGGACAGTGTGGACCCAGACCGACAAGGCCACCCACCTCAGGCCACTCTGACTTTGGCCAGAGCGAGCCGGACTGGACTCATTCCTGGTCTCCTGAGGTCATCGCTGCTCCTGCCTGAGACCCTGTCCCTTGACCCACGACTGTGCTTTTGTGCAAGCCCTGGGGGAAGGTGTCTGGAAAGCCAGCCTCACAGGTAAGTGGACGTGTTTTTGAAGCTGGTATAGACATGGGGTGAGATCAGTTCCACTGCCCAGAGCCCTGCGGTCCCCAAGGAGGCGGACATCTCTGCCAGGCTGAGGAGCCTGGCCCTGTGCAGAAGCCTGCTCCTTTACTCAGTCACCTGGGAGGGCCACGTGGGGTTCCTCTTGTGTGAGATGCTCACACTTAAATGGGCACAGCCAAAGCAGCTGAAGAGGTTGGAGCATCTAAAGCCCTGGTTCTGTCCAGCAGGCCCCTGACTGACCTTCATCTCTTCACTCAGCCGGGCCTCGGTGAGCACCTGCTGTGGATCAGGCCGTGCCCAGGTGCTTCTGCGTAAGCCCCAGCTCTGTGGGACTCAGGCCCAGTGGGATGAGGCTGACCGTACACTGTGTTAGATGTGACTGGTGGGCGGGAGAAAGTGAGCAGGGTGAAGGAGACAGTAGTGGGACAAAGCCTGCTGCTGAGTAGGATGCTGTGGGGGGTGGCCTTTGGGCAGAGGCTTGAGTCAAGGGAGGGACAAGCCCTGTGTCTGGGGGTGGAGGAGCAGTGCAGAGGCCCTGATGCAGGAGCCCCTTTGGACAACTGTGTTGAAACCGTCAGTGTGAAACACACTAGTGTCTGTAGAGAAGCCCCATGGGTGGTCTCGGGTGGGAAGCACAGCAGGTACTTAAGAGTTTTCAGAAAATAGCATCGCCTACCTGGCCAAGGGGGCAGAGTCCCCAGAGAGGAAACAGGCCTGGAGCTGGCCGCCTGCAGGCCCCAAGGCCCCTTCTCTAGGAGCGAGGTGGTAAACCTCAGCTCAGGACAGGTGCTGCCATTCTCTGAGGAGCTGCAGGACAGCCTTATAGAATACAGCATTGCTGTGTCCTTGCCCTGCACCATCTTCACCTTTAGGACTGGGGTAATGAGAACAAGTACTCTAGGTTTCAAACAGGATACAGAGATCTTTAGTCCCAGAGACTTGGTTGGGCAGAGAGTATGGTCTTGTTTCCTTCTGATCATCTCTCGTTGGCTTGCATTGCTCTTGGCGTTTTTAGCTCAGAGATGTCCACGCACAGCCTGCTGGTCAGACCAGCTTGCCTAGTTATCCACCACAGTCTCCAGCTCTCTACTTCAATGACTCATTCCAGATAACAAACAGACTGCTTCTGGCTATGGAGTTGCTCACAGCAGACCAGTCCTGCCGAGGACTCAAGGCACCTGCTCAAAGGACTGGAGCGCCACCCTGGGGCCCGCAACGCAGAGGGGAGCTTGAAGAGGTGAGTCTCCCTCCTACACTGGCCTCTCTCTCGGGGGCTGGGCAGGGGCAGCTGCCAAGAGGCAGAGAACCCAGAGGAGCCCCAGGTAATCTTGTGGGGTTGGGGAGACTAAGCTCTGGGGGCTTGGGAGCTGTGGAGGCAGTGGGACTCAAGGGCGGAGATCCCTGAGAGGAAGGAGGCCAGAGACGCAGAAGGTGCGTACGGAGCAGAGCTAGGTCTTTGGCAGTTTCATGGTGCCAGGGAAGAGTTGAGGGCCTGGCAGGAGGAACAGCCCTAAAAATGCCAGTCTCTCCACTCGGACCTTGGGTGGCCGGCCCCCTCTGCTGCCCCATGGAGGGAGACACCGTCCCAGTCCTCTCCTTTGTCACACACAGCGCCTGACTCTGCGTCTAGTCACTACCTACACTGATAAATGGGACAGAAAGGAAAGAGTGAGAGACCCACAGATGCTGGAGTTGGCAGACATAGAGTTTAAAATAACCAATTAACATTGAAATCGGTAAGATGGAGAGTTTCACAGAGAATTAGAATTCATAAAAGGTTGAAAATTCTAAAAGAGAAAAGTACAATAACAAATTTAAAATTCAGTTAGGTGGATTTAAAAGTAGATGAGAGACAGCTGAAGGAAGGACCAGTGAACTGGAAGATAAATCAGTAGAAAATCTCGCTGCAGACCTTGCCATGACCAGCTCATACTATCCACACTGTCCTGGACTCTGAACCTTCTGGAGACCTGTTGGATGGGGGGAGAGCCTGTTGAGGAGGCGTTCTGTGCTTGGGAGAGACTGAGGGGTCTTGGGGATTTGGGGGACGCTCTTCACTCAACTTTGTTGGAAACGTTACTCACTGGGAGTCTAGTCAGTGGAGCTCCGTGACTCTAGTTAAATCTTTCAGGGCCTCAGGCATCAGGAACCTGATGTTTGTTCATAGGCTCAGGCTTAAGGTATGCCAGTCTTCACAGCACACACCGTGGAAAATGCCTCTGGTGGGATGAGGAGCCAGGGGAGGCTTGTCTGTGACGTGCAGAAGGCGAGCACGTTGGCACTCAGGCCGCTGGGCCACGGGGCCCAGGTGTGGCCTGTGGCAGTGACGCAGTGGGCACTGGCGTAGCTGGTGAGGGGGCAGGGTCAGGGCTGTGCTCAGCGTGACTCTGAAACTGTTGTGGGTTATAGCAGTTCATACACATGCCATTCTGAGAACCTTTCCATCCTGGGTTAATGGTTTCCTTATAATGAACAGAAATAAATTCATGAGGGACAGTGAGCTAAGGTGGGGTCATGGGCCAAGGCCAGTGGCTGAGCTGAGTGATGACTGCTGACCCACACTGTCTGTCGGACACCGATTAGAGCGGTGTCCCAGCGGAGACACTGACCATCTCGAGTAAAGGACGGAAGCCCCTTCATCCTCCAGAATTCTCTGTCTTGGGGCCAGTGAACACCCCTCTTGAGGGGAGAGAAGGAATCCAGGTCAGGTCTGGCTGAGGGTGGGCACAGCAGCCGCTAGCTCCTGGGAGCTTCTGATCAGTTCATGCCAAGCGTCTGAGAGCCGCCTGGACGTCCTGCAGTGTCCCATGTGCTTCAGGACAGGAGGCCTTGCCGAGTTCTCTGGGGGGTCCGTGAGGAGGGGATGTCCTCTCGTGTGGGAGGTGACGGGGCAGGTGAGTACAGGGCCTCTGCCCTTCAGGCATCTTTCAGGGATGAGACGGACGAGGTCCCTGCCCCTGTGCGGCTTGTGTTCTATTAATAGCTGCAGAGGCCGGCCTTCAGGGAGCATGAGCAGGTAAGAGCAAACACACTAAAACAAAGAAAACCAGTGATAAGGGTCACGGAAAAGGGACACTGGGACCGTGCTAGTGGCAGGGTCAGGTGGGGAGGGCGACCTCCCTGAGGAGGCGCCGTGAGCGGAACCTGGGCGGCCCTGGGGGCAGAGCGGGGCCCTGAGCTTGCGTCGCCCAGCCCCTGGTGGGTGCCTGCTCTCCCCTCAAGGACAGGAGGAACCCGTGGCAGATTCTGAGGGGAGTAGGGTGATGTGATTCACAAGATGTGTGGGTGCTGTGTGGAGACTGGACTGTGGGGAGAGTTTCTGGGAGTGGGGAGACCAGTGGGCGGGTTTGCTTGTGTTTGGGGAAGGACAGGCACGGGCGAACCAGAGCGGGTGGAGCTGAGGAAAAGCAGGGACCCCAGTGACCCTGAGGCGTCTGGCATCTGGGCAGGTGGGGGCCATCGTGGGAGGCGGCACCCCCATTGTGTATGTTAGACCTAGAGGTCCAAGGGACCCACAGACCAAAGAAGTAATAGTTTCATTTTTAAATAGTTAAGTCCAAACAGTTTAAGTACAGTATTTATATCTTAACAACTTATAATAGACATTTGGAAAATAATGTAAACATAAAATTTTTTTCATTGCATTTTTAAGTAGCCGTAATTTCTTAGGAGTGGAACATTTGCCTGTCAGGCTCTTCTTGAATTTTGGAATCAGACTGGACCTGGTCACCCTTGTTGCCTTTTCCATATCAGCTTACACAGTAATTGCCTTTTCAGTAACTGCAAGAAACCTAGCTTTGCAGACATGAAATCACACAAAGCAGTGTAGCAAGGTGTCATGTTGAAATGCTGGAGTGTTGAGGTTTAGTATCACCGTTTTCCCCAAAAGTAAATCGCATCCTGCTGTGCCTGCAGCTCCGCTGTGGGCGCCTCCGGGCACTGCTGTGCTGCGCTCTTCTTTTCCCCTGGGTCTGTGGGCCTTCTGTCTCCTGGGCCACATGTTGGTGTGCAGGTCGCGCCCATCCACCCCAAGTTCTTGGGGGCGCTCACTGGGTCTTTTTTTTTTTTTTTTTTGACTGCACTAGATCTTAGTTAGCATGCAGGATCTTTTAGTTTCGGCATGTGGGATCTTGTTCCCTGACTAGGGATCAAACCTGGACCCCTCTACATGGGGCGTGTGGAGTCTTAGCTACTAGACCACCAGGGAAGTGATGGTCTAGAATAGGATGAAGTTTTAAGATGTGAGACGATCTTTTTGTTCTATCTGTTGATCCTTAATACAGACTTTATTTAGAGTTGAAGATATTGAGGTTCAAAGTGGTTGAAGGTGCAGTGGGTGAGCCTGGACTGGGCCCCACACCCCTGACTCTTGGCTGGGCTCTTCCCAGGCTGTGCTGCCTGCCTCTCTGTAGGCCTAACTTAGGGCTGCTGGTATGTCTGTGGAGCTGGGCACTTAGTGCAAGTGAGGCCATAGTTGGGACCTTTTTTCTGGCAGGTTGGTGAGGGAGGGCAGCTCCTTGGCACATAAGGGGCAGTGTTTGGTTGATGGGGGAACAGGGGTGCCAACAGGTGCCTGTGTCCCTGAAAACTGGGGAGCGGGGTCCAGGTACCCTCTGAGCCACGGCTGTGCCACCTACTGGTTTATTCTCATGCTCCTCTCAAAGATCTGCACCTGTGTGTCCAGGTGAAATCCATGGAAGAGCGTTCAAGGCACCTATTCTGGATGCATTGATGGTCTTGGTTAGTGGTTAGAATCTTCATTTTGATCCTCTTGCAGTCTTGGAGATTTTAAACAGGAGAGTCAGCAATCAGACCTTTGCGAAAGGCTGCAGGGGGGCTCCTGGCAGCCTGAGGGCAAGGCCACGTGACCCTGCATTGTAGGTGCCGTTTCGAGGAGCTGACTAGCATTCCTGCTAACCGCCAGAGCTGTCCGTCAGCATGTTCTCATTACTAATTCAGGGGGTTCTGGTCTTGGTTTACTTTGAGTTGTTTTTAATCCTGTGTCCTCCTCCTTCATGACCAGCACACCACACCCATGACACTTCTGTGATTTTTGACCTTGGTCCTTGAAGACTGCTCTTCTCAGGCTGCTCCTGCTCCCTGAAGCCCAGTCCCCATAGCCCTGCACACAGACCCCACACGCCCGCCACTGCAAGGCCCTTCCATTCCAGGGAGGGACCCAGCCTTCCTACTTGCAGGGCTGTCATTGGAGACCACCGCCTCTCCCTAACGGGGCAGAGCCCCCATTGATGGGGTGATGGGCTGAATGATGCCACCCTCCCTCCGATATTTCCATGTCCTAATCCCTGGAAACATCACATGGCAAAAAAGGATCTCACGATACGGAGATGGTCCCAGATTATCTGGGAGGACCCTACACTCACTCACCTCCTTCTCTGAGGGTGAAAGAATCGACACGGAGGCAATGAAGTGAGGCAGCCACAGCCAAGGACACCAGGAGCCTCTGGAAGCTGAAGGGGGCGGAAGGGCCTCCCAGGACCTCCGGAGGGTGTGCAGCCTGTGACACTTTGATTTCAGCTCAGTGCAGTGATTTGGATCTCTGGTCTCTAAAATTACTAGAGAATAAGTTTCTATAGTTTTAAGCCATGAAGTTTGTGGTGACTTGTTGCAGCACCCACAGGAAGTGAATACAAATGGGAAGGCAAAGGATTCCAAGAAGAAATGACTGGACCCAAGGCCTGGCAGACCCTGATCTGCTGCCTGACCGTGTTCTTGTGACCTACTCCTGTCACCTGCGCCTGGACACACAGGCTCTCCGTTGCTAGCAGTTAAGGTGGGCTCTGCAGCCCCTGCCCCTTCCTGGTGCCCACCGCCCTGAAGCCCCCACAGGGAAAGGTCAGGAAGCAGGGCTGGAGTTGAGGGGAGAGGGGTTTCTGGAACAGAGCCGCCACCATGGGCTCCATTCGCAACAGGGAAAGTCGAGCTTTGTGCTGGCGCCAAGGTCACCTCAGATCCTGCAGCTGGAGTGTCGCTGGTGCCCCGCCCTGCAGGTCACCTGCTCCCCATCCCTGGGAGAGCAACATGTGCAAAAGCCAGAGAGCCTTTGGCTATATTGAATGACTTTAAAATCAAGTGCAAATATCATCAGGTGATTTTTACAGATGCAAGGGACCTGTGCCTCTCAAAATAAACACATGGCAGTCACCCACCCGCTGAGAAAAGCACACAGCAGGGCCATTGTTCCTCGTCCTCCAGGTGATGCCCTGGGAAAGGGCACAGCTGCCTGAGCCTTTAAAACCCCAGGGGGGACAGACATTCCTGTGTGGAGCAGCGGCAGCTCCCGCTTGCGTTTCTTAACACTTCGTGAGTATTTTTTAAGCAGCCAGAGGAGAGAACTAGTATTGAAGAATACCAGTTCTTGGTAGAATTCTTTATGAAAGGTTTCAGGTGAGTGTGTCCAGTGCCCCACGGGCTGGGTGACTTGTGCTTATAGGAGGTGGACGCCCAGCCGCGAGAACCCTGGCCAGTCCCGCGGAGGGGGTATCTGGAGCGTGAAGGGCAGTGAGCTGGCACTACACTGCCAGGGGCTTCCTGGGCTGGTGACCCTCACAGAGCTCATCTGCTGGCGGCTGAGGGCTGAGGAGATCTATGGCCCATTATGTGGTCCTTGGCACCTGGCTCTCACCCTGGCTGTTTGTCCAGCTGGGCTCAGGGAGGAGAGGGGGCCCAGTCTGCCCCCAGCCCACACATGGCTCTCCCTTATGCTCCAGGATGAGGGGCACCAGGCTGACGGGGCTGCTGCTCGCCCTGGCTGGCCTGCTGCAGCTGGGCCTATCCCTGAAGATAGCAGCCTTCAACATCCGCACCTTTGGGGAGACCAAGATGTCCAACGCTACACTCTCCAGCTACATTGTGCGGGTAAGTCCAGCTCTGTCCCCAGGGCCCTCAGGGTGGGGAAGCTGGAGGTGGGCTGTCTAACAGGCCCTGGGAATCCTGGGCCAGTGGTCAGTCCTGAGGGTGACTGGCAGTGGTGGTGATGGGGGGCATCAAGGTCTCAGCCCACCTGTCAGTCAGGGGGACAGGCCCTCGTTACTGCCGTGGTGTCCATGGCTGGTGTTAGGGTCCCAGGCCAGGCTATGACAGGGAGTGTCCGGGGCGGGGGCAGCAGCTCAGCCGGCTCGGACGCCGCGGTCTCCGCCTGCCTGCTCAACAGCACTGTGGCCTTGTCCCCAGATCGTGAGTCGTTATGACATCGTCCTCATCCAGGAGGTCAGAGACAGCCACCTGGTGGCCGTGGGGAAGCTGCTGGACCATCTCAACCAGTGGGTGAAGTGGGGTCCCAGGAGGCCTGGGGGGAGGGGGATGATGACGACTGTCTCTTCCCAGACACAGTGCCAGGTCAGCCTGGCTGCAGGGACACAGGTGTGGGGTACCCTGGGACTTGCCCCACCAGTTCCTGACTGGGACGTTTGTCTCCTCAATCCAGGGATGACCCAAACAACTACCACTATGTGGTCAGTGAGCCGCTGGGCCGCAACAGCTACAAGGAGCGCTACCTCTTTGTGTTCAGGTAATGCTGCAGGCCTCCACCTCACGGGCACACAGGAGGCTGCAATGTGGCCGAGAGTCCGTGTGCCCCTCCCCTCAGGTTTGGGGGCAAGAACTGGGGCCCCCAGAGCAGGGGTCTGAGCTGGGCTGTGCCCCTCGAGGTTCACAGCCCATGCAGAGGCAGGAGGCCTTGGCGGGAGCTCTGTGCCAGTGGGTCTGCGTGGTGCCTGAGCCCAGGCTGACCACCCTCTGGCCTGGCCTTCTGCAGACCCAACAAGGTGTCCGTGCTGGACACCTACCAGTACGACGATGGCTGCGAGTCCTGCGGAAATGACAGCTTCAGCCGGGAGCCCGCTGTAGTCAAGTTCTCATCCCCCTCCACCAGTGAGTGCGCCTGTCTTGTGCTGCACCCCACAGCCCCTTTGGTGTCACACTGAAGTTAGGAAGACATCCACCCTCGGGGGGGTGTCTCAGTTGTCCTCCACCCCAGCCAACACTCGGCTCTGCTGTCTCCCCAGAGGTCAAGGAATTTGCCATTGTTCCCCTGCACTCCGCCCCATCAGATGCGGTGGCTGAGATTAACTCTCTCTACGACGTCTACCTGGATGTCCGGCAGAAGTGGGACTTGAATGTGAGCCCCCCCCATCCCCGCCTTGGGCTGTGGGGGCCCCCATCGTGCCTTGGGCCAACCTGTGGCTGTCTCCTGGCAGGACATCATGTTGATGGGTGATTTCAACGCTGACTGCAGCTACGTGACCTCCTCGCAGTGGTCATCCATCCGCCTGCGCACAAGCTCCACCTTCCAGTGGCTGATTCCTGACAGTGCTGACACCACGGCTACGTCCACAAACTGCGCCTATGACCGGTGAGCAGGGTGCCACTGCCATTAGCTTCAGAAGTGCTTCCCAAGACCGGGCACTCACCCTTCTGACTTAGGAAAGGCATTTCTTAGTTTTGGGTTGGAACACATTTAGGGAGCACATGACCCTGGCAGATACGGAGGTTGGTCAGTGGTACGCAGTTTGGGGCAACATTGAGCTGGGGCCCGACCGACTCCATGGTGGCATTGAAGCGTGGTTGGGGTTGTGTGACATTCAGCAGAGCCAGAGGAGCTGGGGGGACAGGCCAGGACCCAAGGTGCAAGTGCAGAGTGTCACACCCTGGGCTCAAGGGGACTTCCTCTTATGTCTTCTGCTGTAGGATTGTGGTTGCAGGGTCTCTGCTCCAGAGTTCTGTGGTTTCTGGCTCGGCTGCTCCCTTTGATTTCCAAGCTGCATATGGATTGAGCAACGAGATGGTAAGTGTCTGTCCTGGACACCCTGCCTTTTTTTTGTTGACTTGAGAAAACCACCTCAGGCACACGACCATAGACGACTAGGTGTCTGGGGTCCCTGGGCTCATTGCCTTTTTCCCACAGGCCCTGGCCATCAGTGACCATTACCCAGTGGAGGTGACACTGACATAAGTCCATCCTGGGGTCTACGACCTCTGCCCCATGCCAGGAGCTGAAGACAGCTGACTCGTTGTCACAGTTAAGAGCGGAGGGTGGAGCTTAAGGAACCCAGTGCCTTCCCTCCCCTGTGAACCCCCAACCACCCCGCAGCAGCTGGAATTTGAGGAGAGCACCTGACCCCCTTCCATTATAAGTGTGGCGGTTCTGTCACCAGAGCACCCCACCTTCTCAGTCGGGAAAGAAAGTCTAAAACTAAGAAATGCCTTTTAATTTAAATAAAGCTCAAAAGGGGCTGTTGTCATTCGCGCCAGTCGTTCCTGTGTGTGTGTGTGCCTACTCCCTAGTGCCTGGCTGCGGGCTGCCTTGCCCATGGTTGCATCTGTCCCCGCGTCCGCAGCCATCAGTGTCGCTCCAGGGCCCTGACAAGCAGGTGGTTCAGGCGTCCAACCATGGGTCGAGGGTCGTCGACAAGTCCCGCTGTGATCATGGCGTTCTCGTAGATCTGAAAAGCAGGATAGCACCTTGTCAGTGGGAGGGGAAACGAGGCCTGGGTCCAACCCAGGGACCTCAAATGCAAAGAGAAGGGAAGAGAGTTGTTCTGTTTAAAACAGGGTTTTAGAGGAAACCTCAAAGCCTCAGCCTGCTCTTCGCCCACTCCAGCAGCCTCACCTGATCCACCAGCAGCTGGGCCAGGTCAGGCTCGCTGTCTCTCAGCTGACTGAGCTTTTTGATGAGAACGTGCCTGCAACACGGAAACCACACGTTAATTAGCTCAGAGCTGGGGGTGCACACCGAGCGCAAGGGCCTGTAACTTGGGGTGACTTTTCTGAAACGCTGGGGTTATCAGAACATGCGACAACAACAAAAAGGGCGATGAAGAAGAGCGCAGTGTTAAAAAAGAAACACGAAAACTTTAACTGATCATACCCAGAAAACCTGGCAAAAGTTTTGATATTAACATACAAAAAGACATATTCTTGGATAAGTGGACCACAGGAGTGAAACTTTCCTTAAATTATATTCTTATTCCTTAAAAAAAAATCTACCAAATTCATAAAGAAAAGTAAACATGGACAATCAGAAGAAATTGGAGGAGGGAGTCCCAGTTAAAACATAAAGCACAAATAATCAAGTAGTTTAGTTCTGGAAAATGGAATGGTAATAGTGCAAAGTGGACAGTGTATACATGGTCATATTCATACAGCAATTTTATTAGTACGTGATAAGACAGGATAACTGGACAGCACCCAGGAAGCAAATTTCTTCCTATGTGATTCCTTGAACCAAGAACCAAAATAATTTCCAGAGCGATCAAGGATTAAATGTAAAAACTAAAAGCAAAGTATATAAAAAAAAAAAAAACTAAAAGCAAAGTATAATACTAGAAAACAGGAAAGAAGTGTTTATAATCTTCAAAAGGGAAAGCAAGCCATTTCAGACTAAATACAAACACAGAAGTCAGAAAGAAAAGACTCTTTTAACTACATAAGAACTGAAATTTTTTCTGCAGAGGAAAAAAATACAATAGGAAACATCAAAATTATAAGGTGTAATTTTCATTTTTGAACGGCAGAAATGAAGGTGTTTGATAAAACTGAACGCATTGGGGGAGGAGCCGAGGACAGCAGCAGTGTCTGTGGTGCCCCGTCCCTCCCGCCCAGCGCTGTTCACAGCAGTAAACATCTACACGGTGAGGACCCCACACTGGAGGTGTCCCACCACGAGCTCCATATGATTGAGAATACTGAAGACTCAACATATAAACAAATTTTAGAGCAAATGAGTTGAAGTCTTTTGGCAATAGAAAATGAGCCCTCTGCACAGCTATCTTATAAAACTACATTTGTGCCAGAACTAGTTAAAGGCAGTGGGTGTCCAGTCAGTGCCCATCTCTGCTGGACACAGCGCTGGGAGCCACGCACCCATTACGCAGGCCTGTATCGCTTATGCCTACCTGCCAACCGGGGTGGCTGTGGAGAGGCCCTTGACACTGCGTGGCCAGCCATGAGCCAATTCAGATCTCCTCCTTAGTAATCGTGTGGCTGGTAATTTGGCTCAGAAGCTGGAAAAGGCACCTTTCCCTACTCCCAAATAGTTTTAAGGAAATTAACGCTTTTAAGGAGGAAAAATATGGTAAGGTGGTAAATTAAAAAACTAGACACATATTATATTAAAAAACAAAGCACCCATAGCTTAAAGTCCAAAAGAAATATATAGGGTACAGTGACTGTGGTGGTGGGAAACTATGTACTTTTTCTAACATTTTTGGTAACTTAGGTACTTGATTTAAAAAATTACTGCTGTTAGTTTCCAAAACAAAAAATGCCTCCATGTACAACAGCAACAGTTAGAAAGTGCAATTTCAAAATACCAAATAAAAAAGACATGTACAAGAATGCTAAAGAAAAAAAATACTCAGCTGAGAAGGCAGCACAGATCAGCAGGAGTGGAGAGATTAAGCAGTTAACAGTCCAGGCAACAGGTGTTTTTTCCATGAAGCCGAAGTGTATCCCTGCCCACCCCCCACACGGATCCCAGACAGGCTCCACGAAGACGAAAGGCATATAGGGGAAGAAACATGTCTGAAATAAAGATTTCCTAAGACCCCAGAAAGCCTCAAACATGCATACATTTGATTACATTAAAATTAATTACATAAAGAATTTCTCCAGAAGATATCTTCAGACAGGTGAAAAGTAAGTAAGATATTTGCAGCAACGGCTTCTTTACAAAGAAGGCGTTGAGAGAAATCCAAGCCCAAGGCTCACTCGTGGGACTGGGTTCCGACACTTTGCCCTCCAGAAGCCCTGGCCCTGGCCCAGCCCAGCTGAGGACACAGCCCTTCTGCGACTGGACACGTGCCCTGGAGACTCACCCACGCCCCAGGTGGAGGACAGGCGTTCAGAGCAGCCTGCTCCCAACAGCCTCCGAACAGAAACTACCCCGGCGTCTGTCAGAACAGTTACTGTGCCGAGCAGACTCATACCCAGAACACGACTCAGCTGTGAACACAAACCACAGTCACCCCAGACAGGCTCACGGGCTGACTGAGGGAAGTGCGGCTGCACAGGGGTCCCTTCACACGCCGCTCAGAAACAGAACTGAGCTCGTGTGTCATGATGCACAAGTGCCTGGAGTCAGGACTGTGGCTGCCCCTGGGGGCGGGACAGTTCAAGTGGGAGGAAAACAGGAGTTTCTGGGCCAATTTTCTTAAACGTGAATGTTTATAAATATTAACCAAACTATCCATTAGCTTCACGTACTTCTCTATGTGTTACAAGTGAAAGAACACGGACTCATACAACTCCAAGAATACCTGGGGGTCAGAAACCCGAGCACGCGTGCCCCCTGGGCATCGAGGGACATGGGCCCCAGCAGCCTCACCTGGGGTTGATTTCCAGTGTGGGCTGCAGCAGCTGTGCGCGCTCCTCCTGGGTCTTGGCCAGCTGGCGCATGCGCAGGAAGTGCCGGGCGGCCCCCATCTCCAGCACCGTGATCATAGCAGGGTGGGTGTCCAGCCGGAGAGTCACCTGCAGGCACGGCCAGAGGTAAGGGGAGCACCTGGCAGGGTCTTGACAGATACGAGGCTTTGCCAGGTGACAAGACAGGACAGTAGTGCACCTTCCTTCCTGTCTCCCCATCACCCCCTAAGGAGAGGAGGCCTGACCACCCCAAAGCCGCCTAATTCTAACCTATCAATTAGCCTCCAGGGTCCATCCTGCCTGGTGTTACCTGTATGTCTCTGCTTCACAGGGGCCACTGCCAAGTCCTACAGCGACCCTGTGTCTCCAGGCCCCGCCTCTCTCCCTTAATCCTGTCCATCCAAGAGACAGTGCTCTCACCGGCCTCTCCCTGCGGCTCCCTCTGGCCTTTATTTCATCAAATACACCTTCTTCCCTGCAGCCCTGCAGGCTACAGACCTCCTGACTTACACCAGAGACTCCCGGGCCTGCTGGGCCCACAGCCTGCTGACCTGGGGAAGCACTGTGCCTGTTCCTTCATAGGAAACGGACAAGAATTCTGCTTCCCTCCCAGGCCACCTTAAGTGAGCCGCTGCGGTAGAGCATGGACACAATACGTGTGCTACGGAAGAAGCCTTGCTCCCTGCCCGGCGGCCCAGAGACCCCCTTCCGCCTCCCACAGGGCCCTGGGTCTGCCCTCTGCTCTCGGCCGTTCGGACACCTGCCCCTCCCTCGCAGCCGCGCAGTGACGCCTGTTCCCTGGTGACTCTCTCTCTCTCACAGCTTTGAGCTGGACTGGTGGGTTCCTAGCTCATGAAAGCCCACCCAGCCCCCATCTCAGAACCCAAGTGGGATGGTATGCTCTTGTATCCTCAGCTACTGCAGCCCCTTTAGACCTGGACCAGGCAGACCAACTGGGGAGCCCTCTTCTCTGCCCACCAGGCCCTCAACTGCTCACCTTCACTCTTGGCTCCCCCTGCTCTACAAAGTGGAGGCAAAGCCGAGCTTGCTCGTCTCGCGTCAGCAGCACCCCTGTGCACGTGACTACACATGACAGGGCACACGAGTGCAGGGGGGCAGTGACATGTCTGGTCTCCACCTCACACCATGGCTCCAACCACTGCTGGGAGAGCACCCGCCAGGCCAGCAGCCCGGAGACGGCAAGCTGGCCTGCTGTGTGGTCACGGAGGGTCACGGCGGCTGGCCGCTGGCCCGTCTCAGAGAGTCTCACCTTCACGTCGGTGACGCGGGACCCCAGCGCATTTCTCATCCAGGCCATCAGGTCCTCTGTCTCCTTCTCTGACAGGCGGTCTCCTGCTACAGGCAAGTGCAAGGGTGAGCTTGGGCTGTCTGCATAACTCTCCCCGTGGGCTCCCTCCACTCTGCCAGCCACTGACCGGCACAACCACAGAAGCTATCAAAACGCTCTGCATCTAAAAGCAAGCGGATGAGGGACCTCGCTGGTGGTCCAGTGGCTAAGACTCTGCGCTCCCAATGCAGGGGGCCTGGGTTCAACCTCTGGTCAGGGAACCAGATCCCACATGCCACAACTAGAAGTTCCCTGCATGCTACCATAAAGACTGAAGGTCCTGAGTGCCACAACTAAGCCCTGGTGCACCCAAATGAATATTAAAAAATAAAATACAGCTGATAAGTTCATACCTCAGGATGCTTTTTGGGTGCCTGAGACCCATATGCAGATATTTTATTAGGGCCTTAAAACTTCTGATTCTCTTAGACAGCTTGATCAGTCTTATGAAGACACGTTGAAAAGAAAACCCCCCACACACACCCACCACTGCAGGACAAAAAAGGCCATGAGGCCAACAGTGCCAGCTCCCTGGGCCCGCTCGGCCTCACCCACCCCTAGGCCACCAGCCACATCTGAACCCGGAGGGAAGGGAAGCAAGCTGACCTGGGGCGCTGTCCTCAAACTTCTCCTCCTTGTAGTGGTCGACCACAATGTCTGTCTCCACAGAGATTAGCTTCTTCTTGTCAAACTCACGCAGGTGGAGCAAAGTCAGCTCATCAAACTGCTCGTAGCAGAAGAGAACCTGTGCGGGGCAAGACGGCGTAGTCAGGTGGGCAAGCCTCCACCCGGGATGGAGCGGGGCTCCTGGGCCTTCTGGATGAAGTGAGTGGTTTAGAGACAGCCCTCAGCGAGCAGGAATGTGGAGGATGGTTGTAGAGAGACCCTTGTGTCACTTCCTAGACAGGGGATCGAGGGGGGGCCCGGGCCCACCTCTGCCCGTGGGTGGCTCACCACGCGGCTCTCCAGGTCCCCAGCACAGGCCGTCAGTTCCCAGTGAGCACACCCCTCCTTCAGGGCTCAGGCCCCCCGCCCTCTGACCTGGCCAGAAAGGAGAAGTGCGGGGGGCCCAGCTCACTCACCTCCGTGTTTTTCCGCTTCATGGCCTCGTAGTAGGGCGAGTGCTCCGCCAGGTGCCGGCTGGGGGCGCACAGGTAGTAGATGTTGCGGGTGCCAGCCTGCATGCGGCCGGCATAGTCCAGGAGGCTGGTCAGCTGCCCGGCGGGCAGTGCTGACGACTCATACCGCAGCAGCTTCGCGATGTCCTCCTGCAGGTGGCAGAGGCCGGGTCACCGCAGTTCCGGGTCCTGGATCTGGAAGCCTCCTGACTGAGGGGCACGGACCTCAGGGGCCTCCAGTAAGGGAGGACAGCTCTGGCTGGCCTGGTGACCCACTGCGTCTGCAGCCAAGGCAGCTGCTGCAGGAGCCTGGCCTGGGGGTGGCACACAGGGCTGACTTGGGGTCTGGGGGACCTGGGGACTCCAGTGCAGGCCCCTGGGCTCCACCTGCCATTCCAGCTGGCCCAGGGCCTCGCTGAGCGGGCCCTTCCGGGTAAGCCGCATGCACAGTCACAGGAGTGGCCAGGCCCTGTCCATGACAGAGCCGCTCTTAGACCCAGCAGCCTCCCTCTGTCCTGAGTCACAGACCCTGTCTCTCGCGGAGCAGGGCACATAGGTGTGAAGTCCACGCTCCCTAGCCCTCCTCACAGCAGGGTGTGCTAACCAAAGTGGGCGTGTGACTCGGAGAACAGACCCTGGAAGGAGTGGTGTGTCTGTCTCTGCTTGGCTGAGATGTGTATGTGACTACAGGTGGCGTCATCAATGAGGACGGAAGAGCAGCAACAGGCTAGGGCCTGGTCGTGCCCTGATGATAAACTGCCACATCTACACCACTGCCTCATCTGACAAACCACGGTGCCCGAAGGGCACAGTCCCGACGAGGGTGACATGGTAGGGATGCAACGGGACCAGGCAGGGATCTGGGGGCCCAGCCAGCAAGCCAGGCTCTAGGTGCAGAGGCTCAGTTCATGCTCTGGTGCTCGTGATGGATCCTGACAAACACGAGACAGGCCTCTGGCCTAACCTGGGTGCCGCTCCCACAGACACAGAGGGCGCACGTGGAGCCCAAGCAGGCAGTGCCTGAGCTGTTGGACAGCCAGGGTAAGAAGGGCTGGGGGGAATGCACAGGTTGGCAGCCTGGGCGCTTGGCCCCTGTCCCACCCTCCCCAGCCTGCAGAAGCAGCCCTGAAACCCCAGGTGGTCAGTCACCCTCCTTCCTTTGTATTACAACTTCAAAATGTTTATGGAACAGTCTTACTGTTTTTAAGTAATTATGCAGTTATCTGACCCCTGGCCCCAGTGTTGGAGGACTTCTGCCTATCACATGATGAGCTGCCCTCCCCACCCGTGAACCAGGCACCTCGCCTGTCCCTGCTTCTGTGACCTCAAGTCCTCCGGGCCCTTGTGGGAGGAGACGGCGCACACCTACACCCCTCCGGCCATAGGCAGGGGCCCTGGAGGAGCCGGGCCTGCAGGGACCACTTGTGGGGTCCAGAGGCCTGACCCCCGGGAGCGCGGCTGGCCATCCTCACATCCCAGTAAGCTCAGGTGTCTGCTCTTCAGCAGTGTCCTCCATGGTCCGAGGCCGCCCAGAGGAAGGCCCAAGACCCAGACCCTACCTTGACCTCCTGCTCAGCTGTGGTCACAATTCCCTCCCTCACGAACAAGCCGTAATCTTCAAAAAACTTGGCATATTTCTCAGCATCTTTTTTACTCTGGTCAGTGAAGAATTTTATCAGCCTCTGCTGCAGAACACCCTGGAGTTTTCTACAGAACAGAAAAGCACTTACTACAAGAAAGCAACTTTCACAGAACACCATCGAACAGAAGGACATTGCTGCTGCTGCACTTCAGTCATGTCCGACTCTATGTGACCCCATAGACGGCAGCCCACCAGGCTTCTCCATCCATGGGATTTTCCAGGCAAGAGTACTGGAGTGGGGTGCCATCAAGAAGGACATTAGCCACCTAATAATCAGGAGTGAAGACAACATACCAGAAAGGAAGGGTGTCCTGTGGTCAACTCCAGTTAAGGAGACAGGAGCCCCCTAGAGGCAGGAGCCCCTAGGGCTTCCCTTGTGGCTCACCTGGTAAACATTTATGGACCAGGATTTTCACCATAGCACATAAAACACAATTATGAACAAGCTTCAGTGTTCAACAGGAGAGAACAGGTTGAAATGAATGATGGAAAACTACATGCCATTAAAAATTACACCCTCTAACATGATTCTTAATGACATGAAAAAAGTGCGTGAGTTGAAAAAAAAACCAGAAAAATCCCAGTATGGATAAATTACAGAGTACACATATATACTAAGTATGCAAAAACTACTTGTTGTACGTTATATTTTTCATAATCATGATCCATGCTTGTATACTTTAATTTTGGTTTATACTGGATAGAGGCTTCCCTGGTGGCTCAGATGGTAAAGAATCTGCCTGCAGTGCAAAGACCTGGGTTTGATCCCTGGGTAGGGAAGATCCCCTGGAGAAGGGAACAGCTACCCACTCCAGTATTCTTGCCTGAAGAATCCCATGGACCGAGGAGCCTGGCGGGCTGCAGTCCATGGGGTTGCAAAGAGGCAGACACAACTGAGCACTAACACTTTCACTTTTCATCCTGGACATACTATACGTGCACTACAGTTTTACAAAATTGGTATTTTTTGCACCAGGGTATTGACCAAAACATTACATGATGGCATAAAATTTTGAACAACTTTTTTTGTGGATTAGGGGGTGTTTTTATTTCCTTAATACTCCGCCTTGGGACTTCGCTGGTGGTGCAGTGGTTGGGGACCCGCTGGGCAGCGCAGGGACACAGGCGCGGTCCCTGGTCAGGGAACTGGGCCCCCACATGGCACGGAGCAGCTGAGCCTGGGCCACAACTCTGGAGCCCACGTGCTGCAACAGAAGACCCATGTGCCACACCAAGACCCGAGAAAGAACAAATGTCTAAAAGTATTCTGCCTCTCCTTTAAAAAGGTAAACTTACCATCTGTTTCAGAGTAGGGAAACAATAACATTTAACGTTCAGTTCAGCTTTTCCTCTTTTTATTCTCATCCTGAATAACTCAGTCCATCAGCCACAGGGCAGAACAGGACAGGGCAGTGCCTGCGTCTGTGGTCGGGGAGCCACAGCAGCTTGGACGGGACCAAGAGGTGTCTGTGCAGGGCAAGGGTAGAGGGAGCCTGGCATGGAGTGTCAGAGCCCAAGGACCCCAGAAAAGGGTGCAGGCTGGGACAGCGGGCAGCCCACAGTGTGGCATCAGGGCCTGAGCCGGTGAGGGAGCTGGGGAACCGGGGGAGGGCAGGCTTGTTTCAGGGAGAAGACTGGAGAGTAACACCTTGGGGATAATCAGGCAGATTCCACACTGTTGGGAGCAGATGTGAAGGTGGAAGACAAAGCACGATGGGGATGGGGCAAAGGAGTCAGTCTGAGGAGTTCCCGCTAAGCCTGGGACAGTTTGGGCATCACACAATGACAGTACCAGATCATAACTCCTGAGTAAAACGGAAATCAAATCATGCAAATAAGTTGTAAAAGTATTAAGAAAAGTATGTATAAGTGTATTCAATATCACAGTAATCCAAGTCTACGCCCCGACCAGTAATGCTGAAGAAGGTGAACAGTTCTATGAAGACCTACAAGACCTTCTAGAACTAACACCCAAAAGATGTCCTTTTCATTACAGACGACTGGAATGCAAAAGTAGGAAGTCAAGAAACACCTGGAGTAACAGGCAAATTTGGCCTTGGAGTACGGAATGAAGCAGGGAAAAGGCTAATAGAATTCTGCCAAGAGAACGCACTGGTCATAGCAAACACCCTCTTCCAACAACACAAGAGAAGACTACACATGGACATCACCAGATGGTTGACACCAAAATCAGAATGATTATATTCTTTGCGGCCAAATGAAGCAGCTCTTTACAGTCAGCAAAAATAAGAACGGGAGCTGACTGGCTCAAATCATGAACTCCTTATTGCCAAATTCAGACTGAAATTTAAGAAAGTGGAGAAAACCAGTAGACCATTCAGATATGACCTAAATCAAATCCCTTATGACTATACAGTGGAAGTGAGAAATAGATTTAAGGGACTAGATCTGATAGAGTGCCTGATGAACTATGGATGGAGGTTCGTGACATTGTACAGGAGACAGGGAGCAAGATCATCCCCAAGACAAAGAATTGCATAAAAGCAAAATGGCTGTCTGAGGAAGCCTTACAAATAGCTGTGAAAAGAAGGGAAGCGAAATGCAAAGGAGAAAAGGAAAGATATACCCATTTGAATGCAGAGTTCCAAAGACTAGCAAGGAGAAATAAGAAAGCCTTCCTCAGTGATCAATGCAAAGAAGTAGAGGAAAACAATAGAATGGGAAAGACTAGAGATCTCTTCAAGAAAATTATAGAGATACCAAGGGGACATTTCATGCAAAGATGGGCTCAATAAAGGACAGAAATGGTAGGGACCTAACAGAAGCAGAAAATATTAAGAAGAGGTAGCCAGAATACACAGAAGAACTGTACAAAAAAGATATTTGCGACCCAGATAATCACGATGGTGTGATCACTCACCTAGAGCCAGACATCCTGGAATGTGAAGTCAAGTGGGCCTTAGGAAGCATCACTAAAAACAAAGCTAGTGGAGGTGATAGAATTCCAGTTGAGCTATTTCAAATCCCAAAAGACAATGCTGTGAAAGTGCTGCACTCAATATGCCAGCAAATCTGGAAAACTCAGCAGTGGCCACAGGACTGGAAAAAGTCAGTTTTCATTCCAATCCCAAAGAAAGGCAATGCCAAAGAATGCTCAAACTACCACACAATTGCACTCATCTCACACGCTAGCAAAGTAATGCTCAAAATTCTCCAAGCCAGGCTTCAGCAATATGTGAACTGTGAACTTCCAGATGTTTAAGCTGGTTTTAGAAAAGGCAGAGGAACCAGAGATCAAATTGTCAACATCCGCTGGATCATTGAAAAAAGCAAGAGAGTTCCAGAAGAACATCTACTTCTGCTTTACTGACTATGTCAAAGCCTTTGACTGTGTGGATCACAATAAACTGTGGAAAATTCTGAAAGAGATGGGCATACCAGAGAACCTGACCTGCCTCTTGAGAAACCTGTATGCAGGTTAGGAAGCAACAGTTAGAACTGGACATGGAACAACAGACTGGTTCCAAATAGGAAAGGGAGTACGTCAAGGCTGTATATTGTCACCCTGCTTATTTAACTTATATGCGGAGTACATCATGAGAAACGCTGGGCTGGAGGAAGCACAAGCTGGAATCAAGATTGCCGGGGGAAATATCAATAACCTCAGATATACAGATGACACCACCCTTATGGCAGAAAGTAAAGAAGAACTAAAGAGCCTCTTAATGAAAGTGAAAGAGTAGAGTGAAAAAGTTGGCTTAAAGCTCAACATTCAGAAAACTAAAATCATAGCATCCAGTCCCATCACTTCATGGGAAATAGATGGGGAAACAGTGGAAACAGTGTCAGACTTTATTTTTCTGGGATCCAAAATCACTGCAGATGGTGATTGCATCCATGAAATTAAAAGACGCTTACTCCTTGGAAAGAAAGTTATGACCAACCTAGAGAGCATATTAAAAAGCAGAGACATTACTTTGCCAATAAAGGTCCGTCTAGTCAAGGCTATGGTTTTTCTAGTGGTCATGTATGGATGTGAGAGTTGGACTATAAAGAAAGCTGAGCACCAAAGAATTGATGCTTTTGAACTGTGGTGTTGAAGACTCTTGAGAGTCCCTTGGACTGAAAGGAGATCCAACCAGTCCGTCCTAAAAGAGATCAGTCCTGGAATGTTCACTGGAAGGACTGATGTTGAAGCTGAAACTCCAATACCTTGGCCAGCTGATGTGAACAGCTGACTTATTTGAAAAGACCCTGATGCTGGGAAAGATTGAGGGCAGGAGGAGAAGGGGACGACAGAGGATGAGATGGTTGGATGGCATCACTGACTCGATGGACCTGGGTTTGGGTGGAGTCTGGGAGTTGGTGATGGACAGGGAGGCCTGGCATGCTGCAGTTCATAGGGTTGCGAAGAGTCGGACATGACTGAGCGACTGAACTGATGTGTAAGAAATGAACACACAGCTACAAAACACCACTCCCACATATCATTACTAATTACAGGGGAAAAAAGAGGCATTTCACCTGCGAAGGCTGGCAGACACCCCCTTAGTCAAGTGTCAGCGCCAGTGAGGGGACAGCTCCCGTCTCGGCCCGCCTGACAGGACGCACACGGTGCTCCTGCTGCACCCGAGCAAGCAGGGCATCAAGACCCTCACCAAGGCCACCCAGGAGATCACAGGGACCTCAGACGCACACAGGTCTCGAGAGTCAGGGGATGACTGGAACTCAGCCAGCCTCCAGACCAGAGAAACGCCACAGCTAAAAGCGGGTGTGACCCTGGACGGGACCCTCTTGCTGCAGAGGACACGACAGGCGTGTGGTGTGGGCGGTCTGCGGAGAGTGGCAGGTGTGCCCCGCTGCCCCGACTGGACTGTGTCCTCTAGACGCACACCCGAGACGCTGGGCCAGGGGGCACGCAGTGCACAGGTGACTCTCCCAGGGCTTAGGGAAAATGGATTCTGTGTCACACTTCTTGTAAAATATTTCACTTAAGGCCGACTCTGCTGGTAAAGATGACAACCCAGCCCTGGAAAACCACAAGCAGTGACTGAATGGCTGGACACACCCGTGCCTGCAGCCTCAGTCCCACCAGTGTCTGGGTCAGCCCAGCTCCGGCTATGGGGGGCAGAGCACGTGGCTGCATTCAGAAGACATGGGCTCAAATCCAGGCTCACTCCCTGGTGGTGGTGACCCCCCTGTGACTCAGTTTCCACAATTGTGACATGGAGACCTCGGGGGTCCCATCCCTGAGAAGATGGGCTGCACACAGGAGAGGCTTGGGACGGTCTGGGGGAGAATAAACGCCCAATAGACCGAAGCTGCGGCCGCCATCAGGATGGGAGATGAGAAGGACGGCCACCCCTGCCCAAGTGGATTCCAGGAGTGACGTCTCCAGGTGGGTCTCAGGCCCAGCCCTTGCTTCCTTTCCAGCATTAGTGAGCTTCTGGACTGAGGTCAGACGTCCTGGCTCTGGGGCTGTTCTCGTCTGTCCAGGACAGCCTCTGGAACCTCCCTGCCGCTGCTGCCCCAGGGCTGGGGGCCGGGGGTCAGGGCTTGGCCGAAAGAGGGACACATGGCAAAGGCAGCACTTCTGCACATCGGTCCCCAAACCCCTCATGAAAACCAAAGGGAACCACGAGGCAGAGCACAGGTGACCTGCACGTGCCCCCGCCACAGCTCCGCGGGCACCTGCGCTCCAGGCTGGGCAGCTTTGAGCCCACTTTCGGTGGCAGAGGCAGACCTGCCCAGGCGGCACCGTGTCTGCTGACTCACCTGATGAGCGCGCTCTCCTGCAGCAGCTCCCGGCTGAGGTTCAGGGGGATGTCCTCACTGTCCACCACACCTGAGACGTGGCCATGTGTGGGTGAGAGCAGGGGACGCTCGGGGGCCTCCCTGCCCAACCCCTCGTCCTAGAATTCACCCACACAGTGTCCAGGTCATGACCTGTGTCACGGGGTTGGAAGAAAAGCAGGCAAGGCCAGCAAGCCTTTGCCGGGATAGTTTCTACAATTTCAGCACCCGCTGGACTCTCTGAAAGCCACCTCCTAGATTTTTTGCTCAAAATCATAAAACTGTCATGGATCAATCAACTGAACCCAGTGTCTGGAGGTGGGAAGCTCGAGAGGAGGCCCGGGGCTGTGAGGATGTGGCTCCCCCACGGACCCCGCCGAGCTCAGCACAGGTGAGCCTTCCCAGGAGGAGTTGCTCCCAGGGCTGCGGGGCCTCAGCCACATGCTGGGCACAGATACGAACCCCGGACGAAGCGCAGCCATGCAGGCAGGATGTTGGTGGCCTTGGTCTGGATGAGGACCTTGCGGCTGTACAGTGACACGCTGGAGCCCAGCTCCCGGCTTACGTCAAACATGGATGGTTTCTGGAGGCAAAGCAAGGGCAGCGTCAGGAGGCGCAGGCCCTGCAGAGGCGGAGCGCCACGGTCAGGGGCCCTTCCTGAGGTTGCCTGGGCCAGGAGATTTGGGGCGTACATGTGGTGCCCAGAGAGTCCAGCCCCAACACCAAGGCTCTGGGCCAGGCGGGGCCTCTCTGGGCAGCTGCCGCCCTTCCCGTAAACATGATGGGACCCTGTGAACAGAGCCACACCTGCTGGGGCCCGGGGTCGGCAAATTAGAGCCCACAAGCCGAATCAACCGTTCAAGCAGCTTAGAACAGTTCTTCCATTTTTAAATGGTAGGAAAGGGCAAAAAAAGAGCACTTTATGACATGTGGAAAATAAGAGAAATTCAAGTTCCCGTGCCTCCAGCTTCTGGAACCCAGCCCCACGTGCCTGTCTCAGTGTGACCCATGGGCCCTCGCACTGCACTCGGCAGCGGAGCACGCGCTGGCGTGGGGCTGCCAAGGCCAGAGGGTCGCCGTCTGCCGAGCCTGCTCCCGACCAGGACTGCAGTCTGCACACAGCCTTGCGGGGACCTGCTTAAGGTGGGGCCCAGGGCAGTGCCTTCCTGACAAGTCCTGGGGACGCGCGTACACTCAAAGTCAGGAAGGCTGGCTTCCACCCGAGCACTGGGCTGGGGCGGGTGGGGCACGCACCGCGTCCGGCACATAGAAGATGCTGCGGATGCTGAGCGGCGCGTCCGTCCTGTAGTGCAGGGTATAGCGCGGCCTGTCATGGGCCTGTGCGATGTAGCGGTAGAACTCCTCGTGCTGCCCCTCGCCCACGTCCTTGGGGTCCATCATCCAGATCGCCTGGAAATGGAGGAACGGGGACGTTATTTCAGACACACCTTCCCAACAACGTGTGGGTGGAGCTTGCGGTGCCCAGTGCTAGACAGACACACGGACACACGCATGGACGGCTCTGAAACCAGTGCCCCGTCCCCAGCACAGTGTCAGGAAGAGCGAGGAGGCAAAACCTGGACAAGAATGCACACGACCGACAACAACTGCCAGGAGGTGAGAGGCTCAGGGAAGGCGATCGAGTTGGAAAGGGACACGGCATCAAGGTGCTCCCACCAGCTCGAGCCCTGAAAACACGGTAAGAAGCCAGACGCACAGGCCACATGATGTCTGATTCCATTTCTAGGAAACATCCAGAATAAGCAACCAGGAAGCAGACTGCAGTTACTGGGGGCTCAGGGAAGGGGCTGCTGATGGTGGGGGTCTGATTCTGGGGGGGGCCGGGGTGACCTGTTCCAGAACTGACGGTGCTGAGGGCAGAGTGACTGAACACAGCCAGGAGTGCGGGGTGTGACCTGTGAAGGTGACTCCCTGGTGCACCCACAGGTCTCACCACCCTGCCCGCCCCAACACCCCACCCTGGGGCTCGGACAGCCACCCCCAGGCCCATCTGCCTGGCTGGCCCGACAGGCAGCAGCTCAGCTCCGTGGCCACCGAGCCCGCAGGCAGCAGGCCTCACCTGCAGGGTGTTCATGCGCCTTCCGTTCAGGTACAAAGGGAAGCTGACAAAGTTGCTGTACTTTGTCACCACATCTGGAAGACAGAGAAACAACAATGAATGCTGGAAGCTTCTAGACACGAAAGCTCTGGGAGGCCTTGTCCTTGCCCTGCCCCCACGGGGAGTAGAACTTGCTCCAGAACTGGGTCTGGGGGCCCAGGCCACCCTGAGACATGCATACCTTCTTGGCAGCTGAATCAGGGTTTCATCGGTAACGCGACCCCTGGAAGGTGCTGGGCACATTCAGTAGCAACAGTGAGACCCGGAGAGCAGGGAGTACCTGGCACTGCACCCACTCTGGTTGTCCGAAGCCTGGACTCAGGCCGGGCGGGTGGCCAGTGACACCACACAGCAGTGGGACGAAGATGCGACCCTGAGCCCCCACAAAGCTTGCCCCAGAGGCCCAGGCTCACGCTCACCTCGAACCCGGGCCTCGCTGGCGAACTCTCTGCTGTCGGCCTTGAGGTGGACGATGATTTTCGTCCCAGTTCTAACTCCCGAGGCTTCGGCAACTTCAAACACCCCAGAGCTAAGAGGGAGAGGGGAGGTGAGTCCATTCGTCGGAGCTGACAAGGCCCGTGCGGCCCCAGGACTCGAACAGAAAGGGAGTTAGAGCCTTGCCGCTTCCGAACCCAGCTGCAAACCCTCCCCCAGGGACAGTGGTGCTGGGGTTGGGGTGCGGGGCCCCTGCTCATGAGCACAGCCTCTGGGCCTCATGTTCCCTGTGGTGGCTGGTGAGCACCAGACCCCGGGAGACCACCTCCTGTGAGACCTCCATGTTCTGGAGCCCCGGCTGGGCGCTGCCCCTGGAAAGCAGAGGCCTGTCGGGGCTGCAGTGGAGGGGGCACCTTGTCATCTCTCATCCCAGCTGACCTGGCCCCATGTTCATGGAACAAAACAGAAATCTCTGTTCTGATGAGGGACACGGGCTGTGCCCCAGCAGGGCGAGAATGCAGGTTCAGAAATTAAGTCTGGGTGTTCAGGAGACACACACTTGACCTCAGCCATGGCAGGTGCCAGCCTCCATGAAAAGTTGAGATGCTCCTGGACATCCACTCGTGAGGCAAGCCCAGCATGTGGCGGGCCAGCAGGAGGTGGGGTGGCCAGGGGCCAGAGGCCAGACCCTGACACCCCTGAGGAATCAAGGACACACCCTTAGAAGAGGCACCCACCCTGGAGCAGAGTGGGACCCAACAGCAAAAGGAGTTAAGACCCTGAGCGCGGGGCTCAGGCCTCCCATGAAAGCCCAAGACGCTGCTGGTGCTTCCAGGCCAGGCCTTGGTGGCCCAAGGCCTGGGGGACACTCTGTGGGTGATGTGGGGCCCACTCACTCACTCACCCATCCGAGAGCCACCGGTACCCGGGGCTGCCTGCGCCCACCGAGCGAGAATAGACCTCGACCCTGTCGGCCACCATGAAGGCTGAGTAGAAGCCCACGCCGAACTGGCCGATGATCTTGCCGCCAGCCTCTGCCTGGCTCTGCAGCGCGTCCAGAAAGGCCTGCGGGGTGAGGCCGGTCAGAAGGGCGTGTCAGACGGGGATGGACTGGCTTTGAACCTGGGGTCAGCCAGTCTCTAGCTATGGGCAAAGTACCCACTCCAGCTGGTACATCCAGCAAATAACAAACTACCTCTGAGGGTCCCATAATGACACAGGGAGCTCCTGGCACAAACACGCTGGAGGACAGTCCTCTGAAGCTGGCGACCAGCGCGTCTGGGACCAGCCCTGGTCAGAGCTGCCCTCAGGATGCTTGACCTGAGGGGAGCGGCGGTAGCACCCAAGGGAAGGTGGGGGCCTCACCTTCGACCCAGACCTGGCGATGGTTCCCAGGTTAGACACCAGCTCCTCCCGGCTCATCCCGACACCGGTGTCCTAGGAGACAGACAGGCTGAGCACCAGGGCGCGTGCGCGAACAGCCAGGTACAAGCGCAGCAGTCGGACCTGCTCACGGCCCGTGATATCACAGCAGGTTATCAGGAAAGGCGGATTCCAGTCACACCAGCCAGGCCTTACTGGGGAAAACCTCACCAGAGGACAGACACTCAGATACAGGGACAAAACAGAGTCCAGACAGAGCTTCACAGCATCACACGATCTGTGACAAAGGTTCCAAGACAGACCACTGCGGCCGGGAGGAATGGTGCCGAAACAAGCAGCAGCCACAGGCGGAGCAGCGCCCAGCCCATCTCCCTTACGCAGACACCACGTGATCAGAGGGCTAAGTGTAACAGCCAAGGCTGTGAAACTTCTAAAAGAAAAGACAGGAGGAAATCTTTTATCTCTCTGGAATAGGTAGAGACTACTTCAATAGGTCACTAAAAGCATGAAACATAAAAGTGATAAACTGCATTTCATTAAAAACTTATGCCTTTCAAAAGCCACTACCTAAGAAAATAAAAAGGCAAGTCACGGACTAGGGGAAAATATTCGCAAAGTATATCTGATATAGGACTCAAATCTAGACTATACAAAGAACTTAAAATGCAATAAAATGACAACAATTAAAAATGAGCAAAAATCTGAAAGGCATTTCACAAAGAAGATACATGAATGGCAAACACCTTTAACCATTAGGGAAATGAAAACTAAAACTACAATGAGAGACCCTGCTCGCTCACTAAAATGGCTGAAATTAAAAGACCAACAATGATGAGTGTGTCAAGGATGTGCTGTCAGGAGGGATGCAGAATGGGACACCTGCTTTTGGCAATGCTTGGCAGTTTCTTCTAAAGTTAAACAGACACTTTTCTTACAACCCAGCAATCCTATTCCAAGGTATCTACCCAAAAGAAATGAAAACATGTGTCCACACAAAGACTGAAATATTCACCGCAGTTCAATCCCTATCATCTCCAGTGCTCGCTGGAGAAGCTGGTGAAGAGACTGGTGAAGCTGTGATGCCTTCATACAGCAGAACACTTCTCAGTAACAGAAAGGAACAAACTACTGATCCTTCTGACCACATGGAGAACTCTCAAATCCACCGTGACAAGTGAAAAGTCAAACTCAAGAGACCACCTCCTGTGTAACTATGTTTATGTGAAATAGTAGAAAATAGAAAACCATAGCAATGGAAAGCAGGTCAGTGGCTGATGAGGGCTAGGAAGGGTGGGGAATGCTGCATGATGACCCCAGTGATACGGTGGGCCCACGACTGTGTGTGTTAGTCCAAACTCCCTGAACACGTGAACTTGGGGGACCTGATAATACGTAAACATACTTCAATAAAGCTTCTTAAAACAACAGCAGCAGCCGGCAAGAAAGGCACACATGCAGAGAGCAGAGGAGCAGATGGAAGATCACAGTGCAGCAGCCGTTTTGAGCAGCGGAGCCAGGCCTGCTGGGAAGAGACGCACAGGGACGGACGCCTCACAAAGACGTGGGCAGCAGGGCCTAGAGTAGCTACCTCGGCAACATGACGGTCCCCAGGCCCACCGCCTGATGAACCCCACTTCTGCCTTTCTAACTTTCTGACCTGAAACTGTAATAGCCACCAAAAGTATTGCTGTGTCTACAGTAAGATTGTCAATCTAAACAGCTGACTGTGATTAAAATACAGCACCAGAGAATATACAATAACATGCAGTAAAAGTAGGGTCAAAAATGTGAAGAGCACAGCTGACCCTTGAACAACAGCAGCTGGTTGAGTCTGTGGATGCAGAACCGTGGGTACAGAGGAACCACAGAGGGAGACCCACAAATGTGGAGGAACCAGGTATCCAGAGGACAGGCTGTAAGTTCTGTGTGGATCTTAGTGAGGAGGGCCTGTCCCACCAACCCAAGTGTTGTTCAAGGGTCACCTTATATAAAAAATACTCTGTGGTTTAAAAATCTGTTTAGGGAATTCCCTGGTGGTCCAGTGGTTAGGACCCCACGCTCCCAGCACTGACAGCCCGGGTTCAATCCCTTTTTGGGGAAGTGAGATCCCACAAGCCACACAGCACGGTCAGAAACCTTCTTTACCCTGTCTGGGTATGTAGGCAAACCCGGTCAGACATACTGAAATGTTATCTTTGAATGATGGGGCTCCTCTTCAAAGAGGGAACCCTCTTACACTGTTGATAGGAATGTAAATTGGTGCAGCCACTATGAAAAACAATATGAAGTTTCCTCAAAAAACTAAAAATAGAGTTGCCACATGATCTAGCAATCCCACTCCTGGGCATATATCCAGATAAAGCTCCATTCAAGAAGACACACGCACCCCCATGTTCACAGCAGCACTGTTCACAATAGCCAAGACATGAAACAACCTAAATGTCCGTCGACAGATGAAGGAAAAGACGTGGTGTGCGTGTCACACACACATGCACACAATGGAGTATTACTTAGCCGTAAGAATGAAATAGTAAGAATGAAACAGTGCCATCTGTAGCAACATGGATGGACTGAGAGATTAGAGAAAGACAGTTATCATATAGTATCACTCAGATGTGACTCTAAAGTAAGACACAAATCTATGAAATAGTGACAGAATCACAGACATAGGGAACAGACTTGCAGCTGCCACGGGACAGGGCAGGTGGAGAAGGGAAGGACTGGGAGTTTGGGGTGAGCAGATGCAAACTGGAATATATAGGAGGTAAACATCAAGGGCCTACTGTATACAGCACAGGGAACTATATTCAGTTAAAGGTGGTCAGCAGGTCACTGGGAGCCTAGAGACGTGATGGACAGGCAGGCCATCTCCCAGTCCATCGGGGAAGGTACCTGGATTGTGATGGTGCCTCTGTCGGCGTCGGTCTGCAAGTGAATCTCCATGTCTGGCAGCGCTTGGCCTTCAGACACCAGCTTATGACGCAGCTTTTCCAAGGCATCGCTCGCGTTGGAGATGAGCTCGCGAATGAACACCTACGGAAATGGAGATGAGACGCCGTGCTGCAGGACCCATCTGTCAGCAGCCTCTGCAGCAGTGTTACCGGCTGGGGTGGGGGGAGGAAGCGTTTATCCAGATAAAGACTTCCCGTTGTCCTCAAAGCCAGTTTCCCCAGAGTCGCCCGCAGGATGACTGGAGGTGGATCATGTTCCCCTGGTCCAGTTTTCTGTCACCTCTGACTCTACTGCTCCTTCCTCAGCATCAGCCTGGAGCTAGGAGTCTGTTACTTCCAACTTTAAGGGCCCCATGAGACAACTTCTTTCTCAACTCTTGCCCAGGGATCTCAAAATATCCTCAAAACATATTTTCTCTTCTCCATGAAGGGCTCACCAGCTTCACTTAATCTAGTAGGTTGCCACAAACCAGATCTCCCACGTTCAGGAGAAAAGGGGGCAACAGGCCCCACGACCGACCCGGGTATGCAGAGCCCTTCTCCTCTGATAAACCTCCACTTACAGTCAGATGCAGCACATGGGAGGGCTGACCTGCCCCGAGAGAGAAGAAGCTGGGTGTCACGGGGCCACCTGGGGATGGAGTTTAGCAGGACAAGACCTGGAAATACTTCCTGGAAGGTCCTTTCATTTTGGAAAGCTGTACTTTATCCCTCTCAAATTCTCTGCATTTTAGCAACAAAGAACATGGAATGATGGTTCACCACGGCCTGTCAGCCCGGAGCAGCTTCATCTCCTCACAAAGGCCCCGGGCGCTCCTTGCCGCTCTGCTCCACACAGAGGGGTCTTCTTCCTTCAGCCCCACAGATCGTGGCTAGTGACGCCAGGTGATGAGGGAGGTGAACCCAGGGTCCAGAGCCCATGAGCAACATCCCAGAAATGGATCTCAGCAGGGCCCCACACCAACACCTGAGACTTTTAAATTAACAGCAAAATACATTACTTCCCAGGTTCAGTGTGGCTCAAAGAATCACCGGGATATATCTGTCCATAAACCCCAATGGATTTTGGTAAGAATACTCTCATTGGTAACCAAGATCAGTACCTGTCCAAATTTAATGCCTTCTCACTGCTAACCCACTAGCTGGGATTTTCCCAGGACAGCACAGAAATAGTCTTGCCAACAGAACCAGCCAGCGCTGGGAGTGATTAGTAGGCACGAACCTCTTTTTCTGAGTACAGGGAACGGGCAACAATGTCTAGGAGCTTCTTTGTCTCAGCCTGGAACTCGTGTTTGGTAGCAGAACCTAGTAATGAACCACAGATGCAACCAGGAAAGTTCAACGTCTTTTTTCACAGAAGAACATGCTTTGCAACATTCAAAAAAATCTTTAAGGTAAGGAGTTTTAAACATTTTTCAAAACAGTAAACAAAAAAAGAACAAAAAAAACAAAAACAAAGCCAAGCACCTGGGGCTCAGGCAGAAGAGCAGATCAGGGGTCCCCGCTCCCCGAGAAGCGCGGACAAGCCTGCACCCACCCTCCTCGTCGGGGCCTGCAGGACTCAGGTCCCGTGGCTCAGAGAAGCCGTCGACCTGCCTCCACAATCAGACCCCAGATTCTATTCTTGAATGAGGTGGTTTCCAGATTAATCATTTAGAAAGCAAAGGAGAAAACCTCACTCCTCTTAACCCAAGCATTAAGTACTCTGTTGCTGTCTCATCTGAAATCCAGAAATGGACCCTCGGCAGGACCGGCTCCGGAGCCTGCCCTCCACACATCCTAGGATCGCAGGGCCGTGCTGAGCTTCCGTTCGCTTGGTGATCATTAGCAGATGTGCAGGCGCCTGCGCCAACTCCCGGTGACCACCAGAGGGCGCCAGACGCGCCAGGATGGAAGTCAGAAGTGCTGGGGAAGCCGGAAACGCAGGAGGCATTGTTTTGGGAACCCCTCCCTCCAACCAAGCCCTTCCTCCGTCTCAAGTGAGTGCGTGGCTCCCTCAAGCACTGCTTCTGCCTCAATAACCCCCCTCGAGGGGGCAGCGGACTCCAGGTCCCTGGCCACAGGCCTCACCCCGCACCACGCCTCACCTTGCACAGTCTCCGAGCTGCTGATGACCGAGTGCAGGGGCCCGGCCTCCGCCTGGTCCTCAGCAGCCTGGGAGCTGAACGGCCGTCCCACGTGGAAGCTCGAGGCCAGGCTTTGCCTGGGACCCCAGGACTGAGCTGGGGGCCTCCAGGGACACAGAACTGGTTTTCCTGAAAAGACAAACATGAGGAAGAATGTGAGTTAACAGGACAGGACATAATACCCTGATTTGTTCTGGCAGGTGCTGATGTGGGCTTCCTAAAGCAGGCTCCAGAGACCAGTGTCACCCTGGAGAAATCCGAAGTGACAAGCACTGTGCATCTAGCCGGTAGTTGGCGGGTAGTTTTGCTAACACCACCCCACATGTGGCAAATACCAAGAACGCAGAGGACTTGGGGCAGAACGGCAGGAATGGGCAGGTACCTCCGATCCTACTTCCCACACGCGCCCCCAATTTGGTGCACAAACCCACCAAACTCGCATGTACCTCCATGCTCACAGCCCCTCCCAGAGCCAGAAATAACGACAGGCCAGCCTTCCTTACTATGTAACTAACATGGAAAAAGGAGAAAAAATACTCCCTAAGAGGGAGCCAAATTTTTAGATGTGCATGTTCCAAAACTGTCCCATTGTCTTCCAAAGAATCTTCATTCCTTTCCTCTCCTATCCACAAGAGTCTTTTAAATTAGTGTAAAGTCTGCAAACCAGGGCATGATCTTCTCTGCCTCATAACTAGGAACGGGATTCAGTGTCTCTCCAGCTCCTTTTTGGTAACTTCCTGTTCAGCACAGTGGACCAAGGAACCACTGCGTGGACAGACAGAAAACCCACCCCCACGACACTGCAGCGCTGGCCCGGCGTGGCTGCCGGACGTCAAAGGAAGACACACGGCCCCACCACCCAACGGGCAGGATGCAGCCAGTCCTCACCAGCACCCTGAAGACACTGGCCGCGGCCAGCACTGTGCAGAAGGGGCTTGCTGCCCGGCACTCTCAAGGCTCTGCAACACAGGACACGCCGTGTCAAAGTCTAGGCCACGGCAAGCTGCAGCTGCCTGTTACACACTACGCATGTGTGGCGGTCAGGAAGGAATGATTTAGAAGTAACTCGTGGCTTTCAAAATCAACGTTATCAGCTTCCACATTCCTACAAGGTGTAAATATCTGCCTTCTCTTTAAGCTTATTTTTGGATTTACAGATAACACACTTGAGCCTTTACTAAAGGAGGCTCTAAATGAGGAATACCTTTAAAACCACCCTAACTTAGAAAACATTCAGTTTCCAGATAGTCTGAATATTTAATTCCCTGGCCTAGCTGCACTGTTCACTTCATCCATAGAGCTAACCTGTCCCCCCTAAAAAACTGGGCTATTTCTTCTGGAATTAAGTGGCACTTGGTTACAGCATTCAAGTATGCACTAGCCAAGGCAGGGCTGCTGGGGTCCCTGTGGTCCCAGATGGTGCTGCGCAGGAGACGTGCGACGCCAGCCGACTGTGACCCCACACTGCCTCCCCTTCCAGGGACAGCGCTCCTGGCTCCTCACAAAAGCTGGGGACCCTATGCTTTAAAGTGAGGGGACTTCAGGCTGAAATCAGTGGGATACGAGACCTGGCGCGGCCTCAGAATGCAGTCTGGACTCAGTTCTCCATGGAGCACCGCCCTCCACGTACAAGCGCTTGGATCACCGGCATTGGTAGTGATGGGGCGGCCCCCGGAGGAAGACGGGCGGCAGCCCCAGAAGCACAGACTGGCAGTGTTCCTGACGCTTCCACGTAAGCCCGAAGACACTGAAAGTATTTTAGAGATTCTTACATCGAACAACCGCTCCCTGTTCAGGGCCCTCAGGAAAGGAGAGAGAAAGAAAGTGTGTGTGTGTGAGAAAGTGTGTGTGTGTACGTGCGTGGTGTCCCTGTGTGTGTGTATGTGTGTACGCGTGTGGTGTCCCAGTGTGTGTGTGTGTGTGTGTGTGTGTGTGTACGCGCGTGGTGTCCCAGGGCGCCTTCTTCCAGCAGTGACACGCCGGGTGCACTGATTCTGGGCCCCTGGCCTCCCCAGTTCTCCCACTGCCCTCGCCCCGGCATACCTGGGGTCCTTGGCCTTCCAGAGGGTCTCCTGCCTGCACACTGTCTCTTAAACTCAACTACTTAATCTTCTGACACCAACTCCATCTCGATATTTCTGATTTCAGGGGACTCATTCCTGAACACAACAACCCCACCAACTCCAAGGGCCTCAGGCTGGCATTCCAGGCCCTCCACCAAGCAGCAGCCTGGACCTCCAGGGCCCACTCTTTCCTCCCGGCTGCAGGCATGCAGCCGCCCGCCCAGGGGAAGGATCCCTGACTGCAGCCCTGCCCCGCTTCCTGTCCCACCCTCCTGCTCACGGTCCTTTTCTCATCATCTGCCTCTTTGTCCTGTCAGGAAAGAACAGGTCACATTCCCTCACGCCCAGTTATAAACCATCTTTACCCCCAAAGAAAACCAGAAATCACACAAACTGAACAATTTAGCGGATAAGGGTGCCTCTCCTTTTCAGAGCCCCAGAAACTACCTGTTTTAAACCTGCTCCCAGACTGGGGAGGGATTATGACCGGCACATTTTATTTCCATTCTTCTGTGCATAAATATTTTTATCAAGAACACATCTTAGGGCATCCCTGGTGGCTCAGTGGTAAAGAATTCATCTGCTAATGCAGGAGACACAGGTTTGATCCCTTGCCCACATACCAAGGGGCAACTAAGCACATGCACAAGCACTCAGCCTGTGCTCCAGAGCCCAGGAGTCACAACTACTGAGCCACATGCCACAAGTACTGAAGTCCACGCACCCAGAGCCTGTGCTCTGAAATGAGAAGCCCGCACATCACAACTAGAGAGCAGCCTCCACACTCCACAACTAGAGAAAAAGCCCGTGCAGCAACAGACCCAGCACAGCCAAAAATAAACAAGTAAATAACGTTTTAAAAAAAGAACACATCTTAGCGACTGCTGTTTTAGTACACATAAAGCTGCTTATTCTTTTTAATGAACAAATAATAATCCACTGTAATGAATGAGTATTTAACTAGTGTTCAACTGATGGATGTTTAAACTGTTTCCTGTCTTGTGCTGTTGAAAATAATGTTCCAGGTGATCAAGAGTTATCTATTGCATGTTTACCCTTCATGGAAGAAAGGAGATACAGGGAAATATCCATGTTCCCACTCGTTTGTGCAAAAGCAACAGGAAGGATTAACCAGAAACTAATGAGATTGTGTATTCATTTCCTAAGGCTGTCATAACAAGGGACAGGGTGCCTTACAACCACAGATTAATCTCTCCTGGTTCTGGAGGCCAGAAGTGCAAAATCAAGGTGCCGGCAGGGCCGAGTCCTCCCAGGGCCCCGAGGGACAGTCTGTCCACACCTTCCCCTGGCTTCTGGTGCTGCCAGTAGCCCCAGGCTCGTGGCTGCCTCACCCCCATCTCTGCCTCTGTCCTCACACAGCCTCTCTTTCCCTGGGGGTCTCCTCAGGTCTTTCTCTCCTGGGTTTGGGGCTTACTCTAACCCAATACGACCTCATCTTATTACATCGACAAAGACCCTCTTTCCAAATAAGGTCATGCTCACAGATGAGGGCGTGCTCACGTCTCTGGGGGCACACGATTTAAACCACAAGAAACTGGGTACCCGGGGTGTTTGCTTCCTGGGGCTGCTGTGGCAGAGCACCCTGACGAGGCCACGGTTCCGGAGGCTGGAGGAATGAAGCCCAAGTGCTGGCGGAGCTGCAGGGGGAACCCGCTCCACCCCCTTCCCAGCCTCAGGGGCCTCAGGGTGCCTCAGCTTGGAGATGGCGGTATCCTCCTCGGCTCATGTCTGCCCCTGGGTTGGAATTCCCCTTTTTATAAGGACACATCAAATTGGATCAGGGCCCACCCTAATGATCTTTAACTGGATCTTCTGCAAAGACCCCATTTTCAAACAGTATCGTGTTCACAGGTCCTGGGGTCAGAATTTCAGTGTCTTTGGGGGACTTGCGATTTGACCCATAACAGATGTGTGGGAACAGAATGGAGAAAAGAAGGGTGGGGATGAGGGAGCAGAACTGAGGCAATATGACATTTCTGAGCATCCTTTTCCCTCCTGACTCTCAGAACCATGGTCGTGTTTCACAAACCCAAAGAGAAAATAGTTAAGAGCAACCAGAGTGTGTGGAGAACATAAAACGAAATGCAAACAGTAACAAACGTGCATAACTGTATGATGAACAACACAGCTGCCCTGAGAGAACCCACCTAAGTCACGTGGGGGTTGGGGGTTAAGGGCACAGGAGCCCCCCACCCCGTGAAGTTGAAAACCCAAGTATGGCTCTCTCCAGTTGGCCCTCCAACACAACCACACCCGCACTTGTGGATTCCACCCAGCTGCAGACTGCAGCACTGCAGTACCCACTTAGTGGGGGAAAAAGCACAAATAAGGGGACCCTCGCAGTTCAAACTGGGCTCTTCAGGGTTAAGTGTACACTGTGAAGCTAGGCTCAGAAAGGACAGCATACAGTCACTGCAGCAGCAGCAGACCACGCACCTGAGCACAAGTCAAGGGCAGGGAGGCCAGGGTGAATGTGTTATGCTGCAAGTGGAGGCACCAGTGTAGTGCAGAAATAAACGTCAAGGTGCGTACAAGTGTATGACCACACACACGTGCACCTCCTGACTTTGTCCAGGGACAGGCCCAGAGGCAGCGACACCCCGCAGCAGTGAGCACTCCTCCGAGGAGAGCGACCGCCTTGGACCTGCCTCCCAGGAAATGCTGGCATCCTGGGCAAACAGGTGGGTGGTCACCCCCGCCCCCCCCCCCGCCCAGCCGGCACTCGGATCTCTAGTGTGTGAACACCTTTCTCCCACAGAAGGAACTGAGGCCACTGGAGAATACACTGGATGAGCCTGGAAGGCCCGGGGTGCCAGAGGTGGTGACGGGATGCGCCAGGAGGGCACAGGCTCCCAGTGTTGAAATCCAGGACAACCTGGGCAACTCAACAGTGACAGCGGTGGACTGTCAGCAGGCGAACAAAGCAGACACAAGTCCACTTGCAGAAACAGTCAATAAACCGAGGAGAAGCCCTCTTCCTGACAGCAGTAAAAGTAAGCAGAACCATGGAAGCAGACAACCGCCACCAGGCAAGCGACAGGTACAGATGGCTGAGGGGCGTTCACTGCAAAAAGAACATCTGCAGAATCTCAGAGTCTCTGCCCTGCCCCGGTTTCGAAGACAGAAACGGTACTTTATGGTGCAGTAAGTGGCAGATAACCTTTAATTGAGCAACCACAGTCATCATCATCATCATCAGGAATGAGATGTATCCACATACTGCAACTCCTGGTGGCATGAGGGGGCAGTCTGTCTTCTGTCGTCGTCTCACTAAAACCACACCTCAAGCTAATCAAGAAAACACCAGACAAACCCCAACAGAGGGAAACTCTCTAAAGTAACTGGCCAGTACTCTTCAAAAGTGTCAAGATCCTGAACGAACAACCCAGACTGAAGAGACACAAGTATGCAGGATGGAGGGTCCTCGGCCAGCAAAGGACATGGATGGGAAACCAGAGCCCAGTGAGACTGACATATGGCTGAGTAGTACTGTGTCCATGTTATTTCAGTTTCCAATAATTACACCATGGCCATGAAAGATACAAATATTAGGGGAAACTAGGGGAAGACTGAGTACTCTTTCTATAATGTCTCTGTAAAGTACAAAATATTTCAAAATAAAAAATATTTCAAAATGCTACTGCCAAGATGGTGTTGTTATGAAACTTTTGGATCTTTGCTTATTAGGTAAAAATTTTACTGTAGTTTTTCTATTTCCCTCCTATTACATTTCTCTTATGAGTAAGACTGAACATCTATTCATATTTTAAAATATTTTCTATTTCCTTTTTCATTAATGGACTGTTGATACCCTCTGATCATTTTCTACTAATTTTTTCTTATTGATTTGTAAGAACTCCTTATATATTAAGGAAATTAGTCTTTTTGCTTGAAAAGGACTTCCTTGTTCCAAGATTACATTTCCCATGTCTTATTTTTCCTATTCCTTTTGTTTTTTTCCCACCTAATATTCAGAATATTTTTGAGTATTTAATAATGTTGTTTATGACTGGAATAATATAAATCCTCAGAGTTGAGAAAAGGGGAAAAAAAAAAAAGCAACCCATATTTTCAACCAGGATTTTAAGACTTTCTATTATATTCCAAGATTATATTAATCAATAGTACTATCAAAAGCAGGTATGATTTCAGGTTAACTGAACTTTCTTCAGGTTTTTCCAGTAGTCATGTATGGATGTGAGAGTTGGACTATAAAAAAAAGCTGAGCGCTGAAGAATTGATGCTTTTGAACTGTGGTGTTGGAGAAGACTCCTGAGAGTCCCTTGGACTGCAAGGAGATCCAACCAGTCAATCGTAAAGGAAATCAATCCTGAATGTTCACTGGAAAGACTGATGCTGAAGCTGAAACTCCAACACTTTGGCCACCTGATGCGAAGAGCCGACTCATTTGAAAGGACCCTGATGCTGGGAAAGATCAAAGGCGGGAGGAGAAGGGGACGACAGAGGATGAGATGGTGGATGGCATCACCGACTCAATGGGCATGAGTTTGAGTAGGCTCTGGGAATTAGAAGATGGACAGGGAGCTGCAGTCCATGGGGTCGCAAAGAGTTGGACACGACTGAGCAACTGAACTGAACTGAACTTTCTACAATGATTTTAAGAATAAACCAACAGTGCAATAAGCCTGCCTGAACCAGATAAAAACACACTCTGTCCTCATGCTCCCCCTACACCCTAAAGGAAAAAGCACAAACCTCAGTGTCAGGCTACAACATATTAATTTGTTTGGTGGTTTGGGATCACAGAATGGGAAGCACAGATAGTCTGAATCTGACACACACATCCACCAGTGCTCACACTGTTTCCTCTACCTGCCATTTCTTTCCACCTAAACTGCTTCAGGGCCCAGTGTGAGGCCCTCTCTGTCACCCGGCCTCCCTCCCAGTATACAGTAATCTCTCCCTACTATGAATTAGAGCACTTATTTTCCATGCCACTAATTTAAAACTTGTTACAAGCCAGTTTGTGGCATTTCTTGTATTAACTTTGTCTTAATATATAATATCTCACCGAATTAGAGCAGGGACAAGCTTATATTACTTGGTGTCAAACTCTCTGAAGGCAAGAACATCCATATTTCTCTGAATGCCAAAGCATCTGATGCAGAAGTTTTTTTTTTTAAGTCTTGAAACTTTTATCAACAAAAACATCACTACACTCAAGCAGAAGCACATTCAATCAGCCAACAGATGGCGGTAGTGATCCTGCAAGGCCATTCTGACTAGTAAGCATCAACTGAAAATGCAACTGCCAGTAGGGGCTCATGAAGAAAGGCACATGAATCAAAACACACTGGGTATGTTCTTTCCCTCTGCTTTCTTTAAAAAAAAATCCGTCTTTCTTATAGATCCGCCATAGTTCTCACTATACTTTTGCTTCATAATGGCATCTAAGTTACATACTTTGGATACACGCACACTATTTTAAGCTGTGAGAAATGCACTGATTGTTTTTCTGGAATTACATATCCCAAAATCTCCCACTTTCTCAAGTGTGACATTGGGTAAGAGCAATTTCACTTTTGTCTTTACTGCATGGAGTGCCACTTCCTGTATGGCTGAGTTTGTGGCTAACAACCACGAACTTAGGAACAACAAACAAGAAGACAACGAAGGCCCTGGAGAGTCAACAAAGCAGGGGGATTCTGGACAGCCAAAGATAAGAGCACAGAATAAGCGCAGGTTCAACAAAGGGTGGCTACAACTCTAAGAGAAAACACACACGATGTGTACTTTTCTGGCCTAAAGAACCACAGGAGAGATTCGGAAAACCACAGAATATGAAAAGTGAAGGGAGGAAATCCCAGAAAGAGGGAGCCTCCAATTTGGGGAATAATAATTCTAAGTATCTGGCTGACCTCCAGTCCAAACTGCAAGCAGTCCAGTTAAGGAAAAAGGGTCAAACACTGCCTAAGAGAAAATGTTAGCAGCTGGGGCCAATCAGGTTAATATCCACCTTTAAAACAACAAATACCCTTCAGAGGAATATAACAGAATCCAGAAATTCCACAAGGCATCATCCACAACGTCCAGGGTGCAATAAAAAGTTACTCAGCAAACAGAGAAACAGAAAAATATAATCCCTGTTCAAGAGAAGTGTCAGTCAATGACAACTGGTGGACATGGGTTTTAAGACAGCCATTATAACAATACTGTGTCATAGAGCAAAATATGCGCAAAATAAAAGATGAGAAGTTTCAGACATAAACTATACACGAAGAACTAAGTGGAAATCCTACATATACAAAATATCGTATCTGAAACTTAAAAATTGACTAGGAGGCTTAACAACCAAATGGAAACAACAGAGAAAAGTCTATGAACTTGAAAATAAATTGACAGAAATTATTCAAGGTGAAATAGATTACAAATAAATGAACAGGGTCTCAGACATACATGGGACAACAGAAAGGAGTTTAACATTTGGAATCCCAGAAGGAGAGGAGAAAGAGAATAGGGCAGGAAAAAATATCTGAAGAAATAATAACTGGAAAATTTCCCTAAAGTTGGTCAAAGACAAACTTAAAGACTCAAAAATCCAGTGAACCACTAGCAACATAATATCAAAGAAAAGCACTTAGGCATATCGTAACCAGACTGTTGAAAACAAAATGAATAGAGAAAATCTTGGCAGCAACTAGAAAAAAACAAGACATTATTCGGGGGAACAATAACTTGAATGACAGCTAACTTTTCACCAGAAATAATGGAGGCTGAAAGACAATGGTACAACATCTTGTCATAAATAACAGACCTGAACTAAAAGAAATGCTACAGTTCTTCAGGCTGAATGTAAATGCTATGAGATGAAAACTTGGATCTTCAAAAAAGAATGCAGAACATCAGAAATAGTAACCTAGATAAACACTAAAGAATTTTTTCTAGTTCTTTAAAATACATACAAAAATTAAAACATTGTTTTACCAATGTTTAAAGTCAAAATTAAAATAAATTAAAACTATATAATATATACAAAAATTAAACACTATTTTACCAAAGTTTAAACCAAAAATTAAAGCACTGTCTTGTGGGGTTTATAACATATGTACATGCAGTGCATATGACAAATGTAACATAAAGGATGGGTTGGAAGGAGGAAATGTACCTATATAGTTGCAAGGTTTCTATAGTCTATATGGTGTATTACAATACTAATTCTAAATAGACTATGAGAAGTTAAGGATGAACATTACACTCTCCAGAGTAACCAAAAAAAAATGATGCAAAGAGGTATAGCTAAAAAAGCATTGGTAAACCAACATGGAATTCTGAAAAATATTTACTTGATCCAAAAGACTACAGGAAAGGTAGAAGAGACGTAAAAATAAGAAGGGACAAATGACAATGATAGAGATAACCTGACTATATCAATAATTACATTGATCAATAATTACAAGTCAATGGGCTAAACACTCCAATTACAAGGCAAAGATTGTCAGAATTGATAGAGCAAGACCTAATTATACACTGTTCACAAAATAACCTGCTACAATGCAGGAGATGTGGGTTCGATTCCTGGGTCGGGAAGATGCCCTGGAGAAGGAAGTGGCAACCCACTCCGGTGTTCTTGCCTGGGAAATCTAATGGATAGAGGAGCCTGGTGGACTATAGTCCACTGGGTCATAAGAGTTGGATAAGACTTAGTGATTAAACCACCACCACAAAACAATCACTTTAAATATAAAACTCAGGGATTTCCCTGGTGGTCCAGGGGTTAAGACTACATGCTTCCACTGCAGTGTGGACGTCATCCTTGGTTGGGATCTCACATGCCGTATGGTGCATTCATTTTCCTTTTGGAAAGGAAATTAATAAAAAAAAGAAATGCCATGTAAAAATACGGATAAAAAAGGTGGGTGTGGCCACATTAGATCAGACAAAGTAGACTGCAAAATAAAAGTATTACCAGGGAAAAAGAAGCCTATACCAGAATGATAAAAGTTGCAGTTCACAGCAAGATCCTCTATGACCCACCCACCAGTGGAAATAAAAACAAAAATTAACAAATGGGATCTAATTAAACTTAAAAGCTTTTGCACAATGAACAAAACTATAAGCAAGGTGAAAAGACAGCCTTCAGAATGGAAGAAAATAATAGCAAATGAAACAACTGACAAAGAATTAATCCCCAAAATACACAAGCAGCTGGACTGTGGTGTTGGAGAAGACTCTTAAGTGTCCCTTGGACTGCATGGAGATCAAACCAGTCCATCCTAAAGGAAATCAACTCTGAACATTCATTGGAAGGACTCATGCTGAATCTGAAACACCAATACTTGGGCCACCTGATGCAAAGACCTGACTCACTGGAAAAGACCCTGATGCTGGGAAAGACTGAAGACAGAAGGAGAAGGGGACGACAGAGGATGAGATGTTGGATGGTATCACTGACTCGATGGACATTGAGTGTGAGTAAGCTACAGGAGATGGGAATGGACAGGGAAGTCTAGTGTGCTGCAAAGGGGGTCGCATGATATATGCAGCTCAATACCAGGAAAACAAACAACCCAATCAAAAAGTGGGCAAAAGAACAGACACTTCTCCAAAGAAGAGATACAGATGGCTAATAAACACATGAAAAGATGCTCAACATCACTCAATATTAGAGAAATGCAAATCAAAACCACAATGAGGTATCATCTCATGCTGGTCAGAATGGCTGCCATCAAAAAGTCTACAAACAATAAATGCTGGAGAGGGTGTGGAGAAGAAATGGGAAACCTCTTATATTATTGGTGGGTATGCAAACTGGTACAGTCACTGTGGAGAACAGTATAGAGATTCCTTAAAAAACTGGGAATAGAACTGCCATATGACCCAGCAATCCCACTGCTGGGCATACAGCCTGAGGAAACCAGAACTGAAAGAGACACATGTACTCCAGTGTTCACTGCAGCACTATTTACGACAGTTAGGACATGGAAGCAACCTAAACGTCCATTGGCAGATGAATGGATAAGGAAGTTGTGGTGCATGTACACAATGGAATATTACTCAGCTATAAAAAGGAACACATTTGAGTTCGTTCTAATGAGGTGGATGAAACTGGAGCCTATTATACAGAGTGAAGTAAGTCAGAAAGAGAAACACAAATACCGTAATTAAAAAATATATATGGAATTTAGAAAGATGGTAATGATGATCCTACATGCAGTGCAGCAAGAGACACAGATGTAAAAAACAGACTTTTGGACTCTGTGAGAGAAGGCAAGGATGGGATGATTTGAAAGAACAGCACTGAAACATGTTTATTACCGTATGCAAAACAGACGGCCAGTGCAAGTTCAATGCGTGAAGCAGGGCACCCAGAGCCGGCGCCCCGGGACAGCCCAGAGGGATGCGGTGGGGAGGGAGGATGGACAGAGGGGCGACGAGGACGGGGGTGCACGCGCCCGTGGCTGATCTGTGTTGATGTGTGGCAAAAAGCCTCACAATATTGTAAAGTAATCATCTTCCAATTAAATAAATTTTAAAGAAATGCAGTTCATCAGGAAAACTTAATCATGAACATATTTGCCTAATAACAGCTTCAAAATAAATGAAATCAAAACTGAAAGAATCAAAAGAAAAAAACAAATGCACAATCATAGCTGGAGATTTTGACACCTGGCTCAGTAAATGACAGAAACAAAGCGAAAAAAAAAAAAAAACCAACAAATCAAGACACAGACCATCCAAGCTACAGTATGAAACACTTTTGCTTAATGGATATTTATCCAGTACTATATACCTAGCAACCGCAAAATACAGTTCTTGAAAATATTCTTTTCATGTACACATGGTATATTCACTGAGAAAGACCATAAAGTGGACCAGACTCTCAATTAATTTTAGAAGAACAAAATCATACAGAGTAAGCTCTCTAAATACAACAGAATTAATTTAGAATCGATAATAATAAAATATCAGGCTTCCCTAGTGGCTCAGGGGTAAAGAATCCGCCTGCCAATGCAGGAGACATGGGTTCAATCCCTGATCTGGGAGGATCCCACAAAGCCACGGAGCAACTAAGGCTGTGCCCCACAACTGCTGAGCCTGGGCTCCAGAGCCGGAGAAGAGCGACTGAGCCCGCGTGCTGCAACCACTGAAGCCTGCACGCCCGAGAGCTGCACTCCAAAACAAGAGAAGCAGCCCTGCTCCCCGTAACTAGAGAAAAACCCGAGCAGCAATGAAGACCCAGCACAGTCAAAAATAAATAAGTGTGTGTGTGTGTATATATATATAAAATAAAATATCTAGGAAACCTCAAGTATCTGGAAATTAACATATTCTAAATGATCCATGGGTCAAAGAAGAAATTACACGGGAAATTAGGTAACATTTAATACTTAATGAAAATACAATATATATAAATAAATACATAAAATATATAAAATACAATATATTAGAAGTTGTGGGATACACCTAGAGACGCATGTAGCAGGAAACTTACAGCTTTAAATGCTTGTGAGAAAACAGGCTTAAAACTGACGGCCTAAGACATCACCTTAAAGTACAACAACAACAACAAAGAAGTACAAAATCAAACGCAAACACAGGAGAAAGGAGGAAACGACAAAGAGCAGAAATCAATAAAATAGAAAATGGACAAGTAATACAGAAAACAAACAAAGCCAAAGTTGACTCTTGACAAAGATGAACAGAAGAAAAGCTCCTAGCTAGACTGATGAAGAAAGGAGAACACTAATCATAAACAACAGGAGTGAAGGGTATTGTCACAAATTCTACAGAAGCCCAGAATTTCTACTGAATTCTATCAGTTATGAGGAAGAAATAACACCAATCTTACACAAAGTTTCAGAAAATAGAACAAGGAATTGCTTTTCTTCAATTTTTGAGGATAGCATAACTCTATCAAAACCTGACACAGACATCACATAGACACACACACAGTAAAAATAACACACCAAAAAAACCAAAAAATAATACACCAATATCCCTCATGGACACAGACATGGAGGTCCTTAATAAAATATAAACAAGGAAAACCCATTAATATATAAAAATTATACTACATCATGACAAAGCAGATTTATCTCAAAGATGCAAAGGCTGGTTTGATACTGCAGGTTCAGTTCTAGACCACTGCAATAAAGCAACTACTGGGATAAAGTCACTCAAATTTGGGGGTCTCCTAGCGCATATAAAAACTATGTTCACTCTATACTATGGTCTGTTAAGTGTGCAACAGCATTACATCTAAAAACACAAGGTACGGACCTTAATTCAAAAATGCTTTATTGCTAAAAAAATGCTAAGCATCATCTGAAACTCCAGCAAATCACAATCTCTGCTGGTGGAGGTCTTGCTCTGATGTCGGTGGGTGCTGACTGATGAGGGTGGTGGTGCTGAAAGCTGGAGTGTCTATGGCAATTTCTCAATCTCTCCCTTTCACAAAGGTTTCTCTGTAGTATGTGATGCTGTTTGATAGCATTTTACCACACTTTATACAGGTTGTGGTTTGTGGTACCCCAAAACGATTACAAGAGCAAAACATCAAAAATCAAAGACCATTGTAACAAATATAAAAATAATGAAAAGGTTTGAAATACTGGGAGACACAGACATGAAGTGAGCAGATGCTATCAGAAAAACAGTGCTGACAGACTAGTTCGACACAGGGTTGCCACGAATCTTCAATTTGTAAAAAATGCAATTATCTGTGAAATGCAATGAAGCAAAGCACTATAAAGTGAAGTAGGCCTGTAAACAGTCAATCAATATAATTAACTCTACTACACAAAAAAATAATGCAGCAAAAGAAATAGTAGTAACGAGCTTGGAATAAAGGAGCGACTGAGAGCAGAGTGGTAAAGACGGCGTCCGCAGCGGCCTCCGGCCTCACCGAGGGAGGCTCACCGCTGCGGCACGCAGGCCGAGACTCTCTGAGCTTTTAATTTTTCAAAAGAAATCAGAAACTCAAGTATTCATGTCAAATCTGACTTTAAACACGTGCATTTACTTTTTTAAATGTCTGAACCAAACAAAACTGTTTTATAACCAGAATTAGCCTGTGATGGCTAGTTTGCAACTCTTTGCTAATCTGGAAAATGAAATCCATGAGAAAATTTACCTACAGAGAGAGAAATACAAAAGCTGCAAAGAAGAGGCTTCTGGGATTTCCCTGGTGGTCCAGTAGCTAAGACTCTGCACTCTTAACGCAGGGGGCCCGGGTTCAATCCCTGGTCAGGGAACTAGATCCCACATGCTGCAACTAAAGACCCTGCATGCTGCATGGAAGAGCAAAGCTCCCACATGCTACAACTAAGACTCGGCACAGCCAAATAAAAGAAACAAAAATAAATATTAAAAAAAGAAGATGCTGATGGAAAAAAGGTGCTGACAGACTTGCTCATCCAATTCCATTTGGTAGAAATTAGGGAACAACTCTCATAGAAAAAGCAGATATCTTTTAAGGGCCAGACAATAATATTTTAGGAGTTTTGAGCCCTGCTGCTCAACTCTGCTGCTGCAGCAGGAGAGTGGTCACAGACAACACATGAAAGAATGGGCTTATCTATGCTCTGATAAAACTTTATTTACAAAAATAGTAAGTCTAGGTTGACTCATGTACCTTCATTCACAGAACAGAGATAATTCATAAAGGAAAAGATTGGTATTTAACAAAGCTAAAATTAAGAACTTCTGTTAATCAAAACAAACAAAAAACTCCATCTCCCTCTGAAACATCAGGCCAAAACAAACATCAGGCTGAGTGAAGTGGTGAGCTACAAGCTAGGAGAACACATTTGCAATAATTGACAAAGGGTATATTGATAAAAGATTAGCACCCATAAAAAATACATATGTGAAAGTGTTAGTTGCTTAGTCATCTCTGACTCTTTGCGACCCCGTGGACTGTAGCCTGCCAGGCTCCTCTGTCCATGGGGATTCTCCAGGCCAAGAATACTGGAGTGGGCTGCCCTTCCCTTCTCCAGGGGATCTTCCTGACCCAGGGATTGAACCCGCGTCTTTAGCATTGCAGGTAGATTCTTTACAATCAAGAAGAAAAAGATTGGGGCAAAAAAACACGAAACATGAACAGCATTTCACAGAAAAGGAAATATGGCCAATAAACCATAGAAAAAACTTTATTAGCAATCCATTAAAAGGCAGTTAAAATCACAACTGAAACATTTCATAACCATCAAACTGACAAACATTTAAAATGTCTGGAAATGCCAAGCTCTAGTGAGGATACAGCACAGTGGGAAGTCTCACAGAGCTGATGGAATGTAAATCCAGATCCACTCTGAAAAAGTCAAGTGTGGAGTAAAAACACACACCCTAAACCCAGCAACTCCACATGAGTCACGCACCCTATGGAAACACACTGTGCGCCTGCGGGCAGGATGCCTGCACAAGGACGCACCCGGAGCTTTGTCTCCAGAAGCCCTGCGTCAGCAGTAGCCCCTAGCCCATGCCAGGGATGGAGGAACGAGAGGCAGCACGTTCGCGTGAGGGAATCTTATAGAACGTGCTGTGGGCGGATCTTACAGACAACACCTGGAGCACACCAAAGGATCCAACAGTACACATGCTTCTGGCAGGAATCACACCTAAAGAAATGAAGCTACAGTCACACAACCGAGTAAGCAGGTGATGCACATTACCCAAGATAAAGCTAAGAAAACAATGTTGACCCAAGAAAGTCACAGCAGAATATACCCAGTATGATTTCAACAAATTGTGTGTATGTATGTGCATATATACATATACATACATATGCAGAAATAAAAAGAAAAGCAAGGGAATAAAATCCAGAATAATCAAGTCAGCAGTCACCTCTAGGGGAGAGAGAAGGGGACATATCAGGGAGGGCACACAGTGCCCTCGAGGGAAAGTGACATCTGTTCCTGAGGTGGGCAACGGGGATTCCTTTATGCTGGCACAGACATATTACATGCATTCCTTTTTAGATGGCATGCATTTCACCAAAAGAAGGGAGGATGGGAGGGAGGTGGGAGGGAGGTTGGCAGGAAGGAGAGAGGAGAGGGAGGGAGAGGGGAACAGAGGAGGGAGGGAAGCAGACAGACTTTGGGGTGGGGACCTAACCAGCAGCTTCCACCCCTCTGGGTCACTTTGGACTTGCAAACAGAGATGCACAGGAGCCTCTGGAAACCAGCCTCAGCAGAGCAGCTCCCCATGGCTTGGTCTGTGGGATGTAACGTGGCCAGGGGCCAGCCCTCCCTGAAGCCCAGGAGGGCAGGATAAGCCTGTGGTGCAGCCCGGCCTGCAGGTGGGAAGTGGAGGAGCGGCAGAAAAGGGAATCTGGCAGGCCCCAAACAACCCAATCAATACTTCCTGAGCGAAGGCCCCCGCTTTGGCATTTTGCTCTACTTCAAACCACGATTAAGCCTCACCAGCTCAGATGATAGGAATGTCCGCAGAGCTATTATTTTTTCAGACCGTACTTCTGGCGACCCTGTGGGGACAGTATTCAGGGTTGTGGGAAATGGCTTGAGGCCAGTGGAAGGTGATCTGGCCAAATTGGTCAAGATTACAAACCTTCTAATCTGGCAATTCCATTTTGGGACTTTATTCTGGGACTATAATACAGCCGAACGTGAATATAAAGAGAGATGAAAGGCCATACACTATAGCAAATTCCTGGGAACCACCTAAATGTCCATCAACAGAGGACTCATAAATGATGGCGCCTCCTGACATGGGACCACTGCTAAAATGTGGCTATTAAAAAAAAAAGACTGAGGAAACTGTGTACTGATACAGAATGCTCTCCAGTATCTATTAGGTGAATAACAGAACATGCAGGAGTGCATATACTGGCAGAAGAAAGATGTATATCTGCACATGTGCTGTGTGTGCTAAGTTGCGTCAGTCGTGCCTAACTCTTTGTGACCCCATGGCTGTAGCCCGCCAGGCTCCTCTGTCCATGGGATTCTCCAGGCAAGAATACTGGAGTGGGTGGCCATGCCTTTCCAAGCAATCTCCCTGACCCAGGGATCCAACTGCATCTCTTATGTCTCCTGAACTGGCAGGGGGTTCTTTACCACTAGTGCCACCTGGGAAGCCTACTCTACGCATCTAACATTGGCAGGATAGACGAAGAATACACAAACAACTAATAACTGTGATGACCTATGAAGAGGGGGATGAAGGAAGGGAGACAAAACTGAGAGCAAGACTTCTCAATGAGTATATTTCTAATCAAATATTTAGTTACTCAAAACAGTACACTAAAAATATGTGGCTGTCACAAAAGGGCTAGCCCCTTCCTACCGAATGTCAATGTCGGGGTCATGAGAAGGTCCCTAAAAGACATACCAGATGAGGCTCCGGGGTAGGGGTCCCCTCAGGAGTCAGGGGCCAATGACCAGGCAGAGTGTCATCAGTAAAGGATTGGCAAACACATTATAATATATATATAATGGATACTCTGAAACACAGAACAATGAGGCAATGGTGCGTCTAAAGTGTCCTGATGTTGAATTAACTCTAAGATATATTAAGAAAACACCTGGTCCAGAACAGTGGTCTGCATTTGTTACCATGGTGATTAAATACCTGTATGTGAGTATGTTTCTTCTCAAAAGCCAAGCGTGTCTCTGTGAAGACACTCAAGAAATTGGCTGAGGGGGCTGCTCTCAGGAGGGGAATTGGTGGCTGAGGGTAGCAGCTGAAGAGAGATGCTTTTCACTGCACACTCCTCTGTACCTTTTGAATTGTGCTATGTGTATCAATACCTATTTACAAAGTAACCTATTCACAACATTCTTTATAAAAAGTACCCAATTACAAAAAACATTAAAAAGAAGTTACTAGAGACATAAAACACACTTATAAAGAGATATAAAAAGCTTGGGGAAACGCCCTTGAATAGTGTTTAAAGGTGCCAATTCTCTAGTCTATTTTTTAAAACATGATCCCACTGAAAAAATCAAACAGGATTTTTTTCACTATTCAAGCAAACTCTAAAATTCTATGGAAAAATTAAAGTGCACACACAGCCAAGACATTTTTGAAAAACATGAGGAAATATTATAAAACATTAAAAAAAAATTAAAGCTACAGTATTAATTTCTCCCTTCACTTATTATATCAGAACAAATTCTAGATGAACTATAAAAGTGAAAATAAAAGCTAAAAGTACTAGAATTACAAAAAATATTTAAAATAGCTTTGGGCTTCCCGGGAGGCTCAGCAGTAAAGAATCTGCCTGTCAATGCAGGAGACGCAGGGCCAATCCCTGGGCCAGGAAGATCCCCTGGAGAAGGAAATACCAACCCCTCCAGTATTCTTGCCTGGAGAATTCCATGGACAGAGGAGGCTGGCAGGCTATAGTCCATACAGTCACAAAGAGTCAGACGCGACTGAGCATGCATGCAAGCAAAATGACTTTATTGAGATATTACTCACCAACTTAAAAGTGCACAATTCAATGACTTTTAGTATACTTACAAAACCATCATCACTATAATTATCACCCCAGAAAGAAACTCCACACCCATCGGCAGTCACTCCCCGTTCTCCATGCCCCCAGCTCCTGGCACCCACTTTCCACCTCTATAGATTTGCCTGTGGACAGTTCCCATAAATGCAATCATACCATACAAGGTCTTTTGTCTGTGGCTTCTGTCACTGAATGCGGTACCTTCAAGGTTCAACCATGCTGCAGGGCATAGCACACTTCGCTCCTTTCTATGGCTGAATAGTATCAGTTATGCGGACAGGCTACATGATGTTTACGTCATCAGCTGATGAGCAATCGTGCCATTTCTGCTGTTTGGCTATTCTAAACAATGTTTATATAAATACTGGTGTACAAGTTTCAATTCTTAAATTCTCCTAGGTGTAAACCCAGGAGTGGAATTGCTAGTCAAATGGTAATCCTAAATTTAATCATTTGAGGGACGGCAAGATGGTTTGTTTTCCAAAGTGCTGCACCACTTTACATTCCTGCCAGCAGCGGGTGAAGTTTCCAGTTTCTCCACAACGTTGTCAGCACTTGTTTCTGCTGTGCTTTTTATCACAGCCACCACGGCGAGGCTGACGTGCTACCTCACTGTGCAGGGGCCTGCACTTCCCTACCCAACGACTACTGGTGGTGATCATTGCAGATTTTTCCTTAATGACTTGAGAATAAGGAAATCTGTCTAAATAAGATACAGATACACAGCCCAAGAACAAGACACACAGCCCTCATATTTATGGACAATGTGAAAATTAAGGTCAAAAGAGTAGACCTTAAAAGGGGGTAAAAAAAATGTTTAATGCGTGAGGTGATGGATGTTAACTAATTATGGTGATTATTTTGTACATACAAATAACAAATCATTATGCTGTACAACTAAAACTAATATAACAATCATGATTATATGTCAATCATATCAACAGAAAAAAATACAAAATTTTAATGAATAAACAAAATCAATTAGCAATAACCACACTTTAAAAAAATTTAAGTCAGTGGGCAAACACACTAGAGACAAGAAAGTCTGAAACACAGGGCAGAGGGCTGGTTTCCTTGATAAGAGAGCACTAACAGATCCACAAGAAGAAGGCCAAGTGCAAGAGAAGAGTGGCAACTCACAAAAGAGAGAAACATCAATGGCTTTGAATCATAGAAAAGGATGCATTACCACACTCGTAACTAAAAAAGTGCCCTTTCAAACAAGATAGAAGATTTCCCTGGTGGTCCAGTGGTTAAGAATCCACCTGCCAATGCAAGGGACATGGGTTTGATCCCGGGAGGGACACGCCACGGGGCAACTAAGCTGGCATGCTGCAACTACGGAAGCCTGCATACCTTAGAGCCTGTGATCCACAAGAGAAGCAAACGCAATGAGAAGCCTGCACACAACTAAAGGGGAACACATGTAAACCCATGGCTGATTCACGTCAATATACGGCAAAAACCACTGCAAGACTGTAAAGTAATTAGCCTCCAACTAATAAAAATAAAGGGGAAAAAAAAAGTAACCCCCACTCGCCACAACTAAAGGAAAGCCTGAATGCAGCAATGAAGATGCAGCACAGCCAAAAATAAATAATTTTTTTAAATAAGTAAAATCAGTAACATTTTCACTATCAGACTGACATTTATAAAGCACTGTTGTGCCAGCACTGGTGAAGGGTAAAAAACTGTTGGCAGTGCTGCCAGTGACTTTAAAAAAAAAAGAAATGAAGCTAGCAAACAACCTAAAGGTCCATCAGGAGAGGGGTAAGTGAAGAAAAAGAAATGCAAAAAGGCAAACTGGTTGTCTGAGGAGGCCTTACAAATAGCTGTGAAAAGAAGAGAAGTGAAAGGCAAAGGAGAAAAGGAAAGATATACTCATTTGAATGCAGAGTTCCAAAGAACAGCAAGGAGAGATAAGAAAGCCTTCCTCAGTGATCAATGCAAAGAAATAGAGGAAAACAACAGAATGGGAAAGACTAGAGATCTCTTCAAGAAAATTAGAGATACCAAGGGAAAATTTCATGCAAAAATGGGCTCAATAAAGGACAGAAATGGTATGGACCTAACAGAAGCAGAAGATATTAAGGAGAGGTGGCAAGAATACACAGAAGAACTGTATAAAAAAGATCTTCACGACCCAGATAATCACGATGGTGTGATCACTCACCTAGAGCCAGACATCCTGGAATGCGAAGTCAAGTGGGCCTTAGGAAGCACCACTAAAAACAAAGCTAGTGGAGGTGATGGAATTCCAGTTGAGCTGTTTCAAATCCTGAAAGATGATGCTGTGAAAGTGCTGCACTCAATATGCCAGCAAACTGGAAAACTCAGCAGTGGCCACAGGACTGGAAAAGGTCAGTTTGCATTCCAATCCCAAAGAAAGACAATGTCAAAGAATGCTCAAACTACTGCACAATTGCACTCATCTCACACACTAGCAAAGTAATGCTCAAAATTCTCCAAGCTAGGCTTCAACAGTATGTGAACTGTGAACTTCCAGATGTTCAAGCTGGATTCAGAAAAGGCAGAGGAACCAGAGATCAAATTGCCAATACCTGCTGGATCATCGAAAAAGCAAAAGAGTTCCAGAAAAACATCTACTTCTGCTTTATTGACTATGCCAAAGCCTTTGACTGTATCACAACAAACTGTGGAAATCTCTTAAAGAGACGGGAATACCAGACCACCTGACCTGTCTCCTGAGAAACCTGTATGCAGGTCAAGAAGCAACAGTTAGAACTGGACATGGAACAACAGACTGGTTCCAAATCAGAAAAGGAGTACATCAAGGCTGTATATTGTCACCCTGCTTATTTAACTTATATGCAGAGTACATCATGAGAAACGCTGGGCTGGAATAAGCACAAACTGGAATCAAGACTGCCAGAAATAATATCAATAACCTCAGATATGCAGATGACACCACTCTTATGGCAGAAAGTGAAGAGGAACTAAAGAGCCTCTTGATGAAAATGAAAGAGGAGAGTGAAAAAGTTGGCTTAAAACTCAACATTCAGAAAACTAAGATCATGGCATCTGGTCCCATCACTTCATGGGAAATAGATGGGGAAACAGTGGAAACAGTGTCAGACTTTACTTTTCTGGGCTCCAAAATCACTGCAGATGGTGACTGCAGCCATGAAATTAAAAGACGCTTGCTCCTTGAAAGAAAAGCTATGACCAACCTAGACAGCATATTAAAAAGCAGAGACATTACTTAGCCAACAAAGGTCCATCTCATCAAAGCTATGGTTTTTCCAGTGGTCATGTATGGATGTGAGAGTTGGACTATAAAGAAAACTGAGCACCGAAGAATTGATGCTTTTGAACTGTGGTGTTGGAGAAGACTCTTGAGACTCCCTTGGACTGCAAGGAGATCCAACCAGTCAATTCTAAAGAAAATCAGTCCTGAATATTCATTGGAAGGACTGATGCTGAAGCTGAAACTCCAATATTTTGGTCACCTGATGCGAAGAACTGACTCACTGGAAAAGACCCTGATGCTGGGAAAGATTGAAGGCGGGAGGAGAAGGTGAAGACAGAGGATGAGATGGTTGGATGGCATCACCAACTCAACGGACATGAGGTTTAAGGAAACTCTGGGAGTTGGTGATGGACAGGGAGGCCTGGCGTGCTCCAGTCCATGGGGTCGCAAAGAGTCGGACATGACTGAGCGACTGAACAGAACTGACTGAAGTGCAAGAAAGGGTGCCACATGGTGGCCCCAGGGCTCTGGGCATCAAGACCCAGCAAGTGCAAAGTGGGAGGGGCTGAGTGCACAGGGTTCTGCCCTGGGGCAGCCCCTCTTCTTTCCCGAGGGAAGCAGGGTGTGGACACCCCTTTGCCACAGAGACTTTTTTTTCAAACCACTGGGCAGTGAGCTGAGAGTCCAAATGGAAGATTTTTCATTGTTCCCGGCTGTTATGGTAAACATCACTACCTTCTCACTAATAAAAACAGAAAGCAGTTTGCTCAGGAAACTGCTACGACGTTAGCTTGAACTCTAACTCCATACCTCCTCTTACCAACTGCCTGCATCTCCCCTGTGCAGTTGAGGGAAAAGGTGGAACGCTAACGCCCTTGCTCAAGAGCACCCCTAGCGCGGCCCTGGCCGCCTGGCTTTCCCCCTGGTTCGCCAGCCCAGTCCTGTCTCAGGGCCCTGGCCTCGACTGCTCCCTCTGTGTGGAATGTCCTTCCCCAGACACCTTCACCTCTTCCCCAGCTTTGCTTACATGCCACCCTGCTCATGAGGCGCCCCCCCCCCCCACCCACCCCTTCTGCTGGGATCCCCTTCCCACTCCGGTCTCTTCGCGGGGCTTAGCGCAGGACATCCCCATAGCGCGTTCCCGTCCGTGCTGACCGCACTCCATGGAAACACTGCAGAGGCTAAGACTCCCACCCATCTCGTCTCCTGGGTGCCCACAGTCCCAGGCCCACTGCAGGGGTGTCTACAGAACTGATGCTGCCACGCTCCGGGGCACATGCTCCTATGGCCGTGACGGTCTGAGGTCACAGGCCCTGGACAGACACGTGGTCATTTCCCCGGAAGGTACAGCCACAGGACACAGTGTTTCTCAGAATGCAGGTCAAGATTGTTGGTTTTGAAGTTAATTCAGTGAGTTAGGTCAGAATTTTTGTTTGTTTGTTTAATGAAACAGAAAGTAAAAGAATGCATAGGGCTTCCCTGGTGGCTCAGTGGTAAAGAATCTGCTGGCCAATGAATGAGACACAGGTTCGATCGGGAAGATATGGAAAGATCCCCCTGCCTCAGAGCAAGTACGCCTGTGAGCCACAACTCCTGAAGCCCGCTTGCTCTAGAGCCTGCACTCCGCAACAAGAGAAGCCACCGCAGTGAGCAATCTGAACACCCCAACTCGAGAGTAGCCCCCACTCGCTGCAACTAGAAAAAAGCCCACAGAGCAATGAAGACCCACCACGGCCAATAAATAAATAAATAAAACTATAATACAAAATTTTAAAAAGAACACATGGCATAATCCGGTTAAGTATTTACAAAGCTCTTTCAGCTAAGTATGTACATGTATTTGTACAGTATATGCATATTTGTAGGTCATGATATGAATGCATTTCTCACTGGAAAAAATGTGACAAAAACATTTGAAATTCACTCATCTAACATCAACCTAACATTCTAAGTTAAAGTTTCAGATTCTATAAAAAGAAAAAATAATAAATTTACTTGTAAAGTTTAAAATTCTGCAAACTAAAGGAACTTCCAGATCAATGAAAAGGAGAATTAACCCTCTCCCAAAAAGGGAAAATACAATACTGGAAAAAAAGTTCTTTGGAATGTAGCCTCAGGCTTTTTCTCCATAACACCGCCAACTATTTTACCACAGTTTTATGCTCTTTGCTCCTAACCGTGAAATTCTCTGCTTTTCAGTAAGTTGGTTTGGATGGTTCCATTATCTCTCAAATTTCACCAGATATCTCAGGTTAGCTATTCACAACTGAATTTTGTTTATTAAGTTCTGTAACCACTTGAGGTAAGTCCTGTTTAAAGTGTATCGATATTCTAGACAGAAAGCTCTTCACTTTCTATGTATATATCAAATAAAGATTTCCTTTAAAATTTTCTAGTTCTTATCTCTAGCATTCCTGAACATTTTCACTATTCCTTACTGTTTCATGACCTGTTCTAATCATTCACTACTAAAGAATACTGACACTATCAAGAAACATCAACTCCTGAATACAAAGAAACATAACCAAACCAAACGGGAAGGGCATTTCTGAACAGCCAAAATACAACACATAAAACCCACATGCTGAGCTTCAGTTAAACAAGAATAGCCTGTTCCCTCCTCTCCTCTCCTTAAAAAAAAAAAATTTGCTAACAAATTTTTGATCTAGCTTTCCAACCCTCACCTGAAAACAGAGAGGAGCAGGGAACACAGCTCCAGAGGCCTGGCAAGTTCAAATGAGAGTAACAGAGGCTAAAAACAGAAACACTCAGGACACAGTTTCAGTGTGGGATGTTTTACAGACAGAGGAGTTGTCACAGTCCAGTGGTCCTGCAGGCGTCTGTGTGTTACAACAGAAGACCCTAAATTAACATTCACAATGACCTTGAAAATATCAAAGAAAGATTCTGTTACGCTGCATCTATGATTAAGTCTTTTAGAAAGACTTCTCATCACAAAGGTTGAAGTGAAATGTTTTACTCCTCTACAAGTAAGTTTCATGGAAAATCACCCCAGGATTCCACTCCCTGCAAATGCTGGGATGTTGGTGTCTCCAAACTTCAGAAGGACCACAGGACATGCTTTGCTCCACCTTCCCAGAGCACGTCAGCTCCCTCCCTACCCCGGCTCTTTAGGAAGACCAGCACCAACTATTCTGTTCTCAACAGTATTGCTCTGTGTGTGTGTGTGTGCGTGTGCGCGCGCGCGTGCGTGCAGGTAGTCATGTACAACTCTTTTTGACCCCATGGACTGTAGCCTGCTTGCCAGGTTCCTCTTGTCCATGGTATTCTCCATGACAAGAATACTGGAGTGGCTTGCCATTTTCTACTCCAGGGGATCTTCCTGAGCCAGGGATCAAACCCAGGTCCGCTTCTCCAGTATTGGAAGGTGAATTCTTTACCACTGCGCCACCTTCTTTACCACAGCTTGCTCCTTTCAAATATGGTACTCATTTTGGCTATCTCAAAATTAATTCCTAATATCCTAATCACATTTCTTGATAATACAACCGTTAAATAACAGCCATTCTTTCAAAATTAGTTACACCCACGACTCAGGTACTCCTAAATTCAATTTACCTGATCTCTGAGCAAAAGCAGGTGGAAATATTGCACCCAAGTAGACACTGGCTCTCCAAGCTACAACTTTCATCACCTTTAATTTCTAGTGGCTTTAGCAGATATAACCAACAATAGCAGAAACATCTGGAAATCTACCTTTACTAAATGCTACAGAACTACAGGTAAATCTCTGTGTAGACTAAGCAAACAGCAGCTTCCTAGCAAAACGCTAGTGTTCTGTATCAAGAATGATTAGAGGGTGTTTGACAAAAATTCTAGGGGCTTCCCTGGCAGTCCAGTGGCTAAGACTTCACACTCCAACGCAAGGAGTTGGGGACTTCTCCAGGTTAGGGAATTAAGCTCTCACATGCTGCAACTAACCCACATGCAACAATGAGGACCCAGTGCAGTCAAAATAAATAAGTTTTTCAAAAAGAATGAAAAAAATATCTAGCTGCTGCACTGAAGGTGCCAAGAACACAGGAGAGGAAAATCCTCTTGGAACCTGAGCATCTCACTTGAGAGTGAGGTGGACACATTTTCACTGATCCTGAGCTGGTATCCTGGTTTGAGAGGAGCACCGCTGGTCTCTGTAACAGTTTCTCCTCTGTCCTGTTACAACCTGGTATTTTGACACTGGGGAGGGAGAACTGTTCATTTTTCCTTCAGTGCTTACTCGCCACCCCGACTTCCCGCCTCCTGCAGCCTGAAGCTGTATGCCTAGGAGGAGCAAGAAGCCTGGGGATCTTCCTTCTTAGTTCTGATCAATTCCTTCACCAAAAACTAATTAGGTCTTTGCTCATCTATTACATTTGGGTTGGTCTGCTCTTCTGCAGACAGTGCAGATCACTCAGGCCTCTCATCCTAACCAAGTGTCCCATGGACTAAAGACCACCTGGTGCCTTCTGGACAGCAGGCCACAGATCCCTCCTCTGTCCACAGGCTTCTCTGGTGATGGTTCTAAGCCCCAGCACCCTATACAGATGGTACTGCCATTCAGAGTTTAAGCAGTTAACCATCAAAATCTTTATCGTGTTAAATCAGCAACACACAGAGCTGCTTTCCTGAGAGAGGGAAATTTGACTGGCAAGTGACTCCCCACATCCTGCAAACAGCCTGGAACTCCAGAAGTCTGCCTGAACTCTTGTGAAGAAAATGCCAGCAAAGGCTCCAGATGGTAGAGAATAGAAAAGTCAACTTAAGCACCAACCATTCTTACTGTGGCTGCCTCACAGTCCTGTTTTTGCAATGCCAACCAAGACAGTAAGAATGATACAGGATTTCCTGGTGGTCCAGTGGTTAAGAATCTACCTGCCAATGAGGGGGACACGGGTTCGACTCCTGTCCAGGAAGATCTCACATGCCATGGAGCAACTAAACCCCTACACCACAACTACTGAACCTGCACACTTAAAACCTCCACAGGAGAAACCAGCACAGTGAAAAGCCCTCGCTCACCGCAACTCGAAAAAGCCTGCCCACAGCAATCAAGAGCCAGCGCAACCTAAGTAAATAAACAAATGGTAAATCTTAGAAAAAGAATGGTACAGAGAATGAATTATAAACACACATGATCAGAACATCTTAGAACACGAGGAGTCAAAAGAAAAGAAAATCTCTTTCTCTCCAGAGGGGAGCGGGGTGGAGAGACAAGTCAGCTACCAAAAAACATAAGAACCAAACTGACAAGACTGCTCCCCTTTAATGAAGGTGCTAGAAGACAATAGAGAACTACTAGTCTTTGAAGGAAATTATTGTGACCTGGAATGCAATACCCATCCAAACTACAAGTATGAGGGCAAAATAAAAATAATTTTAGACACGGTGGGGCTTAAAAAATTTACAACCCATTGTCTTTTTCTGCAAAACTAACACGAGGGTATACTCTGGTAAAAGAGGAAATAAACCCCAAAGGAAGGAAGGTGTTGGATACAAGTAACAGTAATAAAAACTACAGTTGTCTTATCTGTTAATGCATGATATTTTCAAAAATCGTTTAAAAAAAAAAACCTGCAACATTTTAAACTCAGGTAACAGAAAAAGTTGTAAAACAGATGAAAACACTCAAAGTTTCCCATGCAAATATAAGTTAAACAACATATAATACAAGTTTGGAAAAGAGCTAATACCCAGTGTTGGAGAAGATGCCTTGCTATAGGCGGTTTGGTTCCCAGCTAATGGGAATATAAATTGCTTAAGCCTTTTTGGACAGTAATTTGGCAATATCACGTAACATTTTAAATATGCACACGCTGTGAACCATAATTCTAAAATTTTAATTCTGTCATTCTAAATAAATGCCATGCATGGTCACAAAGATTAAATACTCACCCATTAAACAGCACTGTAATGACCAGAGCAAAAAAAAAAAAACACCACCAAAACAACCCCCAAACCGCCAATCAAACCAAACCCTTGGAAATCATCTTTATTATAAAGTCCGCCAACAGCACAACGTTAAGTAAACGATACGTAGTCCGTAACACAGACTACTACGTGGCCTTTGTAAAGTCGTAAACTGATACATACAAACAGAAAACTATATAAGCCATCCTGAGCTTTAAGGAAAAAAAAAAATCTGTAGCACAAAGCATAAACGGTTTAGGCCTTTTTACGTAAAAATCGTTAGATGTGTATATTTATATGTGTGTAACTGAGTGTGCAGAACCAGGAAGGAACGCCGTGACTTCCGAATGGGGAGTGAGAGAAGGGACTGCGGTCATGGGTTTTTTTCCCAGCATTGATTTGAGCACCTCCCAATTTCAAGCCCTGGGTTACGGAGGTCAACAACCCAGAGTCCGGGGCTGCGCGAGGGCCCGGGACCAGGTCTCTGGTTCGCTGCCGCGCGCCGGGCCGAGCAGGCCCTCAGGTGTGTCGAAGGCACAAGCGACCATTCCACTTGGGGGAGGGGAGGAACCGAGCGCAGCCAAGGGGCTGAGGTAATCCCCCGAGTGAAGCCCGTTGCCAGCGCTTGGTTTCAACTCCCCGAAACTGCCGACGGCCCCTCCGCCTCAACCTGGCCTGACCAGCTCGCTGGGGAGCAGCCTCTAGTGCAGGCAGTCACGCGGGCCCGGGCTCAACCCCGTCACCTCCGGGGAAACCCGCAGCTCGGGCCGAGACAGGTGCCCCCAGGACGCACCGAGGCGCTCAGCGTTCGCCGCGCGCTGGGAGCATAATCCTCACAGAACCTCCCGCACCGCGTGAGAGAGAGCAGCCACCGCGCGTCCCACACAGAATAGGGGTTGTGGGGACCCGGAGGCTCCGCGCGTCCCCTCCCCCGCTTACCTCCCACCCGCCCTTGTCCAGTCGCCCTCACCTCCGCAGGCAGCCGCTAGGGCCCGCGCCCGCAGGCGGCGGCCCCACAGCAGCAGTGTCCGCAGCTCGCGAGCCATGTCGTTCCTCCGGCGTCCTGGGCAGCCACGCGCGCCGGGGGCGGGGGTGGGGCGGGGCTTTCTCCGGGCGCGGCGCGGTGACGTCACGGCGCGCGCCCGGCTGCCGGTCCGCCGCCCGCGCCAGCGGGTGGGCGGGGCCCTCTGTGGCTCGGGCGCGGCCGGCCCGCGCGGGGACAGTCGGGCCTGGGGGCGTGACCCGCCCCCCCCCCCACGACCTTGTGTCACGTTGTCAAGGGCGACGGCCTTGCGCGCGGGGCCGCCCGGGCACCAGCCCGCCAACTGAACCTCGGTATGTGCGTCCCAGAAACCGGGTGCAAACATTCGCACCCACCGCGATCAGCGTGAAAAGGCGGCTCCGGGGCAGAAGTAGTTAACATCTTCGGGGTCTTTGTCCCTGGCCTCTGGTCCAGACCGCTGGAAGTCAGTCTCTTCCAACCAAGTCAGGCCAGATAGCTTAAAAGAGTGAAAAAGGAGAATTTCAGGCTTGGCTTGCTTACACCAAAACTCTGGAGCCAAGGCCCACCAGCAAAACTGGGCTTATGCATTCATTACAATTATCTTGCCCTTCTGGAGGTGAGTTTGGTTGCGGATTCGGACCGTCAACGTCACAGAGCTCCAAGCCACGTAAAACGCGGATTCTCTGGCAACGCCTGAAGTGGGGTCAGGCAGCCCCCTGATGACTGAGGTACACTGAAGACTGGCTGCCACAAACGAGTGGCAAATAACTGCACAGAAACGAGTTGAGATTGTGACAGGATCTGTAAAGGACAGGAGCCGGGAGAGTGTCCTCCAGTGGGGCCTGGACGTAGCTGAGGCCGCGCGGGAGGGTATGTGACAGGGAATACTTACACAAGGAAGGTGTCAAGCATGATCGCCAGTTCCAGGCTTAAGCAGCTGAAAACGGGAACCTTGAAGAGGTGGGCCCATCTGGATGGAAGAGCCGGAGGTTGCTCACCTGGAGACTCCAGCAGCCTCCTCACAGACCCCCCCCCCCACCGCCCCGCCCCCATTCTCTGCACAGCCGCTGACGGTAGTCTCCTCAATCAGGGCACTTCAGGGATTACCCTACACATAATCAATTCCAAATTCCTCCCTCAGCCTCAGTCCTGCATAACCTGACCCCTGCGTGATCCCTCCCTCACTACACTCCAGACACAGAGACCGAGGTGTCTCAGCCTCACATTTCATGTGTTGTTCACTCCATTCAGGAAACCGTCTCTGGTAAGTGCTGACACATTGGTCGATGGGGCAATAGATCTAGCCTGGGGAGCCCTCTTATTACTGAAAGAGGAAGTGGTGTTTAGCAAAGGGAGGAGGGAAACCTAGGCTTCAGTTGGTGGTGGAGGTGGGGTGAGGGAGTGTGGGCCAACCTCTGCCAAGACAGGTGGGACCCAGGGCAAAGTTATCGGGTTCCAGACACACCTACCAGGGCCCTCTGTTCTCTCTTGGCCTGTGGCCTTCAGAGACATACCCTCAGTCACATATCTTTGTGATACTGAGTCCCCTGGTAACCCAGGGAACTGTGGCTTTTTAAAGTGCTCAGGAATCCAAGCCAGTCTTGAGGAGGTCATGATCAGATTTCAGGCCCTATGCGAATAAGAAAAATGGAAGAAGGGAAAGGATGAGTAGAGGCAGGAGTACTTGAGTTGAGTTGATGGAGACCGGTGGGGAGTTGCTTGGGGAGAGCAGAGAGAGAAATGGAGGGAGTGGTAGGCAGAGGGAGACCCCTCAATCTCTCTCCATCATTGTGGCCACTGTGAGGCTGCTCATTCCTTTTGCAGAAGTCACTACCTTCTTCCCCTAGGGGTAAGCTGAGGGCCATGAAAAATGCCCACTGCATTTTTATGCAATACAATAGCCAGAAGGTGAGAGCAACCCAAGTGTCCATTGATGGAGGAATGGGTAAACAAAACATGTTCTATACGCACAGTGGAATATTATTCAGACAAGAAGGAAATTCTGACATACATTCTCATCCCCCAGTAAGAATCAAGATGCTAGCAAGATCCTGGATAATCTGTCCGCACGCATGTTAAGCTTGAGAAGGAAGCACTGTCCCTCAGGACACACGGCAGTAGAGGATCGTGTGCTTCCTCAACAGTGGAACGGCCTGCGATCCTCAACCTGACGGAGAGACCAACTGGACCCGTCTTTGAGCCCAGCACCTTCCTTCAGGACTTGCCTCACTTGTCGCTGCTCAGGAGCCAATCAATAAACATTTCCTGGGTGGACAGATCTGGTGCTTCTCTGAACATCAGCTGGAGGCAGCAGGTGTGCTCGTTCCCAGGGGAAAGGGGCCTCGGCTCAGTGCCACTCACTGCCCTCTTCCCCCACGAGGACCCCTCCTCCTCGCCCAGGAAACCACAGCTCAGAACTCAAGTGTCTGGAGGGCGGGGAACAGTGAGAAGCGGCCCCCCAGGAACCCGAGAGTCCCCTGTACTCTTGTGGGTGGAGACCTCACTCTCACGGGTGGTCCCGTTTCTGGCGGCCGAGCTCCCGGCAGCTGAGTGCCTCCTGAGTGGCCCCGGGCCCCCTGCTCTTTTCTCTGCATCTTGGCTTTGGGAGCACAGCTGCGGCGCTGGCGTCTGGTCCCCAGCATTCTCCCTCTCCCTGCAGGGGCATGAGGCAGCCCTCCGTCTTCTGTGGCCCCTACCCCATGCCCAGATGTGAGGGGGCCTGCCTGGGCTCAGAGCGGACCCCACATGGCCCTTGCCATCCTTCCCGGGAGGCCCCTCTCTGGACAGTTTCCTGAATGAATTGTGGGACGCGGGATCCTCACCTCCCTTGTAACATTCCCTAAACATCACCACCTCCTTCGACCCTTTATTGGATCCATGTCACTGATCTGCTTATATATCACCATTATAAAGTTTAGAAGCCATGGGGACCCATGATCAGACATTAAACCCCTTTCCACACCTAAGCGCTCTCTAGGCATCAGGTGGGAAGTGGGTTGGGGTCATCTACACCAGGAGCTGGAAGCTGTGGCCACTACTGTTGACCGACACTGTCACCATTTCTTCTCTGGTGCCAAAGTAGCCACATGGTCCTTTATGAGGACCTGTGACCACCTACCACTGTCAGTGATGTTCAAGAGGCTACCTGGTACTGCAGAGCCCCCATGTCGCCAGGGTACCCAAGTGGGCTCACAGCGAACCTTTGGAATAGGAGTGGGGGCCACGGGACGATTCTTAAAGCTGGAGGAAAAGTTCCCTTCCAACAGAAGGCGCGAGTCTGACTGGGGCTCACGTCCGCCCTGGGTGCTCATGAATTCAGGCCAGATGCTGCCTCTGTTCCCCCCCCTTACAGAGGGGTGGACACACATCTAAACAGCACTTGTTACCTAGCGTTGCTATCTCTCACGAGGCTGGGAAAGCAGAGGGACTTGCTCACAGCCAAGGGAAGTCCCACCCCGAGGTCTCTTCCTGATCCCCTGACACCTGAACCACTTCCTCAGGGTGTTCTGTCAGTGCCCTTTGAATCCTTCAGTTTAGTGAAGTAATTTCAGTCACAACATACTCACTGGATCCAAGTCCATCCTCTGTATAGAGGTGAGAGCTCCTTGAAGGCACCACTTGCACCATCAGCTCGTCAGTTTCTCAGCCTCGTCTGTGTCAGCCTGGGTGCTACACTCATGTTACCCGTTACCCGTGCTCTTGACTCTGAGTAACAAAGTGTGGCTTCGTGACCCCAGGTGGACGCTGACCCCAGCCCCACCTGCCCCTGCATATACACACAACAGTGTCTACTTGCCAGCACAGGCCTTGGGTCAAGGACTTCCTGTCTCCCCCCTGGCTGCCACCCACACTCAGTTTTGCTTTTTTCAGGGTAGCTCTCTGGCCATGCTGCCCAGCTTGCAGTTTCTTAGTTCCCTGACCAGGGATCAAACCTGTGCCCCCGCAGTGGACATGGGGAGTCCTAACCACTGACCAGGTAATTGCCAAAAGTAGCTTATTTTCTCATGTAGTTCTAAAAGCATATTTTGGTTCAAATAAAATCTTTGGTTCCACTTAACAGCAATCAAAAGAAAGTTACATGTCTTCAGCCTGAGATATTAGAAGGCTCTTCACCTTTTGTTACCCAGACATTGCAGCCAACTCCTGTTTTTAACATGCTAAATTCTCAAAAACATATAAACATATGACTAGACAAAATCAACTGAACCTCTTTATCATGACTTGGCTGCTAAACTAATTCTAAGGGTCATTAGCCAACTGGAACCATCTTTGAATCCAAGCAGTTTTACCAGCTTTTATTATAAACACCAGCACATTTCAAGTTTCCTCTTTTTGATCACAAATATAGGGCTTTTATCTTCTTTTAAGCAGACAGCACGTGAGATACTGTGTCAGCGCTTTCCGGCTCACACAGAAACTTCCTTGCGTCAAGTGCCGGGTTAGCATCTGGACCACACCCTTGGCCGCATCCTTCGGCAACAAGATTGCACGGGACTTCCAAGAGGATGAGGTTGGTACAGAGCTTTGGACTCCAGGATGACCTAAAAGAGACTCCCCACTGGCCAGGTTAAAGGGCTGTGATCTGGAGTGTGGGCCTGAAGCTGCTTCTCCAGGGCCCAGAAGGCCCACACTTCTTGTGTGAACAGACTCAGCCCAGGGTGCTCTCTTCAGTGCAGAAGGCAGCCAGGAAGAGGGGCTGGAGCAGGGATGGCACGTGGCCTTGGGTTTGGCCTTGTTTCTCTTTGGTGATGGGTGGGGCTGGATGGTGGCGAAGATGGTGGTCTTAAGTCTTACCTGACTAGATCTACAATGTTAGAACAAGATTCAAAGCTCTGTATCACAACTCATTTCAAATTTAGACTCTCAACTCACATTTTGGAAATATTTCTTTGAATTCAGGGCCAAAAGGAGAGATATTTGGGCCATGATTTCCAAGTTGAACATCACGACCCTTGACCTAGACCCCGGTGGTTGGGGGCTGAGGGAATGGGAGGCAGGACTTTACTTGCCTGTGCCCTGGGAGGGACTATGCAGACCAGAGGAGGAACTTCAGCTCTCCCGCCGGTGGTCCTCTTCTGAAATGTCATTTCTACAGCGCTCAGGACCTTGCATGTCACCCCCTCAGTAAGGACCCCTGGAACCGGAGCAGAAACAGGGGAAGGACGGCGTAGTGGCCAAGTGCAAGCGTCGCTCTAAGCTGGAGGCCTCTTCTCATCACGGCGGGGCTGGCAGGCCGTGCTCTGCACCGTGCCCCTGGCAGCCCCCAGAACAGCCCCTCAGGTGGGCAAGGGAGGGCTGGTGCCGCATCTGCCCAGCCCAGCCCAGGGGGCCGTGATGGCGTCCTCCCTTGCTGAGCCAGGGTGAGGAGTGGGCCGCGGACTCCCTCTGGTCCCCAGGACACCCTCTGCAGGAACTCTGGGACTGGGAGGTAGGAACGGGGGTCCGGTGGGGGTGGGGGTGGCTAGGACGGGGAGTGGAAGGGAGACAAAGTGCTGCTTCAGGCCCGCTGCTGCCCCCGGCTCTGGCTGAGGGTCTTCCGCTGGCAGCCAAGCAGGACCTTCGCAGCCCTGGCCGAGCCCAGCTGCCCCCCCACCACAGCCGGAAGGACCACAGCCCCCGCCTCTCCGTGAGCAAACAGTCAGAACCATGTCTTACAAAGAACAGACTCCAAAAATATATATAAATAAATAAAAACCTTAAACATTCTTACAGGGATCTTAAAGAACAGAATACATGTTAAAAACTTCAGTAATTTATATCAATTTTAAGCGGTACTTTATATACAATGGGGGGAAAAAAAAACACATGCATAGTCCAAATACAATGTTGAAAACAGCATTTTCATAACAAAAGACCCCGAACACGAAGTGTTAATACCATGTACATGAATTCAAGGACCACCCTTCTTTTTGTCTGTTGCACACAGTTTATTTAACAATATGATATAAGAAATGAGTTGGTGCTTTACCATTCTATACAGTGATTGGATCTTCTTGAATTTTCTTATTTATAGTAATTATAGCGCTTGCATGATTTACACGAGAATTGCTTTTCCTCATTTCAAGTTTCACATAGAAGAAAGAAAAGAATGCTTCTTCTCTATTAACATTAGCATGGTCTAAGAGAGTGATCATCCCTATTTTTTGTCTAAAACCAGTTTTATCAGAGAAACAAAGCAACAATTTCTACATCTGCAAGACAAGAGTTTGGCTTAAGCCAGTATGTATAGATAGACGTGTGTGTGGGTGTGTACGTGTGTGCACGCAGGAGCCAATCCCTAGCGTCCAGGATAATACTTGGAGACGCCCACAGAGTTCACTATAGAAAAAATCTTCCCGCAACATCTGAAAGTTACCGGGATACATTATAAGCTTGCATTATTTCAGGAATCAGTTTCTGAATATTATTTTTTTTCTTCTCACTTTTAAACATAAATGTTTAAAGTCTTGAAAATACAAATAAAAAATATGAATATAATGAACTTGTTTTTCCCATTTAAAAAAAGGCATGAGTCACCAGCAATGACGACAGAAGAATCCAAACAAAACCCCCCTCCCCCCAAAACAAAAAACAAAAACGAAAAAACAAAAACAAAAAGAGAGAAGAGAGAGAGAGACCAGATATTTAAATCAACTGGTTTTTAACAAAAAAATATATTCTTTGTATTGTTTCTTTAAACAGCAATCTACCCTTCCATGGCTTGGAAGTAGCAGTTCCATCTAGGAATAAAAAGAGCCCAGATGCCTGGATTTCAGTACAAAAGGTCCAAGAACATGAAAGGGGGAAAAAAAAAAGTGATGCTCTCACAATGCTACAAACCCTCCACAAACTTTTCTAGGGTGTCTCCCGTGGTGTCGCCGACCAGGGACAGCTCACTGGACAACGCACTCCTGTTAGGGGTGTTCAGCTGCGGGAGCATTGCACTCTGTTCGGGGTTCCCCAAGTGTCCCTGATCTATGGAGCTGGCCATGGTGACTGCGAGTCCTGGGTGGGGGGAACCAGTCTGGGGCGAGACGTGGTGCGGTGAAGGCTGGGGCTGTATCCGTGGCGACGGGCTGGAATGTGGAGGCTGGGACTGGGGCCGCGGAGACTGGACAGGGGCCGGAGACCGCACCTGGCTACTGAGGGACGTGGCCATCTGCTGGCCGGGGAGGTGCGAGGCCTGAGGCTGTCCTGAGAGCATGTGCTGCTGGGGGCTCATGGGGTTCGGCTGGCCCGGGGACCCCATCTGCTGCTTCATCTGCTGCTGCTGCAGAATCCGCTGCTGCAGGGCCTGCTGGATGTTGGGGGTGCTGTCTGCGCCCAGCCCGGGCTGCCCCATCTGGCCGAGCTGCCCCATCTGAGCCGCCATCGGGCCCATGGCGCTGCCCTGCATGGGGAGGTGCTGCTGCATCCGCTGCTGTGGCATGGCAGGGGGGTAGCCCGTGGGGCCCGGGGGCTGCTGGAACTGGCCGTGCCCTGCCATGCCCCCAGCCATGCCGGCGCTGCCCTGCTGCTGCTGCTGCTGCTGCTGCTGTTGCTGCTGCTGCTGCTGCTGCTGCAGGAGCTGCCTCCTCAGCATCTCTCGGTACTGCGGGTTCATACTCGCCATGCTGGGGTTGTGGCCCGGGCTCATGATGTTCAGGGCCTGGCCCTGGGGGTTCAGGCCGCCCATGGCCTGCTGCTGCGGAGGCACGCCAGGCCGTGGCCCGCCGGCTTGCATGGCATTCAGGTTCTGCAGGCCAGGCTGCTGGTGCAGGCCGGGCTGGGCCTGGAGGCCGGGCTGTGGCTGCAGGCCGGGCTGGCTGGCCACATACTTGGCTGTGCGCTGTTTGATGAAAGCTGCCATCAGCTGAGGGTTGGACTTGAGAATGTTGAGCACCTGCTGCTGCTGCTGCGGGGAGCTGGGCGACTTCAGGGTCCGCAGCAGGTCCTGGAGGGCGCCGGGTGAGATGCTCCGGGGCGGCTGCACGCCGGACATCCGCGGCCCGGCCACGGCCGGCTGGGCCTGCATGGACATCACAGGCCGGGGCATGCCCGGCATTGGCTGCTGCTGGGGGATGGGTGCCTGCTGCCACTGCCCGGCCGGCAGGGTGGGCACGACGGGTCCGCTGACCTGGCCGGGCCGGGGCACGTTCAGGCCCACGGGGGCCATCTGGCTCACCGGGGTCACCATGCCCGTGCGCCCCGGGGGCATGCCGTTGTTGATGTTCACCCGGTACAGGTGCTGCTGCTGCTGGGCCTCCCGCTCGATCTGCCGGGCTGCCTCCACTGCCGCGGGTGGGGGCTGGGCGGGGGGTGGCGGGGCCGGCACCTGGTTGGTGGGCTTCCCGGTGGACACCGTCGTGGGTGGCTGAGTCCGGGCCACGCTGGGGAAGCCGGCTGGTGACATGCTCACGGGCGAGGGCTGGGGCTGGGCGGGGGGCTGCGGCGTCTGGGGCGTGCTGGGCTGCTGCGTGGGGGTCCCGGGCGGCGCTGAGGTAGGGGAAGGCAGGCTCTGCTGAGGCACGTTGCGGGTGTTCATGGTGGCCATCCGCCGGCGCATGAGCTGGGCCTGCTGCAGGCGGTGCTGGATCTGCTGCTGGCGGAGCTTGTGTTTGATGTTGAGGCAGAAGGGCACGGGGCACTTGTTTTCTTGGCAGTGTTTGGCGTGGTAGCAGCAGAGAGCAATGAGCTGCTTGCACACCGGGCAGCCGCCGTTGGTCTTGCGCTTGCAGCCCTTAGTGTGCTGCACCACCCGCTTCATCTTCTGGCAGGACGGCAGCGAGCAGTTGGCGTTGCGGCACTGGCAGGCATGCACCAGCGACTGGATGCAGCGCTGGATGCTCAGGCGCCGTGACTCCTGGGGGCTCTTGGACTGCGGCTCACCCTGGCTGCCGCCCTCGTCGTCCAGGCCCAGCCCCCACTTCACCATCTTGTGGGTGTGGCTCTTCGTGTTGTAGCAGTTGATGCAGAGGTCGTAGTCCTGCGGGCGAGGATGGGGGACGAGTCAGCACGCAGCCGCAACCAGCAGCCCCCGCACCCAGTCCCTCAAGAGGCCCAAAGATGCTGAACACGTCTGCTCCCCAGAGCCTCCCTTCCAGGAACACCTGCACCCCAGAAAGCTCCGGAGGCCATTGCCCTAGCCACTCTCTTCTGGAGGCCCCTATGCCCCTCTCAAGCTGCTGGCCCATGCCGTGGGGGACTCCCCGAGTGCCCCTGAGGTGTCCCCAGAGCTCTGCAGTGCAACTTGGGGGCACTGGGGCTGAGGCCTCCACAAGAGGAAGGCTCCCGGCATCCTCAGCCTCCTGGCAAGGGCAAAGCTGGGGGCACCACAAGTGTAACCAGGACCTGCTGTGCTCTCCCGTCTGGGTCCCCGCCCAGTGCGGAGAGGCCTGCGCACGTCCGAGACACTGGGCTGGTGCTAATGAAATGGAGAATAAAACAACACGGTGCCCTGTGAGCATCTCCCCACCCTGGAAAGGTCGGCACAAACACAGTCCCCCAGGGAAGCACACAGACTGCCCCCCACCACGAGGACGTGTGGCCTGGACTAGGCCCCAGGCTGAACCGTGAGGGGACCTCGGCAGGGGCACACGGCAGGAACCCCCCCCCCCCCCCATCCAGGCCTCTGGTGTGAACCCAAAACAATCTCAAAACCAACGATGGACCAGTGCACCTGGTCTTTCTCTCCCTGGAAAAAGCTGGCTATGAGTCCCCTGCAGCACGCCGCAGCCCGGGAGCACTCACCTCACACACGGTGCAGTGCCAGCGCGTCTCCACGTGGTGCTTGCACTCGTTGCAGGTGTAGACGAAGCGGTCCTGACCCTGGGTGTGCAGCTCCACCAGCATGCACAGCGTGGACCACTTGGAGCGCCGCAAGGAGGAGAACTCCCAATGCTTGTCCCGGGCCAGCGTGAGGAAGGCATCCCGCCCGTCCATGAGGTCACAGCTGAGCAGGGGGTCGGGGTCGACGATGGGGGGCAGCGTGTTGATGACGGGCCCAGCATGGAGGTGGATCACAAAGAAGACCTGGGGGTGCAGGGAGGAGCCACGTCAGCCCCATGAAGAGAAGGACCGAGCCCTCCTGCTGCTGTCCCAAGGGCTGAGCTCGGCTGTGGCCAGCTCCTTGCTCGGTGGCCAGCACCCCGCCCTGCCGGCCCTCACCTCTTTGTGCTTCTCCATGGTGGCGTAGAGTTTCTGGGACAGGTCGTTGGACACATTGGGCATGCTGGGTTTCTTCTTGTTGGCGCGGCTGATGCTGCTTTTATTCTTGTTGGTTTTCTTGTTGTTCTTTTTCTTGGCGTTCTTGCTGTCGCCCTGGCTACCCTGCAATAAGATGCATGGTTGTTGGCCCCACCCTGCCTCTTGCTCCACGCTCGGCAGGCGCCAGGGCGCCAGCTCCTGGCCGCAGGGGCTCCAGGGAGCCGGGCTGAGGCAGGTGACAGCCAAGTGGACTGCAACCCGCCTACTCACAGGCCACGAACACTGCTGCCTTCAGAGTTAAGTGCTGAGAGAAAGTTGATGTGGGTGGTCGTGGGCCTGGGCTTGGTCAGGAGGACCCAATGGGCATGGTGGTGACCAGTGCAACCTCCCAGCACCTCCAGCCCTAAATCACCTGATCTTCCAGGCCCAAGGGGTCTGCCAATAGGAAGGCCCAGCAAAATTTTGGCAGGCTGAGGATGATGAGCACAGCCCCTTGGGGCCCACCTGTGACATGAGGGCTCATCACATCCCCACCCAGGCAGTCTCCATTCTGGAAGGGGCTGGGGAGGCTGTGTTCCAAAGAGGACACACCCTAAAGCCCACAAAGGTGGCCTGAAGCAGACTGCAGACATTACCCCCCAGCCCGGGGCTCCAGATGCAGCTCCTCAGGCAGCCCTAGGCCCTCCTGGTGCCCCAGGCCCGCGCAGTCAGTAACCACCAGCCTCTCGAGATGAGCGGGTCCACAGCCAGTTCATGATCGTCCCCCAGGCATGCTCCCTGCCCGCCTCCCTTCAGAAAGGCTGCAACACTGAGTCAGTCCTGAGGCCCCAGACCTAGCAGGCAGCCTTCATCCAGAACTGTCCTCACGTGCCCTAAATTTAGGGTTGTTAGTTTTGAAACACATCCTACGCTTCTCACTGCTTGACGGCTTTGCATCCAACTAAACCACCATCAGCTCTTTCTTGAGCATCTGAAACACAACACACGTGCTCCTGGCTCAGACTCTGACACCTTCCTCTCCCTGCTGGAGGCCCTTCCCCTGGATCTCCTGGGCTCCTCTTCCCAGCCAGTCTCTGCTCACGAACCACCTCCCCAGACGAGGCCCCCTGAAAGCCCGCATCCACCTTCCCTGTGTCTGCGCAGACCTCCTCCTCCACCTCAGGGTGCACCACGCATGCGCCTGTTCTCCTGCTTCTCTCACTAGTTCCCACTGTAGCCCTCAGGGTGGTGCCTGTACACGGCAGGGGCTTGGAGTGACCCGAGCGAGGACACAAACGCACAAGTGCCCAGTGGAGAGCAGGGGGCGGTTCATAAAAAAGCAAGTGAACGAGGCCTGCAAGTAAGAGTCTCCTCCTTAAGTCAGTGTTAAAGCGAACGGACTCCTTCCTGACCATGACTCCTGTCTGCACCTCCACCCGTCTCTCCCGGGCTCCCTGCAGGATGCCCTCCTCTCATCTTTCCACGTCTCAGCCCTGCCCGTCCTGCCCAGAGAAGCCAGAGCAAGACCCCCTGTCTGCACCTCCACCCGTCTCTTCCAGGCTCCCTGCAGGATGCCCTCCTCTCATCTTTCCACGTCTCAGCCCTGCCCGTCCTGCCCAGAGAAGCCAGAGCAAGACCCCCTGTCCACCTAGGAGGTCATGCGTCTCCGTGGCTGGGTACTGTGGTTGGGCTGCAGCCCAGGCCCAGTCTGGCCCCACGGTGGGTGATCACGCGGTAAGGCTGTGTGGAAACACTACCGCAGAAGAGGCAGGCCCCCGCCTGAGGACCTGGCCGCTGAAGTGCAGCCCCAGCGCGCGGCCCGGTGTTACCTCCGTGGTCTCACTGGCCGCGGTGCTCTCCTCCTTCTTCCTCTCCTCCTCCTCCTGCTCCAGCTCCTTAATGCTCTCCTCCAGCACATTAGGCCAGAAGTCCCCCTCAAAGTAGGGCAGCTCCTTGGCGCTGGTAAGCCTGTCTTCAGTTGCTTGTTTCAAAATGTCCTAGAGAATGACCGAGTGCAGCGGTGAGACGAGGGGGCTCTGGGCCACGATGCGGGGGAAGGACCGCACGGCCTTAGAAGCCGTGTTGCCTCTGTTCTAAAGCTGCCGTCTGTGAGTCTCCACAGACGGCAGATAAGTTGCTTCTAAGTTTATGCTTTTAAAAATTTTTTAATTTTTGCTTGACATTTCTCCTAAAGTGGCTATTAACTCTAACCCATGTGAGCACAGAGAAAGACACATGAAGATGACCTACCCCCTCCCCAGGCACACGAACCTTGTAGTCATGGATGATGCGCTCGGCGAAGGCCTTGTCCAGCATCTTCTTATACCACTCCTGCAGGCGCTTCGGCTTGGGAATTTTCTGATCAGGGGGGTGGCAGTGGAAGATGTAGTCATCTCCTTCACTTGGGGGACAGGCCCAGATGTGCCCTGTCACATACCTGCAGGACACACACAACTCAGATGGAAGCAGGGAGCAAAACCATCCCTGCCTTCCAGGAGCAACGGTGAGGCACAGGCACCAAAGCAAGGGCAGAAATAACTAAAAGGAAAACACAAGGAGATCAGCTGGGGACAGGGGCCTTGTGGGAGCGGGAGTCGGGGGTGAGAGCATTCTGAAACTTGTGGTGACGCCTGCATCACCTGTTTAGGTTACTAGAAATCATTCAAGTGTACAAGTGAAATAGGTGAACTGTATGATACATAAAATACGCCCGAACAAAGTGTTAACAACAAACTGGAATGTGAGGACACGGAAGGCAGGGAAAGCCCCAGCCCCACGTGGCCCAAGACGACGTCAGGAAGGGCTGTGTCTGAGGACACCAAAGTAAAAACACAGAAAACCTCAAAAAAAAAAAAAACTTTTGTTATTTCACAAAATAAATGCCACAGTGAAAATTTAAAACAGAGTTTTATTAGTTCTGGATAATCTGAATTCAACTCACCCCAATTTCTTCACATACTCTAAATATCCAATAAGGATCTCATGGTAAACAGCTGTTCGGAGGCATCGGGGTCGGAAGAAATGAATACTGTCCAGATAAGATATGTACACACGCCTGGGGGGTGGGGGCAGGCAGGGAGAAATTAATTGGAAGTTCAGGTTATCTCCCAAAGGTGAAACCAAGCACCAGCATCCAAAGAACGCTCTAGAAATAAACTGCTCTGATAGCATCTACACTGGCCACAAACAAGATGCGAGAAAATTACCACCACCAATCTCTGCTACCAATCAACAGAATGGAATCCATCTCGCCCCTGAACTAGGCAGCAACATCATCCCTCACCATGAGAACGACAGGGAGAGACAGGGGCCACTAGGAAAAGCCACTTCCGATTCCCATCCACCCAGATTCCTGACTGAACAGGAAGTTAACTCTCGGCAGAACTGAGAAGTTTTCACAGGTCCGTCAGTGAGCACTCAGGCCCGGGCAGCAGTCCCTACCCCTTCGCCATACGTTTACCTGCCCCAGGTGAGACGGGGGCCACAGCAAGATCAGGGTCAGAACCCATGTACTCAACACAGAAGTCATCAAATCCCTCCCCTTCTCACTGGCTTAGGGGACAACCAAATTAACTTGTTTGGTTGCTGAAGCAGCCCTCCAGGATGTTTAGGGCCCTGGTCACTGGCACAGCACAGGCGCTCATGCACCGCAAAGGAGCTGAGGGTTACCTTGTGTTTGGTGGGGGGCAGTCAGAGCCGTACTCCTGGACATGCATCCCAAAGAAGCACACGTCCACTCCGTCAATCTCCTCGAAGGCAAACAGTGCTTTGGTTCGGTACGGGAAAGACTCCGACATCTCCCCAGAATCCACAAACCTGGAACAAAGAGCTTTCTGTTTGCATGCATCACCATCTACACAGACAAGACTTGCTGTTCTGACCCGTGTGGTGCAGGCGAACTGCAGGTGGAATCAGCCCTTTGGACCACTGGCCCGGGCAGTTCAGAGCTGCAACCCCACTCTCTGTGACAGCCTCACTCGGACAGGAATTCCACCTTCCCTGAAGAGTGCGGGAGGCTAAGAGAAGGGTAGCTACATGCTAATTGATGCAAAGCTCTCAAATTATGCTTGCCAGACTCTAAAGCCTTGCCAGAAAGCAGGGCTCTGGTGAACCAGGCAGGGTGCCCACTGGGACAACGTCTGCACACGCACCGTGACTTCATCCCGGGCTTGACCTCCACCGTCTTGTCTGAGCTGGCCACCACGCGGACAAACACCTCCCCGGCTTCAGGGTGATTCTGTCGCCGCAGAAACTTGTTAACGCGGTCTTCCAGGTGGTTTCCCAGCCGTGTGGTCTGCAGTCCTGCAAGGTCCAGACGAGGCAGTGAGAGGGCGTGGGAAGTGCCGAGGCTGCAGGATCCACGTTTTCTTTCCAGGGTAGTCTGATATTTTAAGGACTGACATTCTCCAAATACAGAAAGGATCTAACGAGATCCTATCAGGTGAGCATTTTACAAGAGAAAGGTGAACCCTGGAATCTGAGGCATTCCACACACTGGAAACTGCTATCAAACATCCCAAATTTCCATCTTTTTCCAACTCTAAGGGGCAGAAACGCCACAAAAGTGGACCCAAATCTGAAAGAAGACGGGCTCTGGGGTTAAGCAGAGGAGCAGGCATGAGGGGGCTACGCAGGGTCCACCTGCCTCCTACCCCATGTGCCCAGGTCCTGATGACACTGGGCTCTGCCCTGGCTGTGCCCACGTGGCTGCTCGGGGTCTCGGCTGTGCCCTGAGGCTGGTTCCCACTCTGGAAGAACTCTTAACAGAAACGGGAAGCCTGACGCTGCTCTCCCTGGAAGGCAAGCTGGCACGAATGCCCCTTCCTGCCCAGCTCTGAGGGGTGTCCCGCTGCTGAATCTAAGACAACTGAGCCAGTCCAGCCCTGAGAGGGCTCTAAACCTGGGCAGCAGGAGCCGCTGCCCCAGGATGCAGACCGGCCAGGCCACTTTCCTGGTGGGCTCCGTCCCCCATTCCTTCTGCACCCTCCCTCTCCCAGGAGCGGTCCCTGTGATAGGAGTTACACAGCATGTAACTACACATACAGTTCACGGCAGAAAAAAACTGCATGTGCAGAAAAAAAAGCTAGAAGGGAAAGCTTCAAAAAGGTTGACAATGACTGTAAGATGGCTTGAGTTTATATTTATAATTATATGGCTTGACTCCTTACTGAGGTTAAAAAATATCTGCAAAATTTAGACTTTCTAAGATCAGTCTCTCTGTAATAAACACACCAATGGTGGAGTTTTTTGGGTATATAACTTGTATCTCAATGAAAATGATTTAAAGAAAAAAAATTCCCCATCCCAGTCCCCCCTCCCACGGGACTGGGATGGGGAATACATGTAAATCCATGGCTAATTCATTTCAATGTATAACAAAAACTACTGTAATGATGTAAAGTAATTAGCCTCCAACTAATAAAAAAAAATAATAAAAAAAAAAAATAAAAAAAAATAAAGAAAAAAAATTAACAATGGCAATGAAATAAAAACCCCATTAAAAAGTATAAACTTCTGTACCCCCACTCCCGTGACCACCCATGGCTTCTCGACCATCCTGAGAAACACGGAATTAGGTGCAAAGGGCTCACAACCACCTCATCTATCTTTGTGAAGACCCTGAAGAAAACCCCCTCGTTCTCACCCCCAAGTGCTCCCATGCACGTGGCTGCTGAGCAGGTTTTGTTCCCTCAGGAGGTGGCTTCCAGTCCAGGAGGGGAGGACAGCTGAGACAGCCACCCAGCCCTGCCGCAGGGACCACCCCACCTTCCCTCATGAAATCATGGCTACATGTACCATGACTTCCGGACATGCACAGGAGTAAATCCCCAAATATTCCTGTGGGAGACGTGGGTCAAAGTGGAACTGCGGAGTCTGAAAACTGACATTTTAAACTGTACCCCATCATGCACATGCCTGTCTGTGGCACATGATGGAGGCCTCATATTTCCCTTTATGTGATCAAACTCTTCAGCCTGTGCTTTCTGACCTCTGGGTTGCATCTTTCTTAGGAAGGACTTCCATAACCAAACACAGTAAGAACACTCTGACGCTGACCTCCAAAGCACTTGGAGTCGTTACTTTGTGCACTTTTAACCAGCCTAATGGAGGAAGGTAGGGAGGAGGTTTTGGTCAGTTGCGAGCATCACTGGCTGACCAGCAGCTGGAAGGTATTTTCAATGCAGTCGTCCCGCCCGCATCCATGGGGGACTGACAGGTGCCGGGAGTCCCACAGACACTAAAACCCAAAGGCACTCAAGTTCCTTACATAAAATGGGGCGGGACAGACGGCCCCCTACGCCCCTGCACCAAGTCAATGCAGACACCCAGGAGGCAACTTCTCTCTTGTGACTGACAGATGCTTGCAGAGACAACGCTAATTCATGCTCAAAAACCAAGGGGAGACAGCACTTTTAAGGTCCCTTTCTGTAAGTTAATGTTCTACACCTTTAAAGGTCCACATATTCGCCACCATGCTCTGGACTCTAGGGCGGGGGTGGGGGCTGGGCCAGCTCTCAGGTTCTCCAGTCCCGCCTCAACCCTCCACCTCACTATCTTCAGGCTGCAACGGCTCTTCTATTGAGAACTATCTCTCCTGGCAATTTCTGTTTTGGTCAGTGAGACTCTGGCCTAGGAAAGTGATTCTAAGTTGCTGACTACTTTAGTGACATCACTCGGAATGAATCCTTTAAAGCAGGGGTCCTCACCCGCACCCCCTGCCCAAGACATCTGGTAACGTATGGAGACATTTCTGATGGCCACTGTTCATGGGGGGGTGGGGGAAGCAGTGGCAGAGTGTTACTGGCATTTAGGGGGCAGCTGCTGCTGAATCCACCTGCAATGCAGGAGACCCGGGTTCAATTCCTGGGTCAGGAAGATCCTCTGGAGAAGGGAATGTCTACCCATTCTGGTATTCTTAACTGGAGAATCCCATGGAGAGAACCCCGGTGGGCTACGGTTCATGGGGTTGCAAAGAGTCAGAGACGACTGAGGGACTCAGCACACTGCTACTAAAATTCTACAAAGGCTAGCCCCTATAACAAAGATTTTTCTGGCCCTAATGTCAGTACAGAAACCTTGATCTAAAGAAAACTATTAGAATAGCTAGTGACTTCATCACTATTTCAAAAGGCCTGACAAGTTTAAATGACAGGATAACTGGACTTTGGTAATGACACAGTCTGAACTTGAGTCATCACCAATCTGGAGAGCTTCTGAGGGGCTTCCTCCCTGCCTGCTACCCCTCTCTCCAGCCCACTGAACCCCACAACATCCCATCTCTCTTCTACTCTCATCAGCCCGGCTCTGGCCGAGGACCCCAAGCAGTGTGCTAGCTGCGGGTCCTGCTGGAGAGAGAAGTGAGAGAAGCCAGGAGTCTGAGGGGGGGTTGCGCTCTGAAGGCACTGTTGCAGGGGCTTTTTTTTCTCCCCCTTTAAAATTAATCAACCGGGTCTCCGTTGCTGCACGCAGGCGTCCTCTAGCTCTGCTGTGTGGTAGTCACTCTTGAGGTGTGAGAGCTTCTCGTGTTGCAGAGCACGGGCCCTGGGGTGTGCGGGCTTCAGCAGCTGCAGCACTTGGGCTCAGCAACTGGCTCCCAGGCTCCAGCGTGCAAGCTCAGTAGTGACGCCCGGGCTTAGGTGCCCCAAGGTGTGTGGGATTTTCCCAGACCAGGGAGTGCACCCATGGTCCCTGCACTGGCAGGTGGATTCGTATCCACTGGGCCACAGCAAGTCCTTTAGGGGCTTCTCTCTCTCCGGTTTGCTGCGGACTCAGCAGAAAGATGGTTGGGACTGTCAAGCTACAGAAGGCGGCCCCAGCACTTAAGAGTCAAGCTGACAAAGATGGCACACCGCACACTTGTGAAGTCTGCTCCTGCAGCAACAGGGTGCTCCACGCAGACACCCACGCAGACGTGAGATACCCACACAGCCCTTGGACAGGCTGGGCTGTGGGCGGTCCTGGTGATGCTGGCTGGTTTCCAAGGGTCCCAGAGGGTCACTCTTCACAACAGTGGGGCCCACACCTACCATGGGCACACGTACCCAAGGCTGAGTGTGCCCATCACCAGAGGATGTGTGTGCGTGCATTACTTCCAAGTTTCCTGAGAAGGATCTGACGACATTTTCTCAGAATTCACAAAGTTTACTATATAACTAAGTTTCTAAACTTTCATCTAAAACACAGTTTGATCATAAAGCTGACTTTCACATTAAGATTAAGCTAAATGACTCTCTTTAAGGGTAAGGTAAGAAAAATACAAGTATTAGAAAACAAAGCCACAGAAAAGACCCGAGACAAGCAAGCCCTGAAGCCGTGTGTTAGAGGGACCAAAGGAAGACTCGGAAGACGTACATGTTTCTAAAACGTACAGACCATGAAACAAAGACCCTTCCACGACTTACTCTTAGCACTGAATTTGTTTTCTTTTCGAGTTCTGCCCGTTTTCTTCAAGCAGTTGTCACATACAAAGCTGCAAAAAAATAATGGGTGTGATCAGATTATATAAAACAGTATATGTTGCCAAACTAGTGAAATGCAGCATTCAAATACTTTGCTGGCAATTTACATCACATCATTACACAAAAGTGAAGAGGCAGACTGCTTTGATTCTACAATTCCTAAAGCAGGCAAACACTTAAGACTTAAATTTAGAACCAACTGCCATCCCTCTAATTGCTGGATCCTTGCTGACGACAACGAGAGGCACAGCAGCCGTCAGTGCCCTCCCCTCTACTCTCTGCAAGCTGCTCTCCCTTTCCTGGAGTCTCAGGAAATGACCAGGAAGTTACTCACCCTGAAGGCCAGATGATGTCGTAGTGGAGAACACAAATCTGATGCATCTTCCGGCCACACTCCTTGCAGTCAACGAAACTAGAAGACAAAGACGTGCCCTGTCACACACGGAACCGCACAATGGAGCCTGAGTGCTGCGCTCACACCTGTCCGCACGAGGACTTCAAGACTCCTCGGCATTCACGTGTCTCGCGACTAACTCGGCCATATTTGAAACATGCCTCAGTAGGATGTGTTCTGCAGGAAAAGCTGACTTTCTCCCCTTCTTTGCACCAATGCCTCATTCCTCTCTTCCCCTCATCTCTTTTGCGACCAGAAATGAAAATTTACTTCTAAAAACTGCTATGACAAAGCCTATCTTACAGGTCACATTTTCAAGACCACTGCTTGCTCCAGACGACTAAAAATGCCTAAACGGACTTCAACAGCGGAAAACAATACTGTCAGTGTTACAAGCTCTTGTTCTTCGCCTCACACAGGAAACGTCTGCTCTGAGTCAGTCATCAGGGTGGGAAATGATGGCCTTTGTTCAAGGAAACACTGCAGAGGTCGGGATTCACCTCATCACCCGCCCTCCTCACAGCTTCCGCCATGGCTCACCCGGACCCTATCACCTCACCTAGGAATCTTCATCGCCAAACACCCTTAAAGGTCAAAGCCTATTTTTTTCAGCCATGCCCTTAAGGCCGCCACAACTTAAACCCTGTGGAAGGCTGAACGGGCTAGAGAGCACCAGACTTCTGCAGGCTGTCTGGGGTCCTGGCTCCTCCTCTCAGCCTCGGTGCTGGGCCCCGAACCTGAGGCATGCTCTCACACCACCGCTTGCTTCCCAGCCCTGACCCTCTCTTTCCCCCTGCTGAGAACGAGCCTAACCCAGCTTCTCTGTCCCTGCTCTGCTGAAGGAAAACTGGACACACACAGGCAAAGTGGGCAGCATGGCAGTGGCCTTGTCCGCTGTCCTCGAGCGCCCTCCCCCAGGCCGCCCCCCTCCTACTCTATGTGGTCCTTTAAAACCTCTGCAGCCACGCCAAGTCAGGCGCCAGGAACCCAGCACCTCTGCCTCCTGGTGCCGGGGGCCCCACCCGCGCTCCTTGCCTGCCCCCGCGTGAGCTCATGCCCCCGGGCCCTTCACCACACAGCGTGTCCAGTGTCTGCCCACCCCACCCCCTGCCCCTTCCAGGTGAGCGCCACCTTCTCCAGGACGCCACTCTGCCTGGGCCAGGGCCCTTCCCTCCGGACCACCTTACTGCCTCCTGCTGCCTGAGCTACCATCCGTCTGTCTGTCCTACTAGAAGACACACGGCTGCAGGCCAGGCCCCCTTTATTCAGCTGTGTCTTCCCCACTGCCTGGTACCTACTACCTCAACATAGAGTATCCTGCAATTGGAAAGTTAATATAGAAACCAGCACAACATTGGAAATCAACTATACTCCAACATAAAGAAACATTTTCCACAAAGAGATGGGAAGCCAGCTCTTCATGCACCAGGTGCTCTGCTAACTGTTTATCATGCCCTCTCTCACTGCTCCCCCTGCAATCCCCGCCAGCATGGCTGGCAAGAGACTGAGGCAGCTCTGACACAGAGTGAAGTCCGTGTTCTCCGCTGGAAGCTGAGCCTAGGGAGGGGAGGACCTGCTTCTCAGCTCCAGATGCACCACAGCCACGTTTATCAAACACCAGCAGGGCCGCAGCCTCTGCTCACCAAGCGGCCCTGGACAGGCACTCACCACAGGGACAGAACAAGACGGGCGTCTCCACACACTGGGGTGCCCGTGCCCTCAGGACTTGGCTTTGGGGGCCTGGGAGGTGCCAGAGCACAGAAGGAGCTCTGAGGCCTCTTCAAGGGGTTATTACAAAGCAAACTTTACAAACTGAGTGTTCTCACTGATCGCTGAAGAAAAGGAAATTGAACAACTTCTGAAAACATAACACACCAAAGATGGTGGCAAGCACAAGCGGGTTGGCCAAAAAGTTGTCTTGGATTTTTCTGTAACATCATATGGAGAAACTGAACAAACTTTTGGCCAATCCAACACAACACCGGGCTTCCCATTGTTTATTATTTACAATTGGTTTCTAAGAGTTCCTCTAAAAATTCCCTTTAAGTGATACTAGGACCCCTTCAAATACTATCTTTAGTCTCTAAAGATTCACACTAAATGCCTTCTTAAAGACAATGATGATCAAGTTATTACAGAGGTTCTAACAGAACCAAAACATCCACCTGCTCTTCTCACTGGTAAAATTCAGCAGCTGGACAGCATGCTACAGACACACATCTTTTGCATGAGTTAAAAAAGAATCTACATTTGAAGTAAAGCCACACAGAGAGTGCCACCCAGGGCAATATGTTTATTTCCAGCGTCTTCTACAGCTACCCAATCACATGGAGTAACTTTCCCGATCCGAAAGTTAAAACCTAAAAGTCAGAAAGAAATAGCGGTATACTCACGGTTCAGGATCTAAGGTATCATTTTTCTTCTTTTCAAACTGATCCTTTGAAATTGTCCTTATTTGGAGGGGGAAAGAGGAAAAATGTTAATTAACTAAATTTCATCTGTTGTGTATAAACTATAGGGTCTCTGGAACATTATCCTATAACTAGTTCTTCACATAAAAAGTAAACGAGGGTCAGAACTCTCAAGTGGATGCAATGATGGCATGAACTTATAAAATTTAACTCCACAGAAAGCACCACCATTTATTTTTTTTGTCTTCCTTCGAATATTTCCTCAAAATCCTCATCAACACTTATTACAAGATTTAAGTAAAGTCAGTCAAAATATGGTGGGAAAATTATGTTCAGACTCAAACCTGCTAATTTCCAGTCAAATGTATATGGTGAATGGCTACTGAATCTGACCAAGACTGGTGTAACTAATTCTTCCAATTACAATGTTCCTTCAGCATGTACTTGGGGATGTTTTACTTATTCTTTAAGGACTGAGTGTTTCATTTCTATTGTCCTTTTGTTGTGATCAGTGTATACGTGAATTACTTGATTCGCAGAATTATACAATCCAATTACTAATCACATAATTGGACCGAAGAATTAAGATGACAGGGGGGTAGAAAAATTGACTAAGTAGAATTTCTGACATTTTGGTTTATATGTCTTATGTGTGCCTATGGCCTGTTCTGCGTTTGGATAAAGTAAACTTGAGCTGCAGAGTAAATGTCACTGGAACAGCACTGGAAACTGCTTCAGTGGGAAGCCCTTCTTGCCTGTGGGGGCAGCTACACTAGCAGATTTCTCTGGGTGGCAGGAATTAGGGCAAGAGTAGGGAGAAAAGAGAGAGGCACAATGCTGGCAGTCCTGGGTGGCTATGGTGGCTGGCAGGTCTTTAGGCCCCTTGATCATCCAATTTGAGGATCTGGTTCTGCTTTTTTTCTCACCACATTCTAGACATCTATCTGCTCCATCAGAGGATAAGCATCAGGCAGGAAATGGTGAACTCAGGGAGGGAATGAATGAGCTAACTCATGCCTGTCTGTGCTGGAGCTGTGAGCAGGTGTCCAGCCTCCAGCAAGGAAGGAGATACCTACATGTACTCGCTGGGGTCTCCCCAACTGACTTCTGTTACCTCTGCAACTTCAAGGACAGAGGCTTCAGGGGAAGATCAACTAAATGCTGGAGACGGGGTATGCACACAAGACTCCCTTTTGCTACTGCCAGTTCTGTGACTAGGATTATCTGGTTTCTTAGATATAAAGGAAAATTTACAATCCCCCCAAAGGGAAGTTGACAGCCACTGGGAAAAAGCAAGTGCTCTGGAAGAAGAGATACAGAGCAAGATTACAAGAGGCCCGGGGACTCAACGGGGGCTAGAGAATCAAGGTCCTGGGTGGAGGGAAGGATGTGGGCATGGCACTGCAATTCAGCCACACTGTAAAGTATGAATGTGGGTACAGTTACTATGAAAAATAGACAACAGAAAAGTCACAACGGCAGTGATGCTTCCCTTTCAATCATGGACAAGAGGAAAACAACAATCCAGGGTCACCCCCAAGAGAAATGACAGGACAGTACTTACGTCTGGGGTTGTGAAGGGTCGTCACCCAGGGTAACATTCTCCCCCTGGATCTCTGTGAAACACTTCTCACAGAAGTGATACCTGTCAGCAAGAAGGCCATACTTGGGTGAACTGGTCCATCATAACACACAGCCACCCAAGCAACGAAGCCACCAATCAGAGCAGGGCAGATCACCACGACGAAGGGGGGGCGTTGTTGGTTGATTGATGGGTCAGTGAGGACAATGAAAGGAACAGGGGCAGGTGGGGAAGGGCAGGATTAGAGAACAGGGGAGGGAACAAATAGCACAGACATAAAGGTAAGACGCAAACACCAAGACAACACAGAGCAGAAAGCCAAGGCAAAGCATTGATTAGCATTCGGTCTCATTGCATACATCCCAGGCCATCATCACTAACAATGGGCTTGTTCAGCTCCAAAATGCAAATGTTTTCAAGGAGTCAGTAATACTAGAATTGCAAGGAGCCTACATTTAGGAGTTTGGATTTTGTTCTTACTTAGAGAAAACCAAATGTAACTCCAGGGTTTGAGATGGAAAAAATTTACTTTGAACAAAACAGTCTGACAAAAGTCCTTAAAAAGCAATTTAAACTGAAATAGTTTTATTTTTAAAAATGGGAAATTTATGCTTGACAGCAATTCGTAGATTTTATTTCCAATATTAAGCCAGATCTTTAAAGGTATGAAAATGCTGAGCACCCAGAACTGGTTTTAATTTTCTCCTGTTATTTTTCTCATGTTACTCACTTAGTTAATTGAGTTAGAATAGAAATGAAACCAAATCCATACTCTAGACAAACACTTAACAGAAATGCAATCGGGGTCAAAGACTTTCCAGTCATTTATCAGTAAGAATATACAGAGAACAAACTATGATATATTGTATAAGCCATACAATATATGTAAATCCATGAACAATCTTAAAATTCAATTCTATGCTTTGACTTTAAACTTTTTGGTACTGGAATCAATCATTCATCAATCTGAGATACTCAGTGATTGCTCTGACTTGGGAACAATCCAAGTTAAGCAAATTTAGAATTAATCTTTAAAGCACAATCTGCATTTGAGAAATTATCCATCACCCCAATTTCTTATAATACAGAGCCTGGGCTCAAGCTACCAAATAAGATTAGTTTAAATAAAAACTATTAAATGTTTGGAAAGGACACAAATGAGAAATCAACAAAAATGCAGGTGATGCTGCAAAAAACAAGATGGGCACAGAGGAATACCGCAGAAGTAAACAAGCCGAATGAGGTGAACTGCACAAGCAAAAAGGATGAATATATGGTAGCAACGGCAGCACAATAAAATGCGGTTTTAGTGCTAAAACTACATCTACAAGATGCCAAGGGGATTAGTGTTAAAGACACTGTGACGAGACTGGAGCGCCACACGGAACCACACAGGCAGGAGGAGATGTAGCAGCTTGCAGCTACACACACACACACACACACACACACAGCCACGCATGCGCACACACACACACACGTGTAGCTACAAATGACTGAGGTTCAGGCCACTGCCTGGCTAGTGTGTCTCCATTACCACTAAAACAGATCCCCACAAGTTCTAATCCTAACCTTAATTAAACACATTGAGTGAGCATTGCTGTCTGCCATATTTCATTGACTAAACACATACAGTGAATTAAAAGTATAAAACTTTAGCATGCACACATTTCAAGATTATCCAATTTTTCAGACTGTTGGTGAACATGACAGATTCACTGTGTGTAGCAACTGGATTAATAAGAGTTTCCTGCTGGGACCAGTTTCTTTAGAACTAATTCAATTAACAAAGTCTGCCAAGATTAAAAGCTGACCAGGAATAAATAAACTAACACTGCTGTTTTTAAAAACTATGTATCTCATATCTCTTTCTCTGAATGAACTATAGTAATATTTTGGCTATTCACTATTTTGTAAATATTTTTACAGGGCCTTGAAATCATGTAATAAAAGGAATTTTCATGTGTCATAACTGGCAAGAAAGAATTAAAGTATAGATACTGTAAACCAATTAAGCAGCAATCAGAACAACATGCAAAAATGTTATCTCTTCAACGCCAAATTGTGTCCCTTTTAAAATGAATGAGTGTTCCAATTCATTATGAGCAAACATTTGGCCATAGTGGGCGAGCTCAAAGAGGGCTATTGAACACATTTTGAAATGAAATCGCCATGATAAATTACACGTGAGTCTAAACGGTTTTAAAATCCTGGACAACTCACTGCTTTTATTCAAGCAGGACATGACACCTAGCAACATCTACAGAACAGGAATCATAAACCCATTATTTCCACCGGAGGAAACTGCCCAGAACACAGCACTGGTGGCTGCAGAAACCTACGCTGTCTGCGTATAACTAACTCCCATCCCTAAGAATAACTAACTCCCATCCCTAAGAACCTCAGGGTCAGAAACTGGAAGGGACAGAGTGCCTGTCCAAGAGCTAGGGCAAAGATGCTGGAGAATCAAACCTCCTCAGGTGAACGGGAAGAGGACGGGGGAAGGGCCCGGGCCTCCCTGAAGCACCCTTCTGAGATGACGACAGCCCACAGAGCGGGCATAGCCACCCATCTGGTCCAGCAGGTGGGAACCACTTTGGGAATCAGCAGGTGGCAGATGTTAATGCCAGCCTGCCCCATCTTTATTCACCCTGCCCCAACCTTTATGAATAATGGTTCTTTCCAGCCACAAGAGCCTAGATGACCTTCTGCCTGACACAAAGGAAGCAGTTTGATGAATATGGAGTTGTAAAGGAGAAATGCTTCACAGAATCTGATGACAGTGCACATCTGGGTACCTAAAGTTGGCAAGTGTCACTGCATAGTTCATCAGTAAGGGTAACTGAATGTATGGAGTAAATTTTCAAATGCAGATTGTTTTAAGCACCATATAAGTATACACAAATAACTGGGATAATAGATATCTATTCTCATCTATCAGTAATAACTGGAAAAATCTATAGAATGGTTTTCCCAACATGACTTACTTTCAAATTTCTAAGTATGGAAACAAGTGAAAATGTAACCATACACTAGCTTAGAAATTAGTTTCACTTGTTTAAATGGTTCATAGAATTTCCTATTCTAAGTGCCCAACAGTTTAGAACTATAAATGCCAAAACAATTATTCAAAAGAACACCACAGCGTTCTCTGAAACAGTCAAGGTTGAGAATAAAAATGGAAGCAGTTGAAATGCCCATCGCAGAACTAGACCACTGCTTTCAGACTCACAACACCGCGTCTCTTCCATTTCCATATTCCAGGAAGCACACCTTGTGAGATTCAGCTGAGGAGTGGCATGCTCACACTCTTAAAATGTCTTATGTGTAAAAAAGAACTCCTTTATTTTTCTGCTCTTAAGGAAAATACATCACTTTTGTTCAGTAAAAACTAAATCCTACACAGAAATCTAATTGGACATTTCAGAACTTTCAAAAGAATCCTTCCATCAACACCACCCTCTGAGGGGGCAGTAGTGGACGCTGATGCTATCTGTCCTACTGAACTACAACTGCTCTCCACTTAAATATGGCCAAAGTCTGTGCAACTCAGCAAAGGTGGGGGCCAAAGGACCCAAGAACAGTGAAGCCCGCAAGGAGAAGGCCCCGAACTGGAGAGACGGTGGTGAGCAATCTGCTGTCTGCTTTCCCTTCTAGACCCAAACTCTGCTGTGCACTTCATTAGTGGGGGCATTTTTCACAGTTCACTTTAACCTATTTCCTTAAAATTTCGTAACTTTGCTTTGTTTGGCGCCTATCAGTTCCCAAAGTGAGTTCCTCCTCATGGTCTCATTGGAGACTGACAACTAAAAAGGGTGTCAAGTGGAGGAGTTACTGTGCCCACACCATCGACAAGAAGATTCCAGGCCATGCCAAAGGTCTTTGGGCTAAAACTGTAAGAGGGGCCAGAACTCCCAAAACAACACTTGCCACTGTGGAGAGAGCCCACTACAAAGGCTATGATATCGTTTCAAAGTTCTAGTAGTAAAATGCTTCCAGGGATAGAAGAGAATGCTAAAGGAGAAATTAAATTCCAAATGTTGAAATATTTTCATCAGGACAGCTGTGTCAGCAGCACTTCTGCTAGAGATGCCTGTTGGGGACTCCCATCTTTCCCTGGAACCAGCATCTCACTAGGATAAGTGAGCCAGACTAGGCTTAGAAATCTTGTCTTAAGATATTTTTAGGTCAACAGGGTTTTTTTTTTTTCCAATATCATTTTGATGGGAGCTGTTAATTAACTTAAATATGGTTAGACTTTTAAATTTTTAACTTTTTTTTTTTCTAGCTGTGCCATGCGGCTTGTAGGACCTTAGTTTCCTGACCAAGGATTGAACCTAGGCCACCACAGTGAAAGCCCTGAATCCTAACTACTGGACTGCCAGGGAATTCCCTACATATTTTTTTAAAGAATAATTTAAAAAACGTAATTGGAAGAAAAATAACTGCAACATTCCAAATCACTCAGGCCTCTGCATGTGCCTTTGAACAAATAAAAAGCCGTGTACTTATCTTCTTTGAAGTATTAGAACATATGCAATGACTACAAGCAAGTAAGATAAAAATAATCAAAACGTCAGACCCAAAAGCTGACATTTAATACCTGAACCTAAAGACAAAGAACAGGCATGAAGCTTCATCTTGGTCGCATAAAGAATTCAGCTGTCAGTTCATGAAGTGGAGGCAAGGTGACTGAATATGACCAAGAAATACTGCCCGTTTCAGGCAGGGCGCCCTCATGCTATTAATGCCAAAAGCCATGGATGCCCAGGAGCTTAATTCAAGACAAGCTCCTGAACCAGGAAGCCACATTTAGGTAAGGGGATCAACAACAAAAATTATTTTCATTCTCCTTCTACTTAAGATGAGAGATCTACTCTTTGGCCATCTCCACATTTCAAGAGAAGAACCAAGATTTCTCAAGCATCCCTGTCACTCGCTAAGCCCCGAAAAGGCCACCTCCTGACAGGCAGTCACTCATAAACTCAATTCTTTAATGAATCAGCACGAATACAAGTCTTTCCATCAGCCTGTGCAGGTCAATTTAGCTAGGCAAATATTTACAGTCAGACTGGTAAAATACAATGCTTCAAGTTTATCAGTACCTTGAAAAAGGCCCATCAACCTTTATTAGAGTTAATTTCAACTCCAACTCTTTCTCATATGGTGACAGTATGGCTTAACAAATGTTCCTAATCCAAAGAGTGCAGTAAGCAGCTTTGAGTTAAAATTCTATACTATACAAGCATGCTTTTAAGTTAAGAGACCCTGGGCCTAACTGAGTGACTGGAAAGCGAGAAGCAATGTAACTTCAGCTTATTTCACTGAAACGTCAGGAAAGAAATGATGTAACCAAGCTGCAATCAGATGAGCGTGCCTTGCCCTAAGACCTTCTTTTTGTCCCGTAATTCAGAAAACCGCTCAGTGCTTACCTATTCTGATAGCTGTAGTAGGCAGCATCTCGAGGAATTGTACACAGCTGCTTCCCATAGCAGCACAGAGTCTGTGGGGAAAACTCATACTGCGAAAACAAAGGAGAAAACATTAAAAATAAATGCATTTACTGTCATGTAATGCTCTGTCTGATATGGAGAGCGAGATTTAGCTAGTAAATTAGTTGTTAGTACACTGAGTGGTCTTTTAATGATTCTCATTAATTTTAAAGATATTTTTGGATAAAATGGGACAGAACTAGTGTCTGAGGGACATTTATTACAGATAGATGAATGGACACCAGGGCAGCCAGGAATGCTTGACCCACAAGCACTTCGGGCTTCAGACAACCAACTGTTTCACAAAAGATTGGACTCCATCCAGGTTCAATATACAGGTGTGGCCAAAGTATTGAGTCCATCATACCCCCATAACATCCGCTTTGGATGAATTAAAAAAAGTTCCAACTATACCTTGCGTCCACAGCAATATCCAAGGGACTGCATGACGGGGTCAATCTCCTGCTCAAAGACCTCTGCGAGTTTGCTACAGAACTTGTAGACCCGGGATGTCTTCCGATTGTAGAGCCAGGCATTGTTGAACATGAGCCAGACATCGTCCACATACTGCCAGGGCTCCTGGTACTGCCCTGTATCCAGCTTCCGCTTGATGGTGGAAAGGTCCATGGGATTCTTCACAATGTCAAAGTAATCCTGAAAGACAAAAGGGTCTCAGTCTAGGGGATCCCAAACCCCAAATGTAAGCCTTATTTGGCAGCTTTACCTTAAAACAGCAGAAAGTTACCAGTGTAACCTAACAAGTGACCGAAAAGAGAGCAACTCCTGACCTTCCTCTGGTTTTACTCTAAGATGGTAGTTACTATTTCTAAGTGGGATCATATTACTTCAAAAGCAAATTTAAAGAAAAAAAAATTAAAATAATTCTTTAATAAGAGATGTCCTTTAGTGTCAGATTTTAAAAATACGATTTTGATCCACTGAATTAAAATGGTGAGCATATTTATCAGACAGTATGTTTTTTTAGAAATTCACTCTTGGTCCTAGTGAGCAAAATGACATTTAAGACAAACACAAAAACAGTAATAAGGCTAAACAGAACCTGTTAGGTCACCACGGCCTTTGCAAGAGCACCCAGGGACACCAAAGTGAGAAGCCCATGTGGTTTATAAGGGACTTTCACCAATTCTTTAAACCCACTCCCATGGACAGAGTCTTACCCACGAGTAAAGCAAGGCAACAGAAGCTGCACGCCCCAGGCTGTGCTCCCCCATCTCCCCACATCCCTCCACGACCCTGGGGCTTAATGGAATCGGGTGGGGGGACACACACATTTCAGTTAGTAAGACAAAAGTATATCACTGTTTTGACAACAAACTAATTTCTTTACATTTGGGGGAAAAAAATCTTACTGTACTCAATTTAGAGAGATTAAGCAAGTATCGTGGATACTCCTGAAGTACTCTGGAAAAGCCACAGTGTTTTCATGACATCAACTTACTGGAATTCCCAGGAGCTGGGGATCCACAGGCTGCCGAAAAGGTAAGGACTCTGGATCCTGTCGGTACAGAGCTTCCAGGGTTGGCATCAGAGCCTGGCGCAACTCCTCCGGCTTGAAGACTGCAGTTAGAAAACACAGGAAACGACACTGTTGACAAGGCATCCAGACTCCTCCCGCAGAGCTTTTCAATGGAAGCTGGGTTGCTTCTGAGAAGGCCCAAGTCACCTTCCTCCCGGCTGTGAACACTTTCTCAAGCCACCATTCAGGGGTTCTGAGAACACAGTCACACTAGGGTTTTTAAAACTGCATCCATATCACAAGGCAAAAATAACACACTGAGAAGTTTGCTTGCTCAACAAAAAGATTTCCAATGCCAAATTCTGTTGGAACAGTAAAAAACTGAAGCTAACTTCCAAATCTGCCTCACTGATCAAATGTGTGGTAACGGAGCCATTTTCACCGGAAGGGGCCTTTCTCCTCAGAAGAAACTTCTCTGTCCTGGTGGAAGTAAACTCAGACCACCTGAGACAGACAGTTTTGTTACAACCTCACCAACAAACGTACGTAAGGAAGCGACAAAAATACGCATTTCCCCCAAAAGTTCTCTGCTGCCCCCTCGCACATGTAGCAGTAACCACGTTCCCAGGCCCACCCACTGTCTACTACACTCCGTGGTGTCACCGACGTAAGGATAAACACCGGCTGCAGTTCACTCACACGAGCCCCTCGTGAGGCGCAAGGGTGCGGGTACGTGCAAGCAGCAGCGCACGTCTCGCAGCCCTCGCGGGCACACTCCTGTACATATCACAACCATCAGAGACAGGCAAACACGTAGACAGGGTCTGACGCCTTAGGTCCTGAGTGACAGGTTTCCACTTTGTGGTTTTTCGGATTTTGAAAGTATTTTCTAGAACGGATACATTGTAAGTTGTAAATTTATAAATCAGACTAAAATACAGTAAAAATTGTATTGAGTACAGCGAGAGGAGGTGGCACTGACTGGGAAGTGTCCAGAGCAGGGCTCGCCCAGGTGTCCTGCCTGGCCTCCTGCGCTCCAGAATGCCTGGCGGTCAATGAGCACTGGTGTTGCCCAACACAGACATTCCCCTGCAGGCGCAAAGCCCTGGTCCAGGGAGCAGAAGTGCCCCGTGGAGCTGTGAAACAGGCAAACCCTGCCCTCAGCTAACCCTTTTTCTTCCAGTCTGCTTTTACAGAGCTTGGTTTTCTTTGAATAACTCTTTATAAGAAAACAATTCTTTAGTTAATCAATAGCTGCTTCATTCTTCTAAATTAGGGGTCAGCAAACCATGACCCACAGGCCAAATCTGGACAGCTGCCTGCCTTTGTATGGGCCTGGGAACTGAGAATAGTATTTAAGTTTTTTAATGGTTAGGGAAAAAAAGAATAATATATCATGATACATGAATTACACAAAATCCCTGTTTAGTCTTCCAAAAGAAAGCTTTATCGGAACACAGCCAGGCTTATCTGTGCACGTGTCTCGTGGCTGCCTTCCCCACACAAGGCAGGGACCAGCAGCTGCCACAGAGACCTAATGATGTACACAGCCCGAAACACGCCCTCCCTGGCAGCCTGGACGGTTTGCTGACGCACCGCCCCAGACCCGCTGGGCTTCCCGTGTTGACTGCTTACGGCACTTACACGCGTCTCACTCTGGATGACTGCTCATTTATTCACTGAACATTTAAAACCTATGGCAAGGAAAACTCATTTCTAACTCCTGTCTTTAACCACTACGTTGATGTAACGAGGCTCCAAATGAGTGGAGGTAGCAGTCAAGAGCTGTACTTGAAACAAGTTCCTGCCACCGACTAGTGTGGTGTCCTATGAGCAAGTCACTCCACTCCACTTGAAACCTCCAGACAACCGGACGGCCCACATCAGCAGTGTACACAGCATGGCCCACGGATGACTTGGGGATCCGCATGCTGTCTATGGGGACCACACCAGCCTGTGTGGCTACCTGAATGGAAATGAATTAATATTAAATAAAGTAAAAAACCCACTTCCTCAGGCACACCTGTCACATTCCAAGTGCTGAGGAGCCACACACGGTTCCACTGGTTATAAGAGGCAGAGGTGGTTACAGAGAGGGTGGACACATGGCATTCCCATCACTGCAGAAAGTTCGAGCACTGCCTGAGGGCTTTTCTAGGGTCTGTGAAATCCAATTCCATGATGCAAAATTATTTTCACGGTAACACTAGGTCATGGGCTGCTTTTTGCACTATGTGTTAACCTATACACAGATGGGGCAGGAGCAACAGGGAGTACTGTGGACACCAGAGGCAACACAACCAGGCCGCAGCTCCAAACTCGGCTCAGTGGCCGCGCGCTCTTCAGGGCTGTCTCGCATACACAGGTGAAATGCCACCTGCACTTAACAAATGTCCTTGATGAAGGAGCAAAAATCCTAACTTTTATTCAATCTCAGCCTTTGGCTACAGGTCTTTTATTCTGCACGACAAACCTGAAAGCTGTCAGAAAGCATTTCTGCTGCAGGTGGTCGTCGTCTTCAGAGAAAGCACTCGTCTGAGTGCTGAGTTAAGAGCTGAAGTAACTGCAATTTCTCACGGAACACACAAAACTAGAGAGAATGGCTGACAGACAAGCTATGGTTACTCAGATCTGGGTACATGACAGACATTTTCTCAAAAATGAACAAGTACACCAATTACTTCCAGGACAACTGACGCTATTTGCTACCAATGATAAAATTTGGACTTTCATCAAAAATTAGAGTTTTTGAAAAACTTGTATCTGCCACACAAGCTTGACACCTTGTCAAAGTTTACAAGACTTTTTAAAGCGAGTCACAGTGATATTAATAAATGTGATTTGAAAAAATATCACATAATAAAGTATGCCAACATTTGGAAGATGAGCCAAATTCCCAAATGACCAAAGGATCGTGCTTCCAAAAAAAAAAAAAGTCATACAACGGCAAAAGAGCCACTCCGAGTACAAGACAGAAAAATTGTAGAGCACGAGAAATTTAGGGCTATGGATTCAGACTTCACACTGCAACCAGCCTTTAAGAAACTTCTACTTGTTGAATTTTCGTGTAGTATCAAGAAAGAATTATCTACAGGTATCTGAAAAGGCTATTAAATATTAACATACTCTTCTCTATTAGCTACTTATCTGAGTGGGGCTGGATTTTCTCCATGTCCTTCAAACAAACAACAGAATACAACAGCGAAGGGACAGGTAGATATGAAGAGTCCAGCTTGTGTTCACTTAATTCTCCGAGAAACAAAACTGTGAAAAACAATGTCACCATCCCAATTATTTTTGCTGTGGAAGTTATTTTTCACAGAAGTGTGTTACTTATGGGTGCCATGAAACAGATTCACTTTTAAATAAATATTAAAAAAGACATCTAGCAGAGCAGAAGTGATGGATGATCCATACAAACAGTAACTTCTCTGGGATGGTCAATCTTTAGCGATGTGAAGAGGTCTCAGACCACAAGCCTGCGGCCTGCTGTCCTCTGGGATCCCCAGGGTCCCAGCGCAGCAGGACGGCACAGCATCAGCCTGAGTTTTTCTGGCATCACTCCTAAACGCATCACCTATACCTCTGAACCACTGAGCTTTGTCTCACATTTCTGTCACCTAACTATTTTCTGACACTGTTTCCTCCTCCCTACTTTGGACACATCTCAGATGGACTCTATCTGACCTCCGCCGTGAGCCTGGCTCAGCCTGCTTACTCAGAACCCCAGCATCTTCCCTTCTCTGCTGCCCCCCTCCCACTGCACTGGTCACTGGTTCTATGCGCCCAGCCCGACTCTGGGCACTCTGCTCCACCTGCACCAGCAGAAACCTACAAGCTTACTGGCCCACGTGTTGCCATGGTGGTAACTCCCCAACATCAAGCTCCCGGTCACCGTATCAATGGAGCCCATCAGTGGGTGTCCACGGCGCGCCAAGTAAAGCCAGCACCACCCTGGACGAGCTGGGTGTGGACTGCCCCTCAGAGCCCTAGCACAGATGCTGTGGGCCGGTGCCCTGGAGTCCAGCTGACACCATTTCTAAAACTGGGGGAATGGCCAGTAAGAAGGGCAACAGGAAGGGATGGAATTCTTTTTCTGCTTTAGCTTTATATCCACAGCATGCACTCCTAACAGGAGGGAAAAGCAGCTCCACGTGAGTCCCCGAGAAGACCTACTTTTCCTGCGCGGCTGCGAAGGGGACGTGGACTGAGAGACTGCCCCATTGGCGCTGCCCTCTTCTTCCTCTTTAGCTTCCACTTTCACTTCAGCTTTCTTTTCATCCACCTCCATTGCTTCTGACTTCTGCTCTGTTGGGTCTGTTTCTTCTTTAACTTGAGAAGATCCTTGTAAGTCCTCCTCCATCATCTTGAGGAAAACAGTCGCAGACACAGATACATGACTATGAGAGACCTTTGTTATAACCCAGCCTTCTCAGAAGGCCCTTAAAGTCTCTACAGGCTTGTCAAAACCTCCCCTAGTCAGAGCTGCATCGATCACTCTCTCTCTCCCACAAGGAGAGGTGGAATGCCTGTGAGTCGCTTTAATACAGTGCCAGTGCATTATAGGCTTAAAAACACACATTGCACATACCATTACCTCTTCATTAGTTTTACATATATTTCTAGTTTGGGACAAGAATTTCCTCGAAAACTGTGGCAAGGATGGAACGTCCAACTGCTCAGAGGCCTGGCAGGTGAAGCCCACGAGAGCAGCAGCAGGTGCGGAGGGAGGCAGCGGGGAGTGGGGGGCACTCCGCAAACTGGAGCGGCCGTGGCCCGCCTGAGCGCCACGCTGGCGCTCCCACATGGACGGCTCTGCTGCCACACGGTGCTGGCAAAGCTCCTCATTTCTCAAGAAAAACCAGAAGTCTAGAGTATTATTTGTAATTTCCCATTTTAAAAATACTGTGTGGGCCAAACAAAATACATTTATAGGCTGGGTTCAGCCCACGGTCTGCCAGTTTTCAACTTCTGCCACAGGTTAATTAGTAGAAGAACACACCCCCTGAGCAGCCTGCCTCTAGAGAATTATAAATGAATGAAGAACAGCAGTGAAAAAGTTGTTGGATGATTTAAACATTTAAAATACAAGCCAGTGCTCTTCACTTCTGGCAAAATAAAAACAAACCCATACCTAGTATCTAAAAATAAAGAGCCAATCGTTTGTAATCTCTTTCGCACCTGAACCATGACTGAATGGGGCAAGGAGACACAAGCAGGGACGCACAGGGCGGACACTGGCGCCTCCCCCGGGCGCCCCGGGATGCCACTGTGTGCAGCAGGGCCACCACGTCCAGGAAAGGCACCTACCGCAGCCCCGGGCTCTCCCTTGGGCTCCCCAGCATCGGGCTCTGTGTCCTCCGTCTTGATCTCGGCCTTCATCTCTAGCAGTGGCACCTCGGGGCCCGGCTGCTGGGAGTTGGTTTCAGCACTGGCCACTGAGGATGGAGTGGGGACCCTGTTATCAATGCTGGCTGCTGTCTGGGAAAGCTGTGGGGAAACCAAAATCATTTATCTTTGTAAACAACACCGATGATCTTAAACCCTGCTGCTCACCCAACACAGATCCATGTTAATCTTTCTCAAAACTAACCTAACAGGCACCCCTATTTGAGAGAACTGAAGAATATAACAGTTAAAGGAGGAGTTCCAGAGAAGTCAACATCAGGCAGAAACACAACTGACCTCTTGCCAACAATGCAGAGATGCAAGAGCAGAAGCTTTCTACACTGTGACAGAAAATTATCTTCTGAGAATTTTCTACCTAAGTCAGAGAACCACCTATTTTAAACTCAATTCCTTCCAACAATGATACTAATGGTTTTGGTAAAAGGATGAATAATAAATATGTGTATATACACTGTCAGAAGGGGAATAAGGTACGTATATGGACTTCCCTAGTGGCTCAGATGGTAAAGCGTCTGTCTACAATGCAGGAGACCCGGGTTCAATCCCTGGGTCGGGAAGATTTCCTGGAGAAGGAAACGGCAAACCACTCCAGTGTTCTTGCCTGGAAAATCCCATGGACGGAGGCGCCTGGTAGGCTACAGTCCATGTGGTCGCAAAGAGTCGGACACGACTGAGCGACTTCACTTCACTTCATGGAACAAGAGTATATAACTAGCCTGTTAATTGCAGAACAGTGGTGGAGGAGTAAACAAACATTAAGAGATGAAATCTCAAAAAAAAACCTCTTACGTTTTCAAGGATTTACCTGATAAAGAGTTTTAAGTAAACAAACAAAAACATAACATTACAGAGGGATCTTATTCAGAGATAATATAAATAAGAAACAATAAGAACACTCCCTATGGAAAAATAAAAAGTGTCATCTTGGGATTAATTTTGACATTTTATAAATAAATATCCTTGGTCCCCACAAATAATGTTAATGCATTTCAGGGGGAAGGAAGTTTTCACGTTAGGATGGTAAGAAAACAGATACCATGCCTCGGTGAGAAACAGTAGCCTTGGGCCCCTGGGGTCGGTGGGGATGGCCCCGTGTGGGGAAGCCTGGCCGGGTGCCGTCAGCAGAGCACAGGGCCGGGACACAGGATGTGCTGTGGCCCTGCCACTGTCCCCCCCCCCCAGGAGGAGGGGGAGATCTGAGACACAGAAGTGCGAACCTGGCTGTGCCATTCTGTCATGAAAAAGAAAGAGCTTCCAGCTGGAAAACAAGGCTGACGGGCAAGGTCAAAGTATGTACAACTAGGAACCTGACTTGTTTACCAAACCCTCAAGACAACTAAATCTCAGAGACGACCACCTGTGACAGGTGATGTTCCTATGGACAGTTTACATATTCTACAGAGGACCCATGTATGAGCTCTTTCAGTTGCTGATTTCTACAAGCTGGTTTAACTAGGAAGACAATCACAAGTCATGTCCTGCCAAACTTGGCCTCCAGAGCCCATTCTGGAACCACCATACAGCCCGTGACAGCTCCGTTAGGGTGCAGACACACATGCTGGGCGGCTGCACCAAGGCCTGTGGTGGCTTTACGACCAACTGTTCAGGGGCAAGTTCTCATCTGCAGCTCTGTGGGCAGACGGCCACAGGCCGAGGGGCTCACCGGAGTGCCGGGGGGCTGCGTGTGCACGGGTGTCGGCTGCTGCTGCGATGACTGCGGGGTGGCCACCGACGGAGGCTGCACTGGGGTCTGAGGCTGCGGGGTCACCTGGGCCTGGGCGGCTGCCTGGACCGTAGGAGTACTCTGCGTCTGGCTGGCGCTGGGCACAGAGCCGGGAGTCGGGGTGGGAGTCTGCCCGGAAGACGACGCGGGAGTTGATGGCTGGGTAGGCGCTGCTGGCTGGGGGGGCGTCACCCCAGGAGCTGCTGGGTGCTGCAGAGACGGCATGCCGGCAGCCGTGGAGGCGGGAGGTGGGGTCTGATGCAGTGGCGGCTGTGTCACTGGTGGGCAAGGCAGCTGGCTGGCCTGGGGCCCAAGCATGTTCAGGGGGTTGGGAAGAGCAGTCCCCGGCACCTGCCCCTGACAGGCAGAAGGAAAGGAGCGAGTTAAAACTGTTCTCCCCTCTGCCTGAAAATGTGGCAGCAGACATAAAGAATTAAATATATGAGAACCTGACACAGTTTCTGGATGAGGTCTGCTGACTACACAGGAATGTTCCGCTTGTAACATGTCACTGACCCGCACACTTATAGTAACCTGCGTTTGTAGTAATCAGGCTTTGATTTATGTTAAGTGTAGAAATCTCTGGCTTAAACAAACACACATACACTCCACTTACTAGCTCATGTTTCATAATATCCACCCACAGCTAAGACCACTGGAAAAGGTATTTGTCTTTTTTAAAAAAATGAGTTACTCAAAACACTGAAATGTTTCAGTATGGTAGTTCTCAACTAGGGACATGCTTCGAATTACCTGTGGGCCAACTAAAAAGCTATTCTGAATCTAGAGCAGAGATCTGTCAATCACACAGGGCCCAAGGCCAAACCCAGCTAGCTGCTGGTCTCTGTCAATAAAGCTTTATTGGCCAGCAGCCTCTCCATTCACTCACGTGTGAATGCACATGTCTATGACTGCCTCTGTGTCACAGCAGTGGAGCAGAGCAGTTCCCCCTGGTCCACCAAGCTGGAAGTATCTACAGGACAAACCTGTCAACCCCTTTGCTAGAGAAATAAAATTTATGCAAATTAAGAATTAATCAATAGGTATCAGGCTTCCCTGGAGGCCCAGTGGTTAAGAATCCACCTGCCAGTGCAGAGGGCACAAATTCTATCCCTGGTCAGGGAAGAGTCCACATGTCATGGGGCAACGAGGCCTGGGCTCCACAACTACTGAAGCCCTCATGCCTAGAGGCCATGCTCCACAAGAGAAGCCATCCCAGAGGTAAGCCTGGGCACTGCACTGACAGTAACTTCCACTCACTGCAACCAGAGAAAGCCTGCATACATCAAGGAAGACTCAGCACAGCCACACATAAATAATAATAAATAAAATTTTAAAAAACAATTAATAGGTATTTACTTAGTGAATCTAGTGTAGTCACTGCCTCTTATTCAATGTTATTCACGTTAAGTTAAATAACAAATTCGATCTCTCAGGGGAACACTTGGTCTGTTTTAAATACATGTACGTTTGTACACAGCAGCAATCTGATGCACTCTAACAATTAACAGAAGTCAGGGGAAGGCAGTAAAATGAGTGGAAAATAGTCCTCGCCAGCATTATATTGAATAATTAAAAACACATTCAACAAGAAGAGAACTACTCAAATGGCCCAGTTAGCCGGACTTCACCTGGGCAGTTTAAACCAACAGGTGCCAAATCATTAAGCGTGAACTCAAGGGATCTTTTCTCACTCCCTCTTCAAAAACCAATGTGTCTCAGGATCATATGTGAAGCTTAGAATTTAAAATATACAAATAAAAATCAAGAAAATGACAACTAAAAGGGTGGACAGTACCTGTGGAACGCCAGCCTGCGCCGCCGGCTGCCCCATGCCCACGCTGCTCACACTCAGCGCCCCGCTAGACGATGGGAACTGGCTCTGTGGCAGGAACTGGCTCTGCGCAGGCGCCTGGGCCATCATGCTGTTGGCGTGCGTGCCCATCATGTTCGGAGGCTGAGGCATTCGGGACGGAGAAATGGCCATCTACAAGACAACGTGTGCCACTGCGTTCAGAGGGCTGCAGGGCCCATGTCTCCAAGGTGAACCAGAAGAGAAAGGAATCCTCAACTCCCCCTTTCACAGGAGGGGACTGCCATGCGCTAAGACCTCCCAGCTCCCAGGCATTCTGCATGCTTTTTCATGCAGGTCTCTAATGAGCCAGATCCACACAGTCCTCTGAACAGAAATCAACAGCATGCCATAGTGTAAAGTTCAAATACACCTTTTAGGAGTTCTTGGACTCATTTAGATAGCAGCCTCAGGAGAGGACGCTCTGAGAGCCAGTGGACACTGACACCCCCATTCTGTCACACATCCCCAGAATTCCCCGTCTTCTCATAAAGTCACAGGTGCCAAGGAATCTCTCATTTCAGTAAAAATAAGTAACGGTCAAATAATCCTTGTAGTAATAAGGACCAGAGAGAGAGAGAGAGAGAGAGATGGGAGTTGCCAAAGCACAATACAATCCAAAGGAACAAGCGCCACAGGATTCCCGCAGGGAGAACCGTCCTGCTGCAGCGAGGCCTCCTCAGCACGGCTGAGGGGAGGAGAAGCACTCACCCCTGGCACGGAGCCCATGCTGTTCATCGGGACAGAGTGGTTCATGGGGGACGCCGCACGCGGTCCCATGGGCGCTTGTGGCAACTGCACGTTCCCCAAGGATATTGGGTTAAATGAATTCATCCCTGTAAACGTACCCACAACAGTTCATTAGGAAAAGCACCCGTAGGAAAACAGAATGACAATTTGCCAAAGAAACTTGAAGCCAAATAAGATGGAACACATACACTACATACACAACTGAAAGGAGATCAGTCAATCAGAAAAGATGGCTAAGCAACAGATTGCTCATATCCGGGAAAAATAGCACCACCGTGGTGGTGGTGAGGTGGTGGGTGGGAAGCGGGCAGAGTGTGAGGAGAGGAAGGTGGCACGTCAGGGAAGCTGCCAGCAGCTGAGGCAGGGCAGCACTCGGCGCCACAGTGTCCGAGGGTCCGAGTGAGAGCGCAGACAGGGGTGGGTGGGTGGAGTCGTGGGAAGGAGCACCCACCGTCCATGGAGGAGGTCTGCTGAGGCCAGGGCACCCCTCTGAGCCAACCCCTCAGGGCCTTCTGGACCACTTGACTCCCAGCAGGAAGCCCACTTCCATCACCCGAGGCCCCCCAGCTCTTTGGCTGGGCTTACATTTATTGTTAGAATCTGGGATAAGACTCAAAACATGGCTTTAATTTTGCAAGGACATGAAGCATTTAGAAAGTGCCTAAGGGTTGGCAGTTCTCAACTTCAGCCGCCTCTGTGCCGACTGGAAAGATCTCACTTTCATGACTGCCTTGGCCTTCCCAGGGGTGCCACATCACGAACGACACCTCTCACCAGCCGCTATACCAGGCCCAGAGCCTCTCCCTCTGTAATTTCCCACAATTCTCCGTGAACTCTGAGTTCAATGTAAATGCTACTTCAGTAAGTCTCAGGACTTAGCCCAGTCCCATGGCCGTGAACAGAATCCTGAGGTACTGCCTTAAGTGTGGAGCATGAGACGGCATCAAAGAACATGGGCCTCCCTTGGCACCAGCGAGAAATGTCTCAAGTAACCAGGACTTTTCAGGAAGCCTACAGAACAAAGTGCCCTGCTCTTCTGGAGGGTTTTACTGACAAGAGGAGATTTTACTGAGCAAGCGAAAAAGATGCACAAAGCAATGGCACCATAACAAGTTCCTCTCCACAGACATGGACGTGCTGGTGACAAGGGCATGCAAGCGCTCCCTTTGAAGGCTCCTCCTTCCACACTCTGCTCAACAGCCCCTCCTCAGACCCTGAAGCAGCAGACTCGTCCGTCTTGTCCCCGATACAGCACCCTCTCTCTCCTAAGGCTCAATTTCTCTGCCTTCTTGACTTCTTTCACTCTTCACACCTGGTCCATCTACACGAGTCCCTGAAAAGTTTCCTCCACAGTATTAGCAGCAGCTCTAGCAGGTATGGTGTGGTATGCAAGACGATCACCACAGCTATTAGAATGGCCCCTTGCTCCCTGAACTACTCCACGCACGGCAGCAAGGCCTTGCTTTGGAATCTCCTAGATAATGTCACCACCTCATTTCACAACCGGCAGAAACATCCCACTGTTCAGGTCTCAACCTGCTAAGAGCTGTAAAAGCTCTGAAATGACCCTCACCCCCAAACTCAAATGACTGCTTCAACCACGACCACAGACTCTCAACTTGAGAAAGAACCTCTGGAAGCTGCTCAGACCAGCTGCCAGGAGCACAGACCCTCCTCAGCGAGCCTGGTAGGCATGGCACCTGTGCTCGTTAGCCCAGAGCAGCCTCACCTGTCCCCCAAACAGGGTGCTCGGGCTTCAGGATAGGCCTGACGCTCTACTTTCAAGTGCTCAGAAGTGTTTCTTTCCCCCACCTACAATGCTTTTTTTGGAGACTCTTTCAAGAGAAATGTCTTCTCTTATCCATCAAAAAAAAAAAAGTGAACTCCTCCTTCTGATCTCCTTGGAGAGCTTTGCTGTGGTCTCCAAACTTCCAAACACAACAGATATGCACACTACCTGTGGACATGCCCTATGCTCATCAGTGGAAAGAAAAAACAAAAAAAGGAAGCAATAAGAAAAGAGAAACTGAAGGAAAAATGGAAGGGAAAAAATACACAGGGAAGAGGACAAACCAATAAACTTTGTGCTGCAGAATGTTAAACCAAAATATGATTTATAACAACAGTTAAATACCTTGAGAAACCTGCATACGATTCACTGGCAGAGGCATGGGCCCATCTACAATGGCAGGAAAAAAAAAAAAAAAAGGAGGTTACTTAAAATATTCCTTTAAAGAGCAGAGCAGATCCCAAAGTGCTGTGCACGGATGCCAGCATACTCTTTAAAGGGCCTTTGTGTGAGAGACTCAACGTCTAAACATAGGCCACCGCAGAACACGGCCACCACCACACGCTTTCAAAGCAACAGGTTTCCTGGAATGTAATTCTGTGTGCTGAGAAACACACACCAAACACAGAAAGACATACGAGGGAACAGACCCGGGGCGGGACACTCAGTCCTTACTTGGAGGTCTCACAGGCTGTGCCTGGGGTATTCCCGGGGGGCTGTGTCCCGGGGGCTGGTAAGGCTGGCTGGTTACCCAGAATGCCTTGTTTGTGTAAACGCGATCTCCGCTTTTCTTCTAGCTCTTTTTGAATCTTGTAGATTTTCTCTGCTAGTAAGTGATAGTATTCATCCTAAAAAGCAGCAACATTCAATACTAGTTATTTGTAAACAAACAACTGATCTGGTTTTGTAGGTTATAACAAACTAATGAACTTTTAAATTAAAATTATGAACACTGACACGGGTAAAGTATTCACCACTTCTAACTCATAAACCAAAGACCAGGGATGCTATGGGACTTAACAGTCAGGGGATACTAAGTCCTCATGACAGTTCATTCCACAGCTGAACCTCTTCTTGCATATTCACTGACACAGGTGACAACATAGTACAAGCTCTGTAAACACTCCACTATGAAGTACACCCACAGATTAGAAAAACTTCATATACCTCATTTACCACTGTAGTGGGAATACTTAAGATTTGCAGTTACAAACCAAGAGAGGTGTGTAGGGAGGACCTCAAGCGAGGAGACCAGCAGGCTGGTGGAGGCCCCCACTCCTCCCCACGTCGCAGGCCCCCCAGGTGCCGTGCGGGTGAACACGAACGCTGACCCACCCTGCTGTTGGCAGACTCGTACATGTCCCCTTCCACTTTCTTAGCATAGGCCACCAGGTTCTCCATGCGACGATCCTTCAGGGCTGCAGGGTCAGGTGTCGGGAAGATGGCTTGGACACTGAAAGGACAGCACGCACTCTCAACCTAGGTTTAGTGCAATGTCAACATCCTGCCATTCTACATGTGACACAGGAAGAGAAGAAACCACCGTCTACCTTTGGGCACAATATACTGTTGAGACCCCCAACCTCTTGCCTAGTTCATGTGCAGTCACTCTTTGGAGATAATACTGATCTGTCAATTTATCCACAAGCCAAACACAACAATATTTCGCTATTAACAGTAAGTGCCTGACCAACTCAAGAATAATGTGATTTTGAATTCCTAATCTTTAAACTACTAAGGACAAAAATTTTTGATTAAGATAATGAAGGAGAAAAAAAGAAAACTCCATAGGAATCGAGTTGATTAACGTCATCATCATTTAACTTAAACTGTTGGAGAAATTAAACTATTAATTTCCCATGTTAATTATATGATGGTATTGTGAAGCCATCTGTATTTACTAGGCCCAAATTCCTGCAATTCTGAGGGCTCCCCACAACTATAACCTTGAGCTTCTGAGTGAGTCCCAGCTCCCCGTGCACCGAGAGCTTAGAAAACAGGCCTGCCCCTGTGACATGGGTCAAAGTTCATATTCGTCTCCAGGATCCACCAGGCACTCAGAATCTGGGATCCTCCGGCCTCCCTAAACAAGCACGTAACCCCCTTCAGTTGCAAGGGTATGATCACCTGGGGCCCCAAAAAACACCTGGGAGTTAAATCAGACACCCAGGAAACTGCGAAACTGTCACATCGCCATCAGTCACAAAGTGCTTCCATCACATGTGAATAACAGGCGAGAGGGCCACGTACAGTTTATGCACAAGATGGCTCCGCAGGTCCTGAGTGACATGTTCGTGCCAGCTTTTCCGAACGCCGGTGCTGGAAGGAGGCGCTGCTGCAGGTATGGTGCTGAGGGTTCCAATGTTTCCAGAGTTTGAGCCGTCATTCATCAGGGGGCTGAGGGGAGAGTAAGAACAGGTCATCCAACTGAAAAAGTGACTCACATGCCATTCATCTAACTGAGGTTCTTCAACCATATGTGACTTTAAACTCTTATCTGTTAGAAAGAAAGAAAGAGGGAGGGAGGGGAAAGGAAAGGGAGAGAGGAGGGAGGGAGGCAAACAGCCTTACACTTTAGAAAGAATCAAGAGTTCTGTGTGGTTCCCAGCCCACTTAACATGTGACTGTCCCTCAGATAGAAGCCAAATGAAACAAGGGTCTTACTTTGTGGCCCCAAGGGAAGTTGGAAGAGCTGATTCTGAAATCAAGTTTGGTGGCTGCTGATCTGTTGTTATTCCTCCTGCTGGAATGTTCATTGGGTTATTTCCTGAAAGACAAAAAGAAAAGGAATCAACCAACTCCTAAATTATACACCTCAAAGTCCTCATTAACAGACAAATAACAAGTCACATATAAATAAATGATTTTTATGAAAATTATTCTTATGACTCATAATAATAAATGCTATGGCAGGAACTCTGGAAGTTTTATTTTCAATAATGGTGGTCAAATTGTATAAATTCAGTTGCTTCCCATCGCACTTGAAAACCAAAGAAGAGCATTTCTATAGAGGCTGGCTGGCAACATGAATGCTTGGTGGCTGAGGAAAAAAATCAGAAATGATCCATCTGCAGTGTCGGTTTTGATTCTGGCTTCATTCCCGTCACATACACTTCATCATCTTTTTGTTTTGCATATCAGAAGATAAAAATCATAGAAAATAACTTTAGGTGAAGAAGACAAAACATCAGTTTGTCTACAGTATTTGTTCTAAAGTAAGAGAAAGGTGAGACGCAGGTTAATAGTCTTGTCCCAGATTACACCACCAACAGAAATGGTGTCAGACTGGAAGGGACATTTCAAGACTCCAACCCAGTCTTCTAGCCAGCAGGAGTCAGAGGTGCATTAGGGCAACTGTTTCCCAACAGATGAAGTATCTTTAAGGTGAAAATACTTTATTAGGAAAAGAACAAAACCAGCACAACAACCCTGTTCTGAGATCCCTGTCAGCCTGTTCAGATTCAGACTGGTCGGCTCCAGTCACAAGTAGTCCACAAACAAGACATGCTAGGAGCTGCATAGTCAAGGCCAAGTGGTACTGCCCTAATTCCAACCTGTGAGATTTTGCATTCTGAGCCATGTGAAATGCCCTTTATGAAAACTATCCAGACACAAGCGACAAAAATGTTGGTTCATTTGCAAATGTGATTCATCTTACAAGCCTGTAACATCTTCACGGTACCTGACACTTTAGCCTTTTCCTGGAATTTTTTTATTTTAATCATTTAAAAGATACCATTCACCATAATATATATATATATATTTGAATTTTATTATATATATATATATATATATATATTTATTTAAATTTAAAATTTGAATTTAAAGTAAAAACAGTAGCTGAAAACAGCACTGGGCTCCAGAAGGCTCGTCATTCCCGACACTGGATTTGCACAAGGAAGTTCTCAAGAGTCCTTTCACATACCCAGGGGGTTGAGACTCCTCATCTGCTGGTGAGTTTGAGGCTGTGCTGGTTGCTGGCCAGGAACCTGAGGCTGCAGCTGCGTCTGGGGCTGGTTCAGGTAGGGGAGTCCAAGAGCAGCATATGCTCGTTGCATGGAGCTGGGGTCTATCGGATTTGGGTTACTTAAAGAAGTAGCATTCTGTTGGCCTGTGCCAACAGAACCAATGGTGTTTTGAATTCCACTAGCTGGAGACCCCAGGATGGCTATAAAAACAAACAGCAAACACAAGAGGTAAGTAAAAGGGAAAAGTCCACAAATGAGCTAAAAACTACTGAAAAACAAGTAAAATTTTATCAGAAAACCACCTATGTATGTCATGAAGCACTGGAACCCCGCTACCAAGAAACTGTGCAGACAGAAGGAGCCCATCCTATTAATCTCATCTGTACAGTGGCACATGAAGAACAAAAATCTGAAGAGAATTCAAGCTTCTATGTTAGAAAACAATGGACCAGAAAATCAGTGATCATGCAATCAAGGTCAGCATGTATTAAATCTCGAGCCCCATAAGAAGTCAGTTCTGGGGAAACAACAAACATGGGAAGACACACATTCAGTGGAGGTCGTCAGCCACCCCTGAGACGAGCTAAGCAGCCCTCCTGCTGCTGCTCCTCCGGGCCCCTCGCTGCTCCCGCACAGGGGCAGGGGAGGGGAAGCAGGAGTAGAGTCGCCCCGCCGGTCAGTTCTGTCACTCACTAACTTAGTCAATATCTCAATCACTAACGGTGTCAAGTAACAATAACTTAGTTAAGACCTCTGACACAATCTTCCAAAAAACAAAACTACATTTCCTCGTATCAGTGACGTACAGTGACCAGGCAGCACCACGCCTTTCTCTCCTCCAAGTTTCCTATGCGGGAGGGCACCATGCTAAGCTCTCTGCTATGTGAAGCTATTCAAGAAATACTGTGCCTGACTGAGGAAAATCTGTAGCAACATAAAAAGCCCCATTCCCAAGGGCTTCAAAATTAACAGAGATGACCCAAACACCCATCTGTCCATCTGTCTGTCCATCCGTCCAAATGTCCTAATCAGTTCTCAACATATGGCAGAAGTTCTGTGTCATGCCATTGATTTTTATTTGAAAGAGTTCCTTTCTTTCCAACTTCCCCAAACTTTAGAGTCACGTCATGAACAGCAGCTTATAAAACTGATACTATAACATAAAGATCTTTGAGACATAAAATACTATCACAAAATTTTTCTTTAAAATTCTGACCATTACTATAATAATAATATCCTCACATCACCATCAGCGCAATAACATAAACAACTCAAACATTTATCTGAGTAACTTCATGAAACCAAAATGTGTTTAAAAAAAAAAAAGCCCTTGATAATTACATATTTCATACTATTTAACTTTTCTAATAAGAATATTCAGATCTCAAACTCATTAACGCTCATTAGACACAATTATATACACCAAGCACCTCATTATTATAAATGAAAAGCAATTCCCAAGGTACATTTTATGACAAGTATGTAGCTCTGAAATAAGTCATGTGTAATACTTTTAAAGGTATTTTTCCTAATAGTTAATACTCCATGAAACTTTAAACACATGCCATTGTACTATTGAAACTGACATGCTGAATTGTCTAAAAGAACTACGATGGAAAAAGGAAAGTGACAATGGTAAGATGATTTATTTTTCTATTACTCTGCGGTGTAAGGAAGAACAGACCTAGACCTACATTGACATGCATACTGATCAACTGTGGAGAGAGAGGAACTTAAAGAAACAAGGTGTACAAGGCTTCGGGTTTTGGGTGAAGATGCAATAGCAGTGCCTTAACAACAATTTCTTTCTACTAAAATCCACTCGTGTCCACACTTCCTTAAATGCCATCCTTTTACCCCAAATTCCCCATCCTGGGAGGAGTGCCACTCCCAAGCTCAAGGCCACTTATGGGCCACTTACAGACTTCCTCCTCTCGTGGAAGCTGCTGACTTGGTCACTGTATTTTTTGTGTGTGTTAAAAGCACTTATGTCCTAAATGTAAACATTAATGTGTTTTTTACTTTAAAACATACCTGAAGACATGCATTTGGTACTTGACATTTCTAACTAATTTAGAGACAAGGAAAACAAAATACAAACAAATAAAAAGGTCTCTGACATACAGGCATGGCCCAATCTGAGTCCAAATGCTGCTATGAGATAAAATCTATGCTTCAGGGACAAGGAACGCAGGCATTTCCTACGGGGGTGATGGCGGGAAGGGGAGTTACCTGGTGAAAGCCACCACAAACTCTTTAAGTTCTACAAGCTCAAGATGCTTCCGCTCTAAGTTCTACAAGCTCAAGATGCTTCCGCTCACACTGCTAGTGTCCCGGCAGCAACTGGCCTTCCCTGAACCCCCTCGTGGCCACCGGGCCTCTGCTCCTCTATGGACACCTGCGACTCTTGCACTTGCTCCCTCCGTCCCTTCCTCCCTCACTTCCGAGCACAGACTCCATGACAGACAAGGACAACAGGACAGAAGTGAGCAGTCTGTGCTCATGGAGCTCAGGGTCTGCTGGGAGAGCAATATCTCTAGAAATGAAAGGCTGCAGCCCTGGATCCCGTATTGGAGACAGTGGTCTCTGATCGAGATGATGAAGACCATCTCCTCTTCCCTGCACACTCCCTGCAGCAGGACCCACATGCACCTCACCAGGACTCTTCTCCCACCAGGGTGCTCGCCTCAAGCTGCACAGAGGAACAGGCACCCTCCCAGCACCACAGCGCTGAGGGCTCTGAGGCTGAGCAAAAACGTGAGGAGTGCTAACACAGCAACGTTCCACGTATCTGGTGTCACTGAGAATACAGCCTGCTACATGGATCAATTTTACACATTATTGACACTTACCTCTCTGTTTTTTTGGCCGTGCTGCGTGGCTTAGGGGATCTGAGTCCCAGGCCCTCGCAGTGAAAGTGTGGAGTCCTAAGCACTGGATCGCAGGGAACTCCCAATGTTTACCTCTTTAGATATAAACACTTCTTGTTCTTTTTACCATTTTTACATCTTGTTTCCTTTCTCAGAGCTGAAGGCTACATTTCACACACAATCGATCCTTGTAATATCCCAGCACTCAGGGTGTCAGTGCATCTCAGTACAGTGTGGCCCCTCTCCCCGGGCATCAGTCAGCACTCCTGCTGCCAGCAGGTCTCCAGAGTGCCCCGTTCCCCTTCTGCTGCAGATACTAAGGACAGAAAAGGGCCAGGTTTCACAGCTGGCTCTGTCCAGTACTCACTCCCCTGTGGGCACAGAGATTGGCCCATGGACAGGCTCCACATACACTAGCCACTGCTGATGTGCAACACTCAGCTCACCACAAGTTCCAGCCCCCAATTAGTCTCAATAAAACTGCACTCGATTTGTAAAGCCAACAAAAATGGACACGCTGAGTTCCAAAACTTTGTCAGGTTGTTGGGGGATACTCCATGGGGCAGGCAAAGCAGCCACTACTTGGTCATCACCTGGATTTCCACCAAGAGAGTCAGGCTCGAGTCTGCTCAGACCTGTAGACGTCTCTGCAGAGCTGCTCCCACAGCACAGGGCATCCCAGGCCCGTGCACCAGGGCAGAGGGATACCCGAGCCAAGGGCCAGGCCCCACATCACAGCCAGCGCCAAGCAAGAACGTGTGCACCCTGCAGAGGCCGTCCTCAGAAGTCAAACAGCTCAGAACTGGCACCTGGCGCTGCCCAGAAGAGCAAGGACAGAGCTCCTCCAATGAAGGCTATCACTGGGGGCTGTCTCGTACTTGAGCCACAGGCGGCCTCACCACCCCCCTGCCCCTGCCCCGCTGCGGGCTGTCACAGACATGCTGGTGGTCTCTGGAGAGCCTGCAGGTGAAGCAGGGGCCGAGCCTGCGAGTACTTGTGGAGCACCAAGTAGGCATCTGGAGGGCATGTTTTAAGCAGGACTCAACACCGTGAAGGCAGGCATCTCAAACAATCAGAGGGGTCTAAAGCTGGATCACCGGAGAAGGCAATGGCACCCCACTCCAGTACTCTTGCCTGGAAAATCCCAGGGACAGAGAAGCTTGGTAGGCTGTAGTCCATGGGGTCGCTACGAGTTGGACACGACTGAGCAACTTCACTTTCACTTTTCACTTTCATGCACTGGAGAAGGAAATGGCAACCCACTTCAGTGTTCTTGCCTGGAGAATCCCAGGGATGGGGGAGCCTGGTGGGCTGCACAGAGTCGGACACGACTGAGGTGACTTGGCAGCAGCAACAGCAAAACTGGATCACAGCGTAGGGCCAAGGAGTGAGTGGCAAGCCAGCAGAGGTATTCAAGCCAGGGGTCTGGGGAGGCTGACTGAGACCCCCGCGGAGGCCCAGGCAGCCACGGGCAGTGGGCAGGCTGGGGTGGCCCTGGGCTGATCCTGCGGCACCCATTCTGACAGCCCTTCTGCTCTGAGCTGGGAAACCTGTGGCTGCCCAGAGCAGGCCTATCTCAAGAGCTCCAGGACTGACGTTCTGCCCTGCGAGGCATTCAGAGCGGCAAACACACGGAATTTGTTAAGATGCAGTCTAATAACACAAGAGGCCTGGGGGAAGGTCCAAGTCTCTGCGTTTCTAATCAGCAACAAGGGGTTGAACCTGCAGTTGGGCTGATGCCCATATGCGGAGCAGCAAACCCCCCCTGAGGCAACATGAACTCAGACAGGGAATCTGTTCTGTGCCGCCACAGCCCGCCCACTGCCACCCTGCACAGTTCTGGGAGTCAGGTGCCAAGACTGACACTAGATACACACCATGCAATGTCCTCATTAGTCAATAAACTGACGATCTCTGTAAGGGATGGATAATGCAAGATCAGTGACTGCAGAATCTCTGACAATAACTTGTGGGAAAAATTACACGAAGTCTACTCCACACAGGACACAGAAGTCTGGGTTTCCTTTCAGTGGCCCCTAGGTAGGCGCCACAGGTGACCTGGGCAGGCCTTCTCAGCAGAGACATTAACGGGAGGAGTCAGAGAAGCAGGGTGTGTGCGCCAGGCAGGGCGAGCATCTGTGGGAAACCCTGCCTGGACAGCACAGCCTCGGGGGACACAGGTGGGTCTCAGATGGTCCCTGGGGGTCCTGACCACCCACTTACAAACCTCACTTGCATAGGAATCTTGAGTCCAATCAGAGGTGTCCCCTTGCAGGCCTGTCAGCCTTGCTGTCTAGAAAGTTCTTCCCTTATCACTTAACTGAAGTTGGGCTTTGCCCAGCCCTGCCTCCCACGCACACTGACCCTCCCTGCCAGGACTGCCGACACCACTGATTCTATCTCACTCCCGAGTGATACCACTGTCGCTTCACGTTTTATTTCTAGCTGCACCCCACAGCATGAGGGATCTTACTGTGTCCTCATGAACCATGTGCCTCACAAACCTCATGTGCCCTTTGAACCAGGGATCAAACCTGTGCCCCTTACACTGGAAGTGCAGGGTCTTCACCACTGGACCACCAAGAAGTCCCAGATTGATTCCATCGTCACATCATTTTTAACGTACAGTTGACCCTTGAACAAGACAGGTTTCAACAGCATGGGTCTGCTTACACAGACAGTTTCCAACAGTAAATACAACAGCCACACATTATCCATGTTGCTTGAAGCTGTGGAGGAACCACGCTGCCAATGGGCTGGGAGGGCCATGGCCCTGACTGTGCAGAAGGATCAGAGCCCTCATCCTGAGCTGTGCAAGGGGCAACTGGACAGAGCTGCTGGAGGGGCAGAGCCACGCTTCCCCACTGTTGCTACGGCCCATTTCACACACGATGGGCAGTTTGCTTCAAGAGAGGAGAACGGCAGCAAACATTTACAGAGAAGACACTGCTACAACTGTCTTGCTCATCCTATCAAACTCCCCGTCCTCGCAAAACCATAGTGCTGGAGCCAAAGGAATACACTCAGAGCAGAAACCTAACTTGAGAAGCATTAAAAACAAAAACATACACAAACACACAAAATACGCACTAAAATACCCCACTTTCATTTCTTTCATGAAAATTTGCTAAAACCTTGCACAGAGTTCGTCTATATGCGCCCTGTGACTTTATATTGTGAAGTCGCCCTGACAACACCTTACATTATGACTGGGAGAAACGCTGTGGTTTACCACTTCTGAGGGCTCACCCTGGATCAATCATTACAACAAGCAGGCAGTTAAAAAGATGTTAGAAAAAAACCCACACTCATTTCTTTCTTTTTTTTAAATAAAAACCACACAAAGTGTTTCTTAAAAAGAGAAATCTCAAAAGTTTACAACTGTCATGGCAATACATATTAAAAACCAAAGGATCTCAGAAAATTCAGTCCCAAATTAAAGGTTAAGAACACTATCTTAATTCATTACTCATGGAATGAAAACTGTACAACCACAAACTCGATAATAAGTATCTTGACACTTAAAAGGACTATAACTGAAATACATCTTAAAACATAAGAAACCGTAACCATCACAACATGTTAGTAAGAAAGAAAACATTTTACACTAACTTGGAAGAAACTCAGACTGTAGTCCACTAGAACTGTTCTCTCAAATATCTGCTTCTAGAAGACACAGATTCCTAGATCTTTACTTTATGTAAGAAATATCCTAGAAAATTGTGTATTAATTCATTTTTTGCTTAATAAAAGTATAATTTAACTGATTTAGGAAAGTGACTTTTAAAAGAAACTTAGTATGACTGCTTCTACCAGGGAGCAAGGGAGGGGGGATGGGCCCATGGCCCTGGACCACCTTTCCTGGGCCATGGACACTCCTGTGTGTGCAGGGTGCTGGGCGGGGCTTGGGAGGGAGTGGGGCCTAGTGGGCTCGACCACCCTTCCCAGTGCCACCTGGAAACAAGCAGAAAGAGAAGCAGCACACGTGTTCTGAGGCAGCAACAGGTCTGCCCAAGAAGAATGAGAACAGTGGACATGTAACCACAATCAGGGCAGGTGGGGCGAGATGGCCCAGATGAGGCGGAGAAGACGCAGACAGTGCTGGAGTTCCGAGGGCAGCTCCAGTCCACGGTGACACGAGAGCCAAGGGACACACCCCGAGAGCACAGCTGGACTTGAAAATGACCGGAAGGGACTGATCATCGGGGAGAGACACTCATCCTTTCCCTGCTCCTATGCCCAGGGGAGCCCCCGGGAGCCATACAAGGCCTCCTAGGGGGGCACTGCCTCCCCACCCGCTAAGGGCACACAGACCGATGGAAAGATGACGAAGCGAGGGCAACGATCAGGGTGCGGCAGTCCTGGTGCAGAGACCCTCCACCTGCGCTGAATGAACTGTTAGCTGCACAACTAAGTCTGGGAACCGCATTGCCTCCACAACACCTGCATGTGTAATTTACACCAACCCATCCTGACTGACTCTTCTAGAACAAGGGGTCCTCAAAACTTCAGGGCAATTTCAAAAAATGTCCCGTCTATTCCACCCCTCACCCCAAAGTCACTGTCATTACAGTGACAAAAGCTGAGTATCTGTCAAGAAACTCAGAGAGCCACCCGCCAGCTCTCGCCTCTCTGATCCAAGTGACGTCCCTCTTCTGCACTCGCTGTTCTGCTGTGGCCGAGTCCAGAGAGGCTGGGGAGGGGGATTCCCGTGCTGGGGGCGGGGGCACCGAGCAGGTGGGGCGCCCGAGTGCCGGCTGTGCCGAGCTCGCCCCTCGGCTTCCGCCCGGGCGCCCCAGCGCCCACTGCGCGTGTGGTGGCTGGTCTCTGCCCTGCTTCCTGCCTGATCCTCTGTGCTCTCAGCGTCTCGTAGCCAAGCTTCTCTGCCCCCCGAGCTCACTTACTTTGTTGGTTTCGCTTGTCACTGGCATTTTTCAAAGGGAGGCAAACAGGACAGTCATGTCGTGTGCAGTTCTTCCAATGAGAGATGATTTGTCGTGAAGATGCGCAATGGGCAACTATGACCAGAAAAACAGCGAGACGTTATTTTCTATCCAGACCGGCGGCGTTCAATCACACCTACATTATAAGGCCAGCGTCCGTAAAAATGGGCACAAGTGTGACTGCAGCACGGGGCAGGCCGTCCTTAACTTACAAACAGACTGCTTGCCAGAAAGTCTGTAAGTCAACTACTGAGAATTCCATACAAAAACTTCCCAGAGAAGCAATGTTATGAATGATGGTGAACAAGGTTTAGCCCACAAATCAAAATCAAAAACAAAACAAAACTACCTGGCCTGAAATACCACACAAGTGGAATGAAAGGCAGAACAAATAATAATTCTGCAATGTCACTATTTATAATACAAAGTTTACATTATGTTTAATAATGCTCAAGGATGAAACCATCTAAACATTAGAGTTGAAGAAACACAGCAAAGCAAATGAGCGGTCTGTAGAGACCCTGTGGGGGCCCGGGCACTTCTCAGAGCACTCAAGACGGCAGCTGCGGCCGGACCCTCTGACTCTATCTTCGCTTCCACTTCTTCCTAAAGGTCCAGCACGACCCTCCTCTGCTTCTCCATCAGGACAGGGTTACACCCGGGACTCAACGAGTGTCACAAGGGGAAGCAGGGAGATCAGGGAGACTCTCCCCAAGGTTAGGAGCACAAGTGAGAAGAGACAAAAAGAGGATAAAGATTAAAGGGAAGTTAAGGAAGGCTTCTTCAGGAGAACTGGGGTGTCTGTGTGAAGACTAGAGAAGGGGCACATGCGTGCACGATTCTCCCCTCTGGAGAGGAAGGTGGAAGGAGGTGGCAGGGGTGGGCAGTACACAAAGGTCCCCAGGACAACCGGGCCAGGAGCCCGATGAGCCAAGACAGAAGGCAGAGGGGCAAGGCAGTGGCCCCGGCGCCTGAGCGCACAAAACGACTGCAAGACAGATGCTCCAGGCTTGGGGAAAGGCATGTATATGCATGTGTGCGCACTACACTGTCAGAAAGAAAACCTGATCTAGACATGTATGGCGAAGACAGTGCTCAAGAAGGGATACAGGTCTTCTGTGACAGAGGAAGGCAGAAAGGAATGAATGCAGGGCGCAGCCCCACCAGCAAAAGTTCACGGAACGTCATAGGACCACACCGCCTTTGTCCTGGGCAGGTGAGTGTCCAGAGGCATCTGACTGGTCAGCATGTGGGGACGTGGGAGATGGGAACCTTATCAACAGGAGAGGTGCCAAAGAATACCAGATGAGTCCACCCTTGGCTCTACCACCAGGACCTGAGCGAATGGCACTTACCTTGACACGCCTTCCCAGCCTGACAATGCGTCATGTGGTTCAGGACGTTTTTCATGGTTCGACAATGTGGGAGTGAGCAGGCCCGGACCTCGCCGTTGGCTTGTTCTCGCCTCTGACATTTATGAGCGTGAAGCAGTAGGACCAGCTGCTGCTGTATCAGTTTGCGCTTTTCGGGATCTGCAGTGGGGCCCGTTGCAATTGCCTGTGCAGGTACAATTCCCACTGATGTTTGCATCTGAGACTAAAATAAAACAAATTAACAGAAACATTTTAATAAGCTTTCAGAGTTCCAATTCATGTTCAGTAACTATTTTTTCAAACTAAGGGTAAAGCTGAGTGACAGTTTAGGCCACAGTGAGAATGCAGCTGATGAGGTTCTTTAATTCATTGGCAATTTATCATGCTACAATACATACAAGTGCAGGAAAAGCTATTATTATATTAGGCTGAACCATATGAAACTATTGTTTCTCTAAGCCAAATGATCAAACACTGGCAATTCCATATGATTCAACCTAATAAAAAGATCGTCAAGGACTGACCAATTTCAACCCCCTGCGATCTGACACAGCAGAGGAATCAGAGCCACGCTGCAGATCCCTAATCTGACTGGGAGGACGACACCTGCAGCTTTCATTACTTCTCCTAAAAGACTAAGACAGCATTTATCTTGAATACAACCATCCAGTACAATCGTTAATGCTTCGCATTCCATTAAAATTTCTACTTGGACATCAGACAATATTTTTTCTAGGTATTAGATGATCTGCTAAAGATACAGAAACAGAGCTTAGTTACTACTTTAATCCTTTCAAAATAGTAGGCCAGATCAACCATACCTTTTAACTGCAAAGAACACAGGGACCTGTGGAACTCTTACTCTTTACCAACTATCAATATTCTTCTGAAATTTACCAAAAAAACTTTGAAATGAGAGAAATGTAGTGTTCCTAACATGCAACAATATAATCCATATTTCAGGGATTTTCTGATCTATTGCTCTGATTAAGTCACACTTCTGACTTCATTTCACAACACCTAGTGCCTCCCATGAAGTACAACACAGCTCTGATTTTTCAAATGAAGAATCAAAACTATATACATTTGCAACTAGGGGAATACCAAGTAAAAACACATTTCTTTATGAACCAAAGTTCACTGTAAAAAGTTAGAGCGTTTTGTGTTTTGGTTTTACGCTGATGAGAACTCATAAAATAAGTACACAGAAAAGCCACCTGGCTTCGCTCAGGAGCACAACTCTTAAGAGCCCTAACCAGGAACCAAAACAAAAGCAGAATTCAAGCCGAGAGGCCTAGTGTACTGAGTGGAGAAGCAACGCCCAAGGGAAAATAGCCTCCTTGCCTTATATCTATTTTCCCGACTGTAAAAATAATACATGCAAAATGTGTGAGACAAGTGCTCAGGGCTGGTGCACTGGGAAGACCCAGGAGGATGGGATGGGGAGGGAGGCGGGAGGGGGGATCAGGATGGGGAACACATGTAAATCCATGGCTGACTCATGTCAGTGTATGGCAAAAACCACTGCAATATTGTAAAGTAATTAGCATCCAACTAATAAAAATAAATGGGAAAAAAAATACATGCAAAATGTGGAAAGCAAAGAACTAAGGAAATACTTAACACCTGCAATCTTGAGAGCCAGGAGTTCACTGTGAAAAGTGCAGACAGGTTTTTCTCTTTCCAGTCTTTTTTGTATGTACGAACCATGACCAAGAGTCTTATTTATATACATTTGGCTTGCTATTTATTCTAGGTTCTGCCCCGTACCAGTTAAGTTGTAGCATGATGTGTAGTGAACATGTGGCTGCACATTCATTTATCCAAACTCCAATGACTGGGCATAAACTACAGCCATTCCTCTTTTTTCTGACACTTTAAAATAAGGCTCCAATAAACAAACAGCCTGTGACTATGCCCTCTCCTGCATTCAGTACCTACGTTAAATGACTCCGCATCGATCAGCTTATTCCCACTACAAAGTCCAAGCGGAAATCAACAGGAACAGAAGAACACGGGAAATATAAGATAATCCCTGGTTAGGTCTCTTTTGCATTTATAAAAAAATTTCAAACGTGGAAAAGTAGAAAGGAAAGGATACTATTATCACATCTAACCAAATGAAGGATTCTTTAATATCTTCTAACATCTAGTCCACACACAAATTTCTCAACTTGTCCCCAAACTGTCTTTTAGAGTTGGTGTGCACAGATCAGGACCCAGTTCAGGCCCACACCCTCCACCTGGTTACTGTCTTTAAGTTTCTTCATCTCCTGCTACCCTCCCCCACCTTTACTTTCTCACGATACTGATGTCTAGAAGAATCAAGCTGTTGTCTTCCTACCATTTCTTAAAATACAGAAATACTACATACAAAATAAATATAAAAAGAGGTATCATATAAAAATCTGGTTTAAAAAAACTCAACCTTATTAAATTATAAAAGACTTTCAAAGTTATTAAAAATTAACACATTGTTTCTCATCTGCAATGTTCTCAGTAACACATTCTGAACTGTATTTGATGGCATGCTGGAACCTCAACTCGTAGAAACAGCACAGCTGGGAATACAGCATGTCCAAGTCTTGGTCTATTCCTCATCCACACTGGCTGTTCAGCAAGTCTACACACCGTTTACACATCTCAAAAACAAACCGGAGGATGAAGCGGAGTCACCAGCAACATGAAGCAGACAACATGTCTCATGTCCCTGGGTTAGCCTCCCCCATGTAACTCCATGGGCTTGCATGAGGCTAGTCCAGGTTGCAAAGTGCTTACAAACGTGGGGCACATTTAATTTCCTTCTCTCTTAGGCTGGTGCTCATCAAGACGGAAGAGCTGTATGAACTTCTGCAAAATCTGTCAGAAGCAGCCTTCAGATTCTACCAACTTCTCAGCTCAGTCCCCACTGTCCAGGTGGGAGAAGAGAATTATGAGAAAAATCCTTAGACAAGAACCTCTCTTTAAACATACAGAACAAAATTTGCAAATTCCCCCAAAAGTACTTTATAATTTTAGGCAACTTTATTTCTGCAATAACCAAGGATATTTTGGAAAACGGTAAAAATGAAGGAGGAATCTATCTTGCCATAGATTCTTAGGTATGTAACCAGAAGCATAAGCCATGGTAACGAAAAAAAAAACTAGACCACATTAAAATGAAAAGCTTTTAAGCTTCAAAAGACACTATCAAGAAAATGAAAGACAACCCAAAGAATGGGAGAAAACATCTGCAATCACAGATGTGATAAGGGACTTATACCTGAAACACTCAAAGTACTCTTAAAACTCGATGATTTTTTTTTAAAAAAAGGAACCTAAAGTTTTTTTAAATGGACAAAGTATATGAAGAGACATTTTCCCAAAGAAGATACACAGAGTAACACATGAAAAAACTGGTATGTTTACTGAAACACGAAACACATGAAAAAGCACTCAACACCATTAACCATCATCAGAACCACAGTGAAGTACTATTTTACACCTACCCTCATAGCTACGATTTAAAAATGAGACAGTAACAAGTGCTGGTGGAGAAGAAACTGGCCTCTTTCACACTCTACTGGAGTGTGTGTGAAAGGGTGCAGCCACTTTGGAAAACACTCTGGCAGTTCCTCAAAAGGTTAAACCTGGAGTTACCATCTGGACCAGCAATTCTCTGAAGCATACGTGTAAAAGAACTGAAAACATATGTTCACACAAAAACATGGACACTAATGTTTGCAGCAGCGAGATTCCTAACAGCCAAAAAACGGAACCAACTTAAATGGGCATCAAGTAGAGACTGGAAGAACATGATATATCAAAAAAAGAATATAACCCAACCACAAAAAAGGAAGTACCAATACATGCTACAATATGAATGAACTTCGAAAACATTGTGCTAAGTGACAACACGTCACAAACAACCACATAGTGTATAATTCCATTTCAATGAAATGTCCAGAACAGGTAGATCCTTAGGGGCAGAAAACAGATTAGTGGCTGCATCTGGCTGAAGATCTCGGGGAAATGGGAGGAACTTGCTAACGGTACAGACTTTCTTTCTGAAACATGAAAATGTCCTAAATTTGAACATGGTTGCTAATGGCTGCATAAAACACTAAATGCCACTGAACTGTGCACTTTAAAGAAGGGAACTGCATGGGAAAGCAATTGTATCTCAATAAAGCTGTTTTAAAATGAGTTTATCTCACTAATTATCAAAGAAACGAAATTAGAACGAAGAGCATCTTTCACCTATCAACACGACCACGATAAAAAAATAATAAAAATGTCCATTCCTTTTGATCCAGTGGTTCTACGTCTTATAATTTATTATTAGGGAAGTAACCAGACTAGTGTGCTAAAATGTGTGTACAAAGACACCACACTTTGATTAAATTACTGAATACTGCAAAATTCCCTAAATGTCTAGAAAAGGCAGACCAATTTAAAAAAATTATGGCTACAGACCTCATGAAATCAGATGCAGGCATGAAAACTAAGGCGGAGCTGAAGAGACCCCAGTCAAAGCCACAGGGAATAGAAAGACCTAGAGCCAAGCCCTAACCAAATCCTTGACCCACCAAGCATTGTGAGATATAATCATTGTTATTTGGGGCAACTAAGCCCATGCCCCACAACTACTGAGCCTGCTTGCCCTAGAGCCTGTGATCTGCAACAAGAGAAGCCGCTGCACTTAGAAGCCCACACAGCGTGACCAGAGAGCAGCACCTGCTCGCCGCAACGAGAGAGAGCCCGCGCAGCAACGAAGACCCAGCACAGCCAAAACACCCAAACTCCAACCATAACGCAGACCTCCATGCTTTCAATAAAGTTAAATGGAACATATTAAGCTACAAAGGAAAGTTACTAAAATAGTACCATAAAGTCATTCAGCTTTTCCTTATCAACTTCATGCATTGTTTGAATGTTTTACAAGAAGTGTCTACTATTTTTTTTGTCTACTATTTTTATAACCAAAAAGAAAAAAACCAAAACCCACTTTGAGAGGAAAATCGAAAGAATCAGTAGAAAACAATGAACAATTAAATATTAAAAAAAACTGTGAAATTACTAGAAAGTGGTAAAGGCCATCGTAAAAATATATAAAGCAGTGGTTCCTAACTAGTCCCCAGTAAAACCTCTTCAAATACAGATCCCCCACTCGTGCCTCCCAGAGACTATAGTTCACAAGATGGGGGTTGGGGGCGGGGGGGGGGGGGGGGGGGGGGGCCGGCAGAAGCATTTGTATCCAAGTTCCACAGAGGGTGCTTCCTTACAATAGCTTTACACTTCTTAAAGGTTTTCCAAAATGAACATGGATGCACTTTTACAGTTACAATAAAAAGACACATTTAGGAGAGACACTCACAGGTGATTCTCATGCAGCGGCAGTCATGTGTATCGGGAGAGCGCCTGGGCCAGACGGCTGAACAGTGACCAACAAACTAGGCAAAGCATGTGACACACACGAGACAAAGCGAACGGCGCAGGTGTGGGCCCTTCTCCGGCCTTCACTTCTCAAGGACTCTGTGCTTGGTTCATAGCCACCCACGGCCCAGGGAGGGCAAACGCAGGCCCACGCAGCCTCGTGGGCGGTGGTGGACTGGGGGCCCGGGGGGGCTGTCTAACAGCAGAGTTCCCTCCTCAATTCCTCTGCGCTCATCTTGTCAGAGGGCTGCCACCTTGCCTAAAAAAGCATTTGAAGAGAATGTAACAGGAAAACTGAGGGAGGTGGGAGGGGGGTTCAGGATGGGGGACACATATACACCAGTGGCGGATTCATGTCAGTGTATGGCAAAAACCACCACAATACTGTGAAGTAATTAGCCCCCAATTAAAATAAATAAGTTTTTTAAAAAAGAAAACCTGGCCAAGGACAGGAACTAAGCAACTTGAGAAACAAAAACATACTAAACACAAGTACTTTCATTCTTACCAGTAATCAAGAAATGCAATAACTGGACACTATCTCCTCCTGTCAAAGGACAGAATGATAACCCCCAGCCTTGGGAGCATCATCTGATACTAGTGACCTGCTTCGTGGCTTTTGTTGGAAGGCAATACAACAGTATCCATCACAAGCTTTAAAATTCATGCAATACATTTTGGTAACTCCTATCAGATCATGTGCAATTCCTAATAGTGGAAGGGGAAGGTTACCGGGGAGCAGGAGTCACAGTGTTGCCATCACGACCTCCTGCCTGTCAACATTCTGAACACCAGTAACAGCAGGTGAACACAATGTGTACAACCCAAGGGCTGTGGAGAGCACAGCCCACTCACCCCATTTCATTGCTAGATCTTTTGTTCTTTGCATGTATCTTGCTGTCATCATAACTCAACCATCATTTAAACCTCTGTCCATTAAACGGCCTTGAAAAACAAACATTTTATGTTTATTCTGGTGTATTTCTTAATTTTAAAGGAGCTTGCTGTATTTTTATTAGGTCTGTCATTGTTACATAGGTCTGAGTAATCAGCACCAACCCCATTTTTTAAAAAATGCCCTTTATCCTAAGAACAGGATCACAGATGTGCACAAGGAGTATGTATAAAGTTTATCCTGGCATTCTTTCCAGAAAAAGAAGTTATTTTTCACAAAGTATCCAAGAATAGATTATAATGTCTGCAAAGGACTCTGCAAACAGTAAGAAGCAGAAAGTGACAAGTCCGGACAGTGAACGAAAGTGCCTCCTCTGACCACATGACCACCACCCCCCATCTGCAGGGCTGGGGTTCCCAGAGACAACCGTTCAGATAAGCCTGGCCCAGACCTTCCACATTACCGATGCAGTCCAGACCCCTACTTCTCTGACATCCTCCCGACCCACCTGGAAACTTTACTTCTCCCCAGTCTCCACTTAAAAGTCAGGAAATGACACCAAAGCGAACACCAGGTGGGACAAAGGGTTGTTCTGCAATATTTGCTTGTTCTGATTCCCCCAGAAGGACCCTAGAACAGCTGGTTACACAAAGCTTTGCAGTCATAAAATAAGAGAAAATGCTCATTAAGTGTACTCAGCTATCAAACCAGGAAGAAGTGATAATCACCTGAGATGATAAAGATCAACTGGTAAGAAACAGAACAGTTATTTAGATAGTATAATGCTTCTTGTGTCTTCTTCATTTTGTTTGGTGTCTGTTGATTTTTAAAAAATATTACCTAACAATTTAAGATTTAAATTCAATAAGGAAATAACTAAAAATGATCAAGTTGGACCAGAATGATTTCTAAGCAATCTTCCAAATCAGAAACACTGATTAACAGATGGCTAAGGCAAGAAAGAAACCTCATGGACAAGAGAGCACAGGACAGACAACTGGACAGACCCACCCTCCCCCCGACCCAGCGTCACTCCTGTCCACATGGAGAGTCGATCTGCCCCGGGGGCTGAGTGGTCAAGTACACCTGTGCAAAGAGACCCTGAGGGTAAAAGCTGCTGGGTCTACTCCAAGCCAAGGGGACAGGCCCACCAGATCCACACGTCTCAACTGACTCACGAGGGCTTACGAGCATCAGGCCCCATTACCGTACAACCAGTCCACGGGAATTACCCATCTACTAACAACTGGCTTCCCAGGCGGCTCAAGGGGTAAAGAATCTGCCTGCCAGTGCAGGTAGACATAAGAGATGTGGGTTCGATCCTTGGGTTGGGAAGATCCCCTGGAGGAGGGAGGGCACAAGAAACCCAGTCTAGTACTCTTGCCCGGAGAATCTCATGGACAGAGAAGCCTGGTGGGCTAAGGTCCATAAGGCTGCAAAGAATCAGACATGACTGAATCGACTCAGCACACACAAGTTTTAAGGAATTATCTTCTCAACCACACATCTATATGAACATATTCTTCAAGAACATTTATTACAGTAAGTTTTTGATAACTTGGCAAATTAATCATTTGACAGACAAATTAGCTTTTGGTGGCTTGAGCCTAAGCACCATTTCAGATAATTGTGGAAAAGGTAAAAAGAAGTTTGGGAAGTTTGGGCCACACGAAGACAACTGTGACTCTGCAGATAGGACACTGTGCTCACATCTTTGGTAGCTGGGAATGTCTCCTTCCAGACCCATTAAATGTGCTGCCTACGGAGTTCTACCTCTTAAAAAAAATTATTTAATTAAAAAAATTTTATATATAAGTATAATCATTTAAGGTGTCTACTGAGTTCCTCCTAAAACAGTCACTTCATTTCCCAGAACGCCTGGTACAGTCTCTGTATTTGCTGCTAGCGGGCAGGCAGAAATTCTGACAGTAGTGTGTACTGGGCACAACTTGTTCAGACACGAAGAACCTGCCTCCTAAGTCTCCACTTTACATGGAGTCAAAGACCTGAATGTCTCTGGAGATAATACATGTTGCTTCACCTAGAAAGCTTCACTGAAGAAAAGGCTACGCTAACTGACTCTAGAGAAGACATGGCTAATGGAAACTGGTCCTGGAAAGAAGCTGAATGCCTTTTTTGGCTCCTCTGGGTCTCTGTTGCTGCATGCAGGCCTCCTCCATGTGGAGAGCCGGGGCTGCGCTCCAGCTGCCGTGTGTGAGCCTCTCACTGCAGAGGCTGCTCCTGTCGCGGCTCTAGGCGCGCAGGCTCAGCGGCTTAGTGGCTCCATGGCTCCATGGCACGTGGCATCCTCCCAAACCCGGGATCAAACCTGTGTCCCCTGCAGTGGCAGGCAGGTTCCTAACCACCGGACCACCAGGGAAACCCAGCTAAATGATCCTGATTGAGTACTTCCAATACCAGTACAACAAATACAGCTGGTTCCTACTATCAAGGAATACCATAAATATTTCTTAATTTATGTTTTTTTTAATATTTGCAACACATCATATTTTGGGCTTAGACTATGTTTCCCAGGCTCATATTTATTGCCAAAACAAAAGGGGATGAGTTTAAATAGTAGAAAGGGTTTATATAGGTGCCGGTAAGAATTTTAGATTAAAAGTTATTCTTCAAAGGCCCACAAACTCATCTTCTCAGAGGTCTTGAAGTTACAGGTGGAGGCGATGAGAATAAGAAAGGTAAATGCCTAAAATTACAAGAACACTTGGAGGACTAATAGTGAGAGGCAAGCACTTACTTCCCAACATTCTCCCTTGTATTCCAGTTCAATTACTGAGGCATAATTCATAGCCACAGAGTGATTTTCTACAGAAACTGCTCTCACAGTGAAGAGCTGACGAGACTACTCACTGGTCATTCCAATGAAGGACAAGAGTGCTGGAAGCTCTCTTCCTAGTCCTAGGGTGGAAGGAAACACCAGAGCGCCAGTGATTTTAAGTCCATGCTTATGAAGTACAAGGACTACAGACAATGCTTTACACACATGAGCATTTAAAGGGCAGCTGAAACTAGGATGAGCCAGTCAAAGACGACAACAGGTAGAGATGCTTGGGTTCATGACGTTCCATCAGTTTAAGTCTTGATTCCTCAGTGACTGGAAACTGGATATGGAGGAAGGAAAATGATGAGAAAAGAAGACAAAAAGCGGGAGGGAGAATAGTGAAGGTTTCTGAAGTGCTGAAGTGGACACAAAGACTAACAAAGCAGGCCACTCCGCAGTGGGCATTTGGGCATCAGGTTCCTGACAATGCAGGGGACAGAGCCTCTGGAAGGCTAATCTACACCAGAACCACTGGAGGAGCGTAGTTCAACCACAAGAACAAGCCCATCTACTTGGCAATTATCCTGAACCATCTTAGAGGGAAGTAGGTGGCACACACTGGAAAACTGAGAATGAAAAAAACGAGTCTCACAAATAAGTGAGAGACAAAAAGATTCCTCCCCTTCCCTCTAAGCGATTCTGAACCAGGAGGACACAGGGCAGCCCAGCGGCCAGTCACTCCAGTGCAGTGGGTCCACTGACTCACTGAGAAGCAGACAGAACCAACTCCAAGACACACAGCTTGCCCCGCAAGGGCCAGAGCTGATGGCGCATCACCAAGAGCTGCCAGCGGCGCTGCCCCCAGCTGTCACTGCAGTCCGACCCTCCTCGGCACGGAGCGCCCGGCACAGCCACCCCCCTCCCCTTCAGAGACCTGAACCAGCAGCTGCCCAGGGACCTGTCCAGAGCCTTCAGGTTCCAATTCTCTGACACAAGAACAAAATGAATCCTAACACCACTCCCATGAGCTACTTTATCTTTCCTTTAGTGAGCAATTTTAACAACTTACTGACCAGAGATGTATTAATTCGTTTTTTGTTACCTGAACTTATTGACCAGAGATGTTTCAATGTTCACTTATATGACAAATTGCTGACCACAGGTGTGAGTTTCTGTAAAAATCCCCCAAGCAATAACGTGTTATCAATCAATTAATTTATTTGGTTGTGCCAGATCTTAGCTGTGGCACGTGAAATCTTCAGTCTTTGTTGCCACATGTGGGATCCAGTTCCCTGACGGGGACTGAACCCGGGACCCTTGCAGCGGGAACAGAGTCAGCCACTGGGCCACCAGGGAAGTCCCTCCTCCATTACAACTTCGGAATGGCAAATTCTCCATAATACAGTCTTTACTTTTTCTCAAAACAACAAAAAACCCCAACACACATGAACTTCCTGTTAGAAATAGCCCTGTGGAAGACCACAGTGGGACATCCACAGCAGACTCTAGAGAGAAACCTTCTCAAGTGAGATAAGCCCAGAGGTGCCCCACGTGAAACGGGGCTCCTTCAAAACAACCCCACACCCGTCATGAAGGTCAGCAAACAGCGCAATGTACAACCTGGTTTCAGCTGATGCCCGAATTCCGACCCCTTCCTGCTAACGCTCCCATGCTCTCTGTTATGACCTTTTCAGGTGAAGATGGCAAGAAGGGCAATGTCAGTGAGGGGTTAGGCAGCCCCTGATTCCAGAGGACTGCCCTGGGACAACACCCTTCCACCCAGGCAAAGCTCTCCTCTGAGACGGCCCATGTGACCTTGAAGCCAGGCTAGAGTAAGACAACCCAACCTATGCCCCCACCAAAATCATTCTTCTTCATCTGTAAAATGTACATAATTTTGAAATTCTTACATCCACATGAACTATCCTAGAAAACTGGACAGTGAATACATAAATTTAATAGTTGTCACTCTTCAAATTATAAACAATAGCATACATACTGAGTCTTATTAGACCTAAAACTTGACTATTTCTAAAACACATCCCGATTTCAAAGATGCTACAATGTGGGGGGGGGGGGGGGGGGAGTGCATCTTAGAATCATGAAATACAGTGTAATAATATGGTGAAAATTGTCTAAGAACTTAAAAAATCTGTAGAAAGTTAAAAAATTACAAATAAAATGGCTGAAGACAGAGCTGCAATGAAATCCACGTGAAAATTCAGGGAGATGTGGCACTTGCTCCTGAATGCTGTCCTGGGGATATGGACACCCCCAACAAGGACCCCGTCTGCAATGGGGGCTCTGCACCCTCAAGCGCCCAGCAGCACAGCCCAGAGGGAGACCTCAGGGCAAGGCGAGCCTCGGGTTTCCATGACTACGGGCCCCACAGTCCTCACGCTCCCTGACCGCCCCATACACCTACCTGCGCAATCTTTGGCCCTCACCTCACTCACCACCTCATCCTCTCTCGGTCTCCTCTCCCACCTTCAGTGACATCGCCAGCTCCTGTGGACAGTGGCCACCCTACTTGCATGTCCATCCATCTGCCTGGCCTCTTCACCTGGACATCTCACAAGCATCTCAAGAGGAGCAGGTCTACGCCGGAATTACGAGCACCCTCTCCTTTGTCACCCTTCTCCCAGCCCGCTGCTCTGCCAGCTCTGTGAGTGGTCCCACCACCCACCACTATCTCTCACAGTGACCCTGCTCTAGCAGCAAATCTCGCCTGGTCTCCTGTCCCCACTGTGATCAGTAACCTCCAGGCCCCTGTCTCCTCTAGCCTGGACCACTGCAGCGGCCGCTGCCATCCACAGCCTCCCTGAGATAGCTCCAGCTGAGCCCCCAGTGCCCACCTCACACCACATCCCCCTCATCCCTCCCTGGACTTTCACTGGCTCCCATACAAGTCACGCTCTTCCAGAGCCCTGGAGTCTCCATGGCTTCTGCCCACCCTCCCGAACTTGCCCTTAAACCCCATTCTTTGTGCAGCTCTCTCTGACGGTTTCATCTAAGGAGGTCCCTGTGTCAACTGCAACCTCTGTGGGCTACTCAGACCTGCTGGAGCAGTCTGTATTTGATTGTTTTCCACCACCACCACCACCGCCCTCCTACCCCCGCAATTCCATGGAGGCGAGCTCTACATCACTCATACCCACATTCCAGATATACCTGGGCTCAGAAGAGATGCTTAACAAAAGTGGCAAACTAAAGGACTGGCTGCACCCCCAGCTTCCTCTGCACCTCCAGTGATGGAGAGGAGACAGGCACGAGCCCCTTGGCCAATGACCGAATATCTAAATGGTTCCACAGAGAGCTCAACCAGGGCACCGGGTGAGCTGGAGTCAGAGTGCTGCACTCACCCAGGCAGCACACAGAACCTGGCTTGGTTTTACAAGGTCACTCTCCAAAGCATGACAAAAACCACAAATATATTCAAGGCTCCAAATTTTTCTTTTTTTTTTTTAAACCAAAGAGACCTAAGTTTTTGGTAACTGCTTCCTTCCTGTAGACAACAATCTCTGAGCTCCAACAGGCCGGATACAATTTAGAAAGTTCAAGGAAGACCATCAAATATGTTTGAGGAACTGACATAAGTGATATAAACACCCCAAAGAGCTCAGAGCCCCTAAAACTTACGGCCAAGACCTCTGAAAGAGTTCTGGGCCTTGCAGAAAACAGGCTATACAGCCCTGAATGAACTCAGTCATACCCTCAGCCTCCTCATCTGTAAAATGGGAGGTGAATGATGTCTTTCAAGAGGCTGTGAAAGAGTAACATAGAACACATGATGAGAAAGCACTTGGACACCAGGCAAGGGACATGCCTTCACGCCCTGCTCTTCTGATGGTCCCTGCAGGCCCTGTGCACGCCCAACAGCGTGAAGGCTGAGGCTTCAGGCGCACGTGCTGGGGAAGCTCTGGCGCCTCACAGGTGAACGTCTGAGGACCTTACTCCAGAGACAACAGCTGTGCGTCACTTCCCAGGTCCACCCGGGTCCCTGTGGGAAAGTGGTGGCTAGGCTGGCACAGACCAAGGCTCTGCCCCAGTTCGCCATGCTGTCCTGAGGGGGCCAAGGTTGGGAGGGGGGGGAGGTGGGCTAGTGGGGAAGAGCTGGTCTCATTCTGTCACAGACAGAAGGATGAGATTTTATCATTACTGCCTCCCCTAACCATTCCCCAGGGCAGGGGCCTTCAACTGGGGCTGGCTGGGGGGTGGTGGGGGTTAGGCAGGGAAAGGAAAGGAACGGAGGAGGGCTGGGAACACTGCGTGGCCAAGGCCAGGGACCCTGCTAAGTATCCATAACACACAGCATGGCCTGAGCAACTGAGACCCCCGAAGTGCCAGCAGAGAAGCCCATCCACAGCCCAGAGAGCTCCAGGCCATGTGCAGGTGGACAGAGAGGCTTCTTTCCCACCTGGTCTGACCCTGCCCTTGATCAGCGCACCAGTCCCAGGAATTCAGTCCCTGGAGCCGCAGAGGTGGGCAGGGTTTCTGCCACTAGGCTGTGCGTGAAGGAGAGAGGGTGAAAAAGTGGGGCTGGAGAAAATTTTAAAGAAGAAAAGGGAGGAAAACGTTGGGTCATGGTTTCCCAGACTACAAAACACAGGATGTCTGTGAAAAGCAAATGCTTTTACTCCCGAAGCCAAAATGTGCTCCAGGTCACTGAGCAAACCCAGGGGACAATCAGCAGCGCTAAAGTCCACACGACTGCCCCTCACTGAGGCCTGGGAGAGGCAAGGCCAGGGAGAGCAGGGCCGGGGGTTGGGGGCGGGGTGTGGAAGCAGCAGTGGGCTTTGCCGTAATTTCTAGGTCTGCCTGGCTGCGAACAGAGCGATCCTGGCCACACACAGTCATTGGAGGAAAGCAGACCCCGGAGTGTCAGAGATGCCCACAGGGAGAAGTGGTCAGCACTCGGAGCAGCCTGAGGACAAGTCTCATCACTCATACTCTCTGTTTTAAGATGCGAGAATGTGGCAAACAGAGCAAATCTGACCCGGACACCGAGGTATCACCCTGTTTCCTGATATTTATAAAAAACAAAAAGGAAGAGACCCAGCTCTTTCTGCTTCCAACAACCTCCAGACTGCTAAGTACTGTAAGTACTTAGTTCTGGCAAATGTCCCAAGTTACAAAAGATGCTAAGATCCAGGGAAGCAGGTGATAGTGACAGAGGAATTCTCTGGGATGTCTTCACAAGAAATACTTCAAATTACAGTTTGTAAAAAATCAGAAGACAAAGAACAATCTTTAACATAACCCCCAGCTTTCTTCTCAGTCTGCCCAGACGGCTTCGCAGAGCTGCGTGGCCACAGCCCCGCAGCTGGCCCGGGAAAAGGAGAGTGACTGCTCCAGGCCCTGACCCTGCACCAAAGGCACATCAGAGACGCAGCGGCCATGTGTGCACAGTGAGGTCCGACAGAAGAACACACTTCCCGTGAGTGGCTGGGACTCAAGCGATTCCATCTTGCAGCACAAAGGAGCTGTTTTCCCACTGATCCCTGGGTTAGTGAGATCGAGAGTTACAAGGGCAGTTTCTATTTTATATGTCGGAAATCTCAGGGAGAATGAAGACACGTGAAGCCATCTGTCAAGTCAGACAGGACACACACATCTCAAGACAAGGCACAGTTCACTGAGATAAATGTCCTTCGCTTGACTGTGACAATAATGGATGGGCTTCTACTGACAGCCTCAACCTCTGACAGACAGGAAGTGTAAAAAAGCCAAAAAAGCCCATGTCCCCCATTTTCTCAGCTCTCCTACTGAATCAGAGGGTAACTCTGGAGGAAAGTCAAAGTGACTCACGAACCCCCTCCCTCCTGGTAGGGACCACAGGAGGACTAGCTGAATCATCTTTACTAGCCCCTTATGGGCAGCTCGTCACAGAAAATTAAACTCACGGAGACAGCACACACACAGGAAATACGTGTTATTTTCCTATCACCCACAACACACTTCTAGCTTTAGATCTTCACTGTCAGCACGATTAAAATCCACACACCGAAGCACCCACTGGAGACCCATAGCTCTGAGACCAAGGGCAACTCACCATGTTTGGCACATTGGTGACTGAAGCATTCTTGATGTCTGTGGCGAAGGGAGGCAAGCTGTTGACCATGCTCTGCTTGCTCGGCAGCTGAGGGTTCACTCCAGGGGCTCCCATCTGCTGCCCTCCAGTTTGACTAAAGGGTTGTCCAAATGGACTTGTATTACCAGTCATTCCCATCTGTAACAGAAAGAGCAACATCAGCCGTCCTGACATGACCACTTATGAAAGGAAGGGTCTCAGAAACGTTCACTGTGACCCACTGAAGCAAAAATCATTATTTCCCTTTGGAACCTTCATTTCAATTATAAATTAAAGGTGCATTCTCAGGGTTTACAGTTAGCATTATGAACAGAGCAACTTGCTCAAATGGCTACAGACTAAAGACAGAAGACAAGTAAAGCTGCTCCCAGCATCTGGTCTGTTCCCGCCTCCTAACACCACCCCAGAGCCCATGTTCTTCTACCCTCACCCCTACGCCTGACTCCCTACCCGCGCCCCCAAGCTGACTGAGCACTGACAGTCAAAAGATCACGTGGAAAACAAAACCTATTCAAGTCATTGACAAAGGGGTGCTCCTTCAGCTTAATCTTTAATTACTCTGTAAGTAGTTTCTTTCAGCTACCACCTCCCTCAATCAGACTTAAGTTTCCATCAGTTCAAAATGCACAGTAGAAATACTGACAAAGAAATGATATAATGTCTGGGGTTTGCTTTAAAATAACCTTGTGAAGCAAGGGGTAGTGTTCCTGGAGAGTGACTGGACAAGCCGGTGACTACTCACCCAGGGACAGGTGCAGGGGGTTGTTATACTAGCCCCTCTAATACTGTACCTATTTGGAGTTTTCCATTATAAAGTCTTATTAGTCGCTAAGCCATGTCCAATTCTTTGCAATCCCAAGGACTGTAGTGCACCAGCCTCTTCTGTCCATGGGGCTTCCCAGGTAAGAATACTGGAGTGGGTAGCCATTCCCTTCTCCAGGGGATCTTCCAGATCTAGGGATCAAACCTGTGTCTCCTGCACTGGCAGTGAAATAAAATAATCTGTATAGTAGAAAAAGCCAAGAATGGGAAGGAGGGATTCCACCTGTGCCTCAGGGAGGGAGTCAGCAACCCCCTCGGGGGTCCCCTACAGTCAAGAGGCCACAACCAGGACCTCTCAGCTCCAACCTCTACACATTTGAGTCCCCACGGGGAGGTCCTGCTATTCAGCTGCCCCCTTGGAGAAGCAGCAGTAGAGACATGTTACTGAGAGATGGGCTTTTCTAACCTGCCTGCCTTTGCTCTCTCACGAAGCTGCAACAACCCATCTGCTGCCTACTGCCTGTTCTACGTTTCTGGGATCCTGGTGCATCTGAGGTTTAGCAATGGGGAGGAAGGAGTCCCCCGAAGAGAAGACCTTCCCTAGGGGAAAGTTTCCATTCAAGAAATCACAGCTCGGTTCTCTCCACCAGCCTCACGTGGTGACTGTAGCACCAGCCCATTCACACAGGCTAACTTAGGTTCCTTCCTTTCCCTCACCTGAAAGATGAGCATCTCGCATAAGACAATTGTATTATTTCTTTCGGCTCTAAAATTCTAGGTTGCAAACAAATAGATGCTCAACACAATTGAGGCTTTTCTGCTGAAATATCCACATAGAAACACAAAACCAAACAACTGTAACCAAAAAGATTTTGTCTGGCATTTTCATAGGTACTGGTGGTTTCCACCCTTGCAGCTGATACTTCCATTTTTCGAACATAAACACACCCTAGCTACCATTTTTGCCCTATTTTCTTTGAGTAAACTGAAATTAAATTTAAACAACTAAAACTCAAAGTCAACTTGAGTAAACTAAAGTAAAAACAAATTCTCATACACCATGGAATATTACTCAGCCATTAAAAAGAATTCATTTGAATCAGTTCTAACGAGATGGATGAAACTGGAACCCATTATACAGAGTGAAGTAAGCCAGAAAGATAAAGAACATTACAGCATACTAACACATATATATGGAATTTAGAAAGATGGTAATGATAACCCTATATGCAAAACAGAAAAAGAGACGCAGATGTACAGAACAGACTTTTGGACTCTGTGGGAGAAGGCAAGGGTGGGATGTTTCAAGAGAACAGCATTGAAACATGTATATTATCTATGGTGAAACAGATCACCAGCCCAGGTTGGATGCATGAGACAAGTGCTCGGGCCTGGTGCACTGGGAAGACCCAGAGGAATCGGGTGGAGAGGGAGGTGGGAGGGGGGATCGGGATGGGGAATACATATAACTCCATGGCTGATTCATGTCAGTGTATGACAAAACCCACTGCAATATTGTAAAGTAATTAGCCTCCAACTAATAAAAATAAATGGAAAAAAAAATTGGAAATGAAGGAAAAAAAAAATTCTCTACAAAGCCCACAAGGAGATTCCACTTTAAATTCACGACTTAATCAAGGAAAGATTTAACAGACAAACTTTTTTTTAACATAAAGGACATTTCTGATTTTCAGCTAGGTTCCTTCAGTTGTTATCTGAAACTAAGAAGAACTGAGCCAAAAACCTATATTTCAGGAAGTGTTACACTAAACAAACTCTACATAATGATTTCTTGTAGAATTTCTGCTTTAAAAAAGCATTGATTCACTTGGGCCGCACTTAGTCTGTCCCTGCTCAAGGGCTCCTCCAGTTGCGGTGAGTGGGGGCTACTCTCGGGCTGCAGGGAGGGACTTCTCGTTGCAGCGGCTTCTCCTGTTGTGGAGCACAGGCTCAGTAGCTGTGGCCCACAGGCTAAGCTGCTCTGAGGCATGTGGGATCTTCCCAGACCAGGGATTGAATCCACGTCCCCTGCATTGGCAGGTGGATTCTTAACCACTAGACCACCAGAAGGTCTGAATTGCTGTTTTATTGCACTGTTCTCAGAACCCCAAGAATTTGTGGAAAAAATAGTTGTAATTCCCATTTCCTAAATTTCATTTAAAATTTCTCTATTTAGGACCAAATATGTCCGGAGACATGTATCGATTCGCCCTCCATGAATCTCTGCTCACAGTCAGCCAGCGTTTTCTGAGCGCCTGCAATGAGCCAAGCCTGGTTCAGGCCACACTGAGTGCAGTTTTCCTGCCTGTCATGGAGTTCGCATCTCGTAACCACCAATCTGATAAACAAGAAAAATCAATGTTCTTTCGAAGTTTCTAGTACTGATAAGCCAAAATGGACAGAGCTCGGGGGTGGGAAAAGAAAGGCAACTGTCCCTGCACGGATGCCAACTGTCCAAGACAGGTGGTCCTTCAGTGCAGAGTGAGAAGTAAATACCAGGAGGCCCACGAGCTTCCAGAGAGGACCCGTGCGGTGCAAAGGTCATCAGGCCTGTTAGAAACATCTAAGGCGCTGCAAACATCTGGACAGTGCTCACACGCGCACCCTGCCAGGGTGAACACCTGGTGGTACGTGGTCTGCTCGGTCGGCTACTACTTGCCAGGTGAGTCGCTGGGGCAAAGCACCAAAGTGCTGTGAACTCAGACAGATTTCATCAGGAAATTTGTTCTCACTTTTCCTTCTTGGCCATCCCATAGTGAAGGAAACCTCTCAATGTGGGTTCCACCCTCATGGGGCAAGAACCAAGGTAAAGTCAACAATCAGAGATTTCAGGTAAGGAATGGCCAGCTCACAGAGATGATGCGCTTTAAAAGTAGGGGAAAATCCCACCCTCAGCCCATGACACCACACTCCAAAGATGAGCCAAAGTGAGTCCTGTCTACCCATGGGATCAGGCTCCAAGGTCAACCTCAGATGCCTGGTCCAAGCCAGACCCTCTTCAACATCAGAGCTAACAGAGGCCAGGCGAGGACAGTCCCCTCAGCCTTCGGCCAAGTAGGCCCCCTGGCCCCAGCGGTCTCCTGGCAGAGCCTGGGAGAACTGGAACGCCGCTCTCCAGTCCTAGCCTGCAGTTCTGAGCAGCCCACGTCACGTCCAGAGGTTTCTAGATTTCTGATTTCCTGTCTGTATCTGCTCTCCTTTGATCAGACTGAACATTGCCCAGTCTAGTTACCACAGGTTCTTTAGCACCAACGCTCAAGATGAAATTGTATAAATCAAGATGTTTGTCTAACTCCAATTAATAAAATCTACATACTTCTTTTAATTTCCCAACAGTTACTTGATAGCAACTTGGTAAACTGTGTAAACTTTGCTTTATTTTCAACTGATGTTTATCAGATTTTAGGTTAAGGCTGCTCCAAAACCAGCACATAGTCTTCTTAATAAAATTCAAAAAGTAGAACAGCAGAAATAGGCAACCGTTCAGTTAATGGTGCAATTTATGTATGAACAAATTAAAGCCTATACAGTAAGTAAGTATATCCTGCCTCATTCAGCAACAGCCCATACATGTTAAAATATCCTTTCACTCTATCCTTCCAGAGCCCTTTTAAACATTTAATTCAAGTTGAATCTTAGAAAATAGGAAAAGTTAACTATGGTAAGTACTGGAAAAAGACAATTTCTCCCAGAATGAAATCTAAATTAAATACTGCTTTATAAGTCTACCAAGTTTTCCCATGAAAAGCATTCCTATGATCAAGTTTATCTATCAATCACCTGGGAACCTACTTCCTAGCTGTTTATCACTTCACTGAGAGAATAAAGACACATAAACTACAGCCATGTGTATCAGGGAAGACAACCCTCTAAACCTGCCCCCCGAAAGTAGTGTCAGAACTGGAGCCTGCACCTGCCCCAGAGAGCAGGGCTCTAAAGCATGAGACCAGATGAGGAAACCGGCCTTTACGGCTCAGTTCAGCAAACCTGAACAGTGCCTGCACACGTATCATGTGAAACAAAGAGACAGTGTCTGCAGCGAATTCTGGTGACGGCGCCTGGTCCATCAATCAAAATCAGCTCAAGTTCTAAGTCACTGAGCCAACAGGTGAGTGACCGCCACTCCAGAAGCAGGACAGAGCAGACAACATGCTCTCTCTATTCTGACAGACACAGGGTGCAGATACACTGTGAAGATTTACAATAGAACACAGCTCTGTGCAATTACTTGCCATAATATTTATGACAATCCAGACTAAATCTGTCTTTGGCACAAAACCAGGATGAAACTTATTGCCTTCCTGGAATCTATGTCTCCTTTGTGTCCATGGGCCCCAGTACATAGTAGGTACTTGATTAGTATTTGGGGAGAGAACCGAATAAATGAACATCCAAGAGACCACTGCATCCTGCAGCCCACCCCGGAATAACAGAACCCCCAACATCAGCACTGAGGGCGGTGGGGGGGGGGGCATGGTGGCAGCGGGGGGTTTGGTCAAAGCACTGTGACCCAGTCACCACAGCCAGGCACACATGAGAGTCATCCCTGGGCACAGGGGGCACTCAAGGAGGCAGAACAGGCTCCTTTCTGTCTTTCAAACAGTCACCACGAGGATCTCAGCTACCAGCTGCAACAGACAGGCTGCCAGTCCACTGGCCTGTGCTGAAAAGTTGAGCACAAAGAGCATGCACTTGAAGCTGGTCTTACAGGATGAACACAGTTTTGTGCCCCACGACAGCACAGACGGCAGCCCAGCCTGGCTGCGTAACAGGACTCTGCGCTTGCACTCCCTAGGCCAGCAAACCCCTGGCTTCGGTGCAAGGCCTGAGCCAGGTTCCAGCCCAGAGCCTCCCACCAGTGCTCTGCAGCCCTGGTCTATCAGCGCCCACGGTCACCTCTGGCTGCCAACGGCCTCCTCTGCTGACCTCAGTGTGGGAACAAATATTTTCATCCTCTATTTGTGTCAGAATATGACAACTACCAACATTATTGATGAGAACACAAGCTGTGAGCCCCCGGAGCGCAGGGAGATGCTCTCCACACACTACACTAACCCAGAGATGATCTCTGCTGCCGCCCGCACTCCGGGAATCAAGTAAGGTAGTAACTGAACACCAGAGAACTCCCTCGGGCGTGAGAGGGGAGGAAGCGTGGTCACGCAAGTTCCTCCCTAGCAGAGTCCCCACCACAGCAGCAAGCCAGTGTTCCTGCTCCTTTGGAGGGAACGGGAACGGAGAAACTCTTTCCCTGCAGGCAGGGCCATCTCACGGTGCAGCCTCCCCTCCCACTGGCCACCCGTCTCCAGGGACGGGGACGAGAGAGCAGGCCGGGGCCCGTGGGCAGTCGACACGGGAAGGGGTGCTGGGGCGGCCGCGCTTGTACACATTGTGTGATGTGCGTTTCTGAAAGAAAAGGTCCACTATTAGGTTCTCAAAAGGGGGCCTAAGATCCCCTAAAGTATAAAGACACCTGCCCTGGGGAAAGCAGCTTCCCGAGTTTTGGGGGAGGACAAGCTCCCCCCACCCTCAACTTCACACACCACTGCCACACACGGCCTTTCCCAGGGGCAGACTCCCGCCCAGAGACATCAACCACCCACAGAACAACCACCCTCACAAATCAACTCTCCCCAGTGTCCATCTCCAAACGGCCTCCTGCAACACTCACGCACAGGAAGGATCAGATCACAACCATTTAGGAGCTAACAGCTTGATGGGGACACACTGGGTGGCCAGCTGAGAGCATCAGGAACGATGGTAACAGGGAGGATGTCCAGGAGAGGGGCAGGACAGCCAGGAACAGGCTTCTCTTCATGGCCCCACCAGCATGTCAGCTGGCAGCCAATACTGAGTCTGATGTGGTTTTGAGGAGCCCACTAAACATGTTGTTTTTTCAAAAGCTGCATTCTTTCTCACACCTTGATACACATTTAAAACCACACTACATAGCAGAAGGATCAGAGGAAGCACCATGTGTGCACGCGCGCGCGCGCGCGTGTGTGTGTGTGTGTGTGTAACTGACGCTGGTCAGGAAAAAGAAAACAAAATACAGCCTTCTGTGATAAGTTTAGTAGGGACAAAAGGACAGATCAGAACTGTCAGCTGGAAGACCTCAGAGAGAATCTAGTTAAAACTCACACTTCGTGGATGAGGAAAGGGTGGCCCAGAAAGCTCAGGAACACAGCAAGTCACTAACGACTCGCCGGAGGCTCGTCCACCCCGCCCCGAGGCCCTGCCCCTGCTCGGGCAGAGCCACCCGGACTCCCACCGCCAGCCTCGAGCACTGGGCACCTCTGGACAGAGACAGGCTCAGTCCACGAAGACCAAGCATCAGCAACCATGGCCCCAGGGCCAAAGCAGCCCAATGCCTATTTCTGAAAACACAAAACAAACAAACGTTTTACTGAAACACAGCCACAAATAAGACTTCACTCTGAGAGGCAGGCAGTAAGACACTGGTTAAGTCTATGGACGCCAGGGATATTTACTTGGTCTAAGGGTGGCCCTGCCACTTGCTGGCATGTGACCTTGGATAATTTACTTAAGCATCTCTGTGCCCCAAGTTTTATCATCTGTAAAATGGAGGTAAGAGGAGGTGCTGCCTCCACATAGGGTCGTGTTAGAATTAAGAGGGTTCACATACATGAAGCACAAGAGTGACTGACATGTATAGCAAGTGCTGCAGGTGTCGGCTGGTGTGTTACAACTCGGCTTTGGGGAGATTTATTTTACACCAGACGCAGTTTCTTTCATAAGTACACTTAGGATAATAATAATAAAACAAATGAACATTTTTCAGAGAATGCATAATAGTGAGGAGTGGTTCAAATACACAGGATCAGAGGGAGAAGCCAGCTGGGATTACTGGCATTTGATGATGAGACATTTTCAGAGCAACATGAAATAAACTTGTGACAAAAACAATCTTGTGCATTTACTAGTTGTAGACATACTTTTAACAGACAACTGTGTTCTAACTGTCCTAGCAAATCACAGAATTTTCAGTTTTCATTCTAGATTGTTTGCCAGCAAAAAATAAGTCAGAATGTTCACTTTGAACTTAAAATATATTTTAAGCAGAAACAATATATGGTCAAAATACCCTACACTAAGGTTCCTGGGTTGAAGTTTAAATCAAAACATAGAAGAACTGAGTAAGAAAGAACATTCCCACAAAAAAGAGACTGAAGTGACGCCCACTCACAAGCTGGCCACGACAAAGCAACGAATGTTCCATTTGATGTGGCTTCGACCTAACCTAACAGGTTTATTAACCTGAAGCTTTTCGCATCTTTCTTCACACATTGCTATACACATAAAACCACAAATTCATATAAAGTGTGTAAAAACACAATTTGGTATGCCATGAGCAAAAATATGCCAAATAATTTAAGAGCCAGAAGTATTCATTCTTTTCCATGACCAAAGAAACAAAACAACAAAAAACAAACCAAAACAACCCCAGGACTAACCCAGAGTTTGGCCATATCATTTGTAAAGCCGAAAGCATTTTCTCTTGGCAACCTAACATTGTTGGGAGAAAGCCAAGAAAAGCAGTTTTCATGGAAAGACATGGCTGTATTCAGTTGTCTGCTATCACCCGCTTGCTCTTGGAATCCTTCCAGTACCTCAACCTGGCAAGTAAAGAGTAAGAGAAATACACAACGGATGGCAATGCCAAAGCCATCACCTGGCTGTGCAGGGTCACCCAGAGTGGGAAAACTGGGTGGAAGACCCCGAGCACGGGACAAACCACCTCGCTGAACTCAACTCTCACGACGCCTCCAGCTTTGAAAGTATTCAGGGAAACACACAGCTCCCCAAGGCTGAAGACTCCCCTTAGACTAATAAACTGCAACTGGAAAACGGGTGGAAAGAAGTACGCACTGACTTTCATGGTACTGCCCTTGGGTGGTGTGTGAGCAGAGTGTGACTTAGAAAGACATGGAAGCTCCTAAAGGGAAGATGACAGGACAGCAGATCACCGCCAAGGCCTCAGCTGGCCTCTGTTCCAGAAACTTCTAGCAATAAAAATGCCCTAACAATGCTGGTATCCCTCATAGGTCACTACAGGTAGACACCAGCTCTCCAGCGTATGGTCTGCACTAACTCACAAGCAGAGCAGCAGGCCAAGGTCAGGGAGAACTAATCCTGAATCTGCCTCTAATCAGCTGTGTGACTGAGCTCTTGTTCCCTCCAAGTTTCAGTTCTCCTCAGCCACAAGACATGAAGCATTTAGATGGCCACTCGGTGATCTTTCAAGTTCCCTGGGATCCTAAAACCAGTGACTTCTCTGGTTTTAAAAAATCAGTGCAGGACTCCCCCGGTGGTCCAGTGGTTAAGAATTCGCCTGCCAATGAAGGGGACACGGGTTTGATCCCTGACCCAGAAAGATTCCACACGTCACAGAGTGACTAAGCCCACGAGCTCCAACTACTAAAGCCACTCTAGTGCTCCGCAACAAGCCCAGCCACCATAGTGAGAAGTCTGCGCAACTAGAGAGAGCCCACAGGCAGCCAGAGACCCGGTGCAGCCATAACAAACAAACAAAATCAATGCTGAATCGTCTGATATCCATATCCTGGAAGGTCCAGCTATCGACGGGGACAGGAAGCTGGAGATTCAGAGTCTGCGTGGCCAAGTGCGGTCCCTGGCCTGGGAGGATCTCACTGAGGCCGTGGTCCCTGTGGGGTGGCCAGTGGCCCGTCCAGGAGACTGGATTCTGCAGGGCACTCCTGTCACAGACCCCAGGCTTTCCACAGCTTCACATCCTCCACACCACCTCCCAGACTGCGCTGCAGGAAGTACCACCAAGCCAAGGTGAGGGCAATGAAACTCGAAATTGGTCACTTCTCCTAATTCTTCAAGTCCTAATATTTTCTTAAGGTAGGAAAGCAGTCTCTTTATGAGTCAAAACCAAGCCCTGCCCACAGTGGTCATGGAGAAAGAGGAGGAGAGGAAAAGATGATAAAAGAGTAGGAGAGAAAAGGGGGAAAACATGAGAACAAAGCATTCTATTTTGTAAAGAATGAATGTGTATAAGGATAAATTTTAATTTACACTGCAACTCAGCTACAGCACAACAGAAGAGAATGCCAAGCTTTCAATAAACTTTACCCCAACACTCTACGGGGAGAACTCTATTAGGCCAAAAAGAACCCTCCTCTCTGGATTTACAAACTACCTGAAGAATGATGAAACACAGCAGACAGGAGAGACAACAGAGGAACAAGGAGATGCTCACACAGGTAACAAGGGAATTCAGGGGAAGGAGAGGTAACTAAAGATGCGACCGAATATGCAAAGAAGGCTGCGGGGGACCAGACCCCATGATTATTTCCAGTAGAATCTGAAAGAGAAAGAAAGCTGACATTTCACAGAATTCTGTTTTTCCACTCCACTGAGGCAGGGAAACTGAACCAGCTCTGGAAACAGGCAGGCTCTGAGCTTCCTGGAGGGGCAGGGGGAGAGTCCCAGGAGGCAGGGGAGGCCACGAGCCCAGTGTTCTCTGGGGCCTCCTCGGCTGCAAGAGGACGAACGGAGGGGATCAAGTCAAGTCCTGCTCAGCTTATTAAACACCATAAATCTCAAGCCATAAAACACAAAGACATGTCGTCGTTTCAAACACATGTGTCTCTACTTCTAACCAAAATCCGAGCTGTGTCAGGTCCTAATAAAAACACACTCGGTACAGTGAAGTGTTCCTGGTCTTGTCCACTGGGGTAGACACAGCTCTGAGGACACATAGAGGTACCGTAACACTTCACACACTCGGCGCCTCATTCCTAGAGATAACTTATGTGAAAGCTCTCGCAAAGGCAAAGTGCAAAATCAATGTAAAGCAGTGGCAGTGGCATTTAAGGTAAAATAGTTCTTTTACAATAAAAACTCACCCATTACTGACAAGGGGAAAATGGCCCTTGTACATTAAGTTTAAAAAAAAAAAAGGATAAAAACATATAATCCCCATAACACATACACATGTGTGTACACAGATACATGCAGAGCATGGAAGAGAACACCAAAATAAGTAATAAAGGGTTTAGAGGCGGTTTTTATTTTTTAAACATTTTCTCTATTGTCCAATTCTCTCCACAAAGCATTATTTTATCTAAGGAGGAAAAGTTGTTTTTAAGTCATTCTCTACTCAAACATTCTGACTGCTCACAATAATATGACCCATTAATGGGCTGCACAGCTGTATTTAAAATATTAATTTTAACCCATCATCAGACACTGAATAAAACTAGGTAGATCAAACTGATTATGACTGCCAGAGATTACTCCTGGGTGGGAATTTAAATTAAACTCACCACAGTTATAACATGGCTGTAAGGTTGTCACACTTTGCTCTAATGTATTATACATGTGACCATAAAAAAGCCTGAATGAGGCTTAGCCACTCAGACATCTACACTCCCATTGGCAAGAAAGGCTGGAAGGAGGGAAAAGAGAAGCAAATGCAGTTAACAGCCAATCGGGATGTAACACACTGTGTGCTGCTCTAGTTGCTAATGTTTATCAACTTGGAAACTGCGTGAGTGACTCTTGATTCAACAAAGGCACAAAGAACTCCTGTTTTCTGCACTCTGGTCCAGGGAGCAAGGAACACCATTTCCTCTGACTCCACCTGGCACCTGAGCTCTGGAGAGCAGCAGGCAAGAGAATGGGTCACAAGGGACTCAGCAGAACGTGTCTGGCTCCCAGGTTTCGACAGTGAGATGCACTGACAGTTGAGAGTACCTGTTTAGGGAGCAGACCTTCTGAGCAAGGAGCGGGTCCAGCATCTATCGCACCTGCCCACTTTCACTGATGCCCACCTGTCTCTGAGCTCAAAGCTCCTAGAATGATGCTCTGACTTTCGGCACAGTGGAAGTGAAAAGATACACATGCTTATTGCTTATGAGAATGACATCTATCAGCACCTTCTCCAAGGGGACACTGCGGGCTGGTGGCGGTGCAGAGCATGCGGGGCCATGTCCTGCAAGAGACACGAGCTACAAGGAAACACGTGCGTGCTGCTGGCAGGTGGCACCAACCCCGATTGCTAAATGGAGTCTGGGGAGGGAGGGGCAGGCAGGCAAACAGCTCAGGTGGGCCAACTTGAGGTGGGCCCCAAGAAGCGGGCTGAACAGTAACCACTATGTTCATCAGTGGTGGCTGTGGTTCAGGATCAGCACCATGAATGAGAACACGGTAAGACATCCCTGGGTATCCACCACAGAGGAGTTACTCTCACAGTTTCAAAGTCTCTCCACTCAAATACCCACAACAATTGGACTAGATGACCAGCCATCTGGCTGGGAGCTGACTGACAAATCTAAGGTATTAATTAAAAGGAACATCAAGACTGGGAAGAACAGAAGTAAGCTGGCTATTAAGGCTGATAATTACTTATAAGAGGTAAGCTCTGTCTCTCAAGAGCAGCCCTGCAACATGACAGACTGGAATGGAAACTGCTGTGACGTCTCCAGTCAGATCCAGACAGACTGACCTGAGAGTCACGGCCACGCACTTCCAGCCACTCCCACCCCCACAGCTTTTCTTCAATGAACCCACGTGCGGCAGCAGCACACAGAGGCGCGGCCACACCCTGGCCAAGCTGGCCAGCACCTCCCAATCTATAGTCAGTCCTCAAGCAAAATGTGCCCAGTTCTCTGGGGAGAAAACAAGACTCCAGACCTCCCCCTGGCCTGCTCCTTATCGCCACACCCCGAGCTTCCCCGCGGCCCACCGAGACCAGCACCCCTGTACACCAGGCACGCAGGGCCGCCCAGACTTCCTGTTTCCGACTCAGATGGGAGAGTGCAGAGGAAAATGCGCTGAAAACCACAAAGCACTGTGCAATCTTGAGGTGGCTTTACTATCTCTTTCCAAAAACAGAGCACAGAAAATCTCTAACCTCAGACAGGATTCTCTAAAGTGAATAGATTTTCTACAAAACTGAAAACAGGCAGGCTTGCACTGTGACTGCTAACGATTTCAAGTCAGTGATTCCAATATCATGTCTGAAGCTGGCATTTCTCAGTATCATCTCTCTTATCTTACTCTAGGACTTTAGATGGCTTGTCTCCCAGTTCATTCTTCAAAAATTTGGCAGAAAAACATGAATGAAATGGCTTGTTACTGAGGGTATGAAGTTTCCACCAAGTAAATAACAAAGCAACCACCACAGTATGCCATTCATCAAAAACTACAAACCCAAGGGCCACATTCCTCCCCTAAAATACATAATACTGTGCACAGGTGTACTCACACACAACTATGACTTTGGAATTATAACCCACTGATAATGACCTGTACCTCCTGAACAGAAAATGTCATCAACAATCGACTGACAGCTCTGACCTGGTGTGTCCGGAGCACTCTGGACACTCGTTCTTTAGAACATTCAGGAAGGGTGCTCACTCCTCAGCACAAAACCAAAGGGAGGAGAAAGAACGTCTGCAAGCACAGAGTTCATTTTACCAAGTGTCACAAACATGAGCAAAGGAAAATAAAAAATGCTAGGGGAAAAACTCCATTTGTGAGTAATCTTCATTTTAAAAATTACTAAAACAAAAGTCTCTTGTATCTCAGACTCAACTATACCCACTGCTTCAAGTTCTTGTAAAAGGCAAAGTTTTCAGTGTGTTACATGTATATTCAAAACCCTGCACAAACAATACAGAAAAACTGTAATACAAAAAAATTAAGGAAGAATTGTAAAAGTTGCACAGATGTTTAAAATAAATGAATAAAATCTATATTATCAATTTTAATAATACCAAGTTTTTGAAAAATGAGATGAATATGTATAGTGTGCCATGTATAACATACATAAGACATGTAGATTTTTAATGTCAGATTTGATTTTATTAAAAAAAAAAAAAAAACCTATGAAGAGACAAATCTCCTGTGCAGGAGCATTCCAAATGAGTTACACACACAGACGCACCCCGCCCCCATGAGGGAGGCGGAGTCCACCCCTGCTCCTTAAGTGGGGGCTGAGCATGGTGATTTCTTTCCAAGAGGACAGGCCACAGGGGAGCGGGGATGGCCCGCCACAGGGGAGACACGACCTAGCCCAGATGAGCCACACGACCACGTGATCAGCCACGATGACAATATGCACCTTTGCCATGATGTGGTAAGAATGGCACTTTATCTCTATGATCTTCCTTCCCCAACACCTCTAAAACCCCAGTCATCACAGAATGATATCACAATGGGAAATTCTAAATACACCTGACCAGTCCTCTACAAAACTGTCAAAATAATAAAAAACAAGGACGGACGGAGAAAATGTCCTAGCCAAGAGGAGCCTAAGGAGACATAATTAACGTGGTATCGGACCCTTAAGAAAGAAGGCCATTAGGGGAAAATTAAGGAAATCTTTATGGATTTCATATCAATATTGGCTCAATAGTTCTGACAAATACACAAATGTTATATACAAATATAATAACAGGAGAAAATGAAATGGGGGGAGGAAGAGGTATAGGAATCCTTAAAACCGTCTTCCAGTTCTTCTACAAATCTAAAACTACTTTAAAAACGAAAAGGGAATTCTCTGGTGGTTAGGACTTAGCACTTTCACTGCCATGGGCCCAGGTTTGGTCCCTGGTTGGGGAACTAGGATCCTACAAGCCTCGTGGTATAGCCAGCATAAATTTTTTTTAAAAGTGAAAAAAAAAAAAAAAAAGACTGTGAAGAAAAAAATCTGATAAATATAAACGTGTTAATTTAACAGAAACATATAGATTCTATCATTCTTTGGTGTGTTTTGAAAATTTAAAAACCCAGAAAATCACAAATGAAACCTTTCTATGCTATAGTAGCGGTATTATTTTAAAAAAAATTTAAGAGGCAAGATCACTTCAAAATATCACATTAAAAGTAATTATAACCATGCTGGCCTCCTACATGGGAGGTAAAAACATTTTCACTAGCTAGAAAAACCAACTTTGTTATGGGTCTTGCAAATCTTGCTTGGCTGAATTACTGTTTCAGATGGAGAGCTACAGCCCAATCAGACCACAGGCAAGGCTCACAGTACAGTATACATGAGTGTGTTTCTAAAAGGATGTAAACAGCAAATCCTTTTGTACAACAAAAAGTACTCCTGGGAAATCAGATTCACTCTCCAAGTTATCCATTCTATAAATCTTGTAGATGGGGGTCAAATCTGATTCATATACAGAAAATTGGGTATTATGCACTTTCTCACCTTATTTTGAATCCTGGTATATCACAGACAAAATGGTGAAGAAAAAATACAGACCTTTCAGTCAGACATGGATGGGTTGTAAGTCAAAGTCTGCCACTTTCTAACATGTGTCATCTTGAATAATTTCCTGGGAGACAGAAAAGTGGCTCAGAATATTTTATTCCATGTGCAAAACGGATATGGCATGTACCTCACAGGATTATTAAACATGAGAAGAATCAAGATTACACTGCAAAGACACCTAGAACAGAGTCCAGTATAACCAGTGCCCCAGAAATGTCACTCCTTGCCTGCTCTTCTCTGACTATAGTTCAAAAAGAGAAAACACAGTAACTGTTATCCTTGTTCATAAAAGGATCATACTGCAGTTTTATGTTATAGTCATTATATACTTCTGAAAATGCCAGAAGTATTACACGGTAATCAACATAAAAACCCTAAATGTTTTAACTTTGTGACAGATGGACAGCAAATTACTGTCTACAGTAAATGCAACTCTTTCCAAAATATTGCAGAAACATTTTGGAGAAGTCGATCCTTGAAGTCATGCTTTGGACCCATTTACACAAAGAATGTTAAGTTTAGTACTTCCTAACTTTACGCACTAAACAAGGAAAGAAATGAAAGATAACCTCTGAAATGTGATGTATTCGGTCACCAACGGGCACTCATCACACACCCTAATTACGCTATACCATCAAGATGGAGAGACCTCCCAGCGCCCAGACGGCACAGCCACACTGCCTGCCCCTCCCAGAGCTGGTGAGAAAAGCAGACTCACAGCACCCCACTCCCAAGACCTCCCAAAGCAGAATGTGCACCTTAACAAGATCCCCAGGTGATCTGCAAATCATAAAGTTTAGGAAGCCCTGCCCAAAGGTATGTTGAAGTCTGAGATATGTTAACGGCTGGGCTTTAGAATCAAATTGTCCCTAAAATATCTGCACTGAAGGAAAAGCACCCAAGAGGAATACGAAGGGCAGAGTCAAATGTCTCCCAGAACAACCCCAACACACTCTAAAGAAAGACAACAAAACTCTTACTCAACAACATATCCACCATGTCTACTACATGATCAAAAATCACCAAACATTCAAAGAGGCAGGAAAATATGACCCATCACTGGGAATTATATATATTTTAAAAACGAACAAAAGACTGTAAACACAGAGATGACAAAGATGTTGGAATTAGCCTTCAAAAGGAGAGCAGGAAAGGAACAGAGGAAAAAAAAAAAAAGAACTAAATGCAGAAGGGACAAACAGAAAACAAATGGCAAGATACTGACCTAAGTCTGTCTAACTGCATCAACATTTCATGTAAATAAACTAAACCCTCCATCAAAGACAAAGACTGTCAGAATAAATTAAAAACAAGTTCTGACTACATGTTCTTTACACAAGACACACTTCAAAGACATGGACAAAAGGGTAAAGACATCCTTTGCAGATATTAGTAAGAATTAGAGTAGCTGTGTTAATGAGACAAAGATAGAAATAAAGAGAAATATTGAGAATGATACAAAACTCATCAGGAGGACATAATAACCCAAAATGTATATTAACTTAAATCAGTAAAGATGTAGCTGATTTGAACATAATCAACTTACTCTAATTGACATTTACAAGCTACACCCTACAACTGCATATTCTTTTCAAGCATATGCAGAATATTCATCAAGACAGACCATATGCTGGGCCATAGAACAAGCCTCACTCAGTTCACCTCAGTTCAATTGCTTAGCTGTGTCCGACTCTTTGTGACCCCATGAATCACAGCACACCAGGCCTCCCTCTCCATCACCAACTCCCGGAGATTACTCAAACTCATGTCCATCGAGTCGGTGATGCCATCCAGCCATCTCAGGAGATTTCAAAGGACAAAAATTATATACAGCACGTTCTCTGACCACAGTGGAATTAGAAATCAGTAACAAAATAGTATCTGCAAAAATCTCAAATATTTGAAAATTAAGCAACACACTTCTACATAAAAAATATGAGTCAAAGAAATCACAAGTAAAATATTAACATATTTGAACTAAATGATAAAACTCTATCAAAATTTATCAAATGCAGTGTAGAACAAATTTAAGATGAAATTTATTGCTCAAATGTTAATATTGAAAGGTCTAAAATCAAGAATCTAAGCACCTACCCCAAGAAGTTAGAGCAAAAAAAAATCCAAAGCAGAAGAAAGAAAATAAAGAGAATCAATGATATAGAAAATGAGAATGTTGACAAGTCCAAAGCTGGCTGTCTGAGATTATCAATCCAGTTGACAAATTCCTCTCCAGACTCATCAGAGGAAAATGAGAGAAACACAAAACTATAAATATCAGATTGAAAGAGGGGACACTGGACATTATTACAGATCCTATAGCCATTAAAAGGAAATTAGGGGAATATTATGAATACTTCACTGCTAAGTAAGTTAAAGACCTGAGATGAAATGGATAAATTCCTTGAAAAAAAATTACCAAAATTAACACAAGAAGAAATGAAAAATCAGAATAATCTGTACCTATTAATCGAATCATAATTTGAAATCTTCTCACAAGGAAAACTCCAGACCCAGGTGGTCTCACTGGTGAATTGTATTAAATATTTAAAGAAACAATACTAACCTCTCATAGAAAAGTAAGGAAGAGAGAACAAAAGAGCACAGCCTTGACACCAAAGCAAATCAGGAGATACTGCCAAGAAAATTACAGACCCATAACCCTCATGAATATAGAAGAATAATCCCAAGACAATATTTTAATAAATAAGATCCAGCAGTACATAAAATGGATAACACATCACAATCGAGGGAGGTTATCCCAAGAATGTAAGGTTGGTTCAACATTCAGAAAGATGCACTTTACCACATTAACAGAATAAAGAAAACCTCCCTGATCCTCTCAACAGATGCAGGAAAATACTTGATGAAATTCAACAATCATCTATGATAAAAAGGCTCAGCAACATCCTGATGAAGGGGATCTTTAAAAGCCTACAACTAACACCATACTTAATGGAAGACTGTTTTCCTCCACAGATCAAGGATAAGACACGGGGTGCATGCTCTCAACACTTTGATTAAACACTGTACTGAAGGTCTCAGGCAGAGCAGTGAAGCCAAAAAGATAAAAAGCACACCAATTAGAAAGGAAGAAGTAAAACTGCCTCTATTTTACAAAGACAACATGACCTAGAAAATTCTAAGGCATCTATCACATAAGTAGAACAAGTGACTTAAGTTACAGGATATAACATTAATAAAGAAAAATCAATTCTATTTTTCTATATTAGCAACAAACAAGTGAAACAATCTAGACAAAATCTAGACATCAAACAAATGAAAATGAGAAATTAAACAATTTGATTTTAATACTTACTAAAAAGCTAAAGAAATAAACAGACCAGGGCTTCCTTGGTGGCTCAGTGGTAAAGAATCCACCTGCCAATGCAGGAAATGAGAATTTGATCCCTGATCCAGGAAGACCCCACATGCTATGGAGCAACTCAGCCCATGTGCCTTAACTACTGAGCCCACAAGTCCAAGAGCCGCCCCTCTTTGTCGCAACTAGAGAAAGCATGCAGCAACAAAGACCCAGTGCAGCCATAAATAAATAAATAAGCTATATATATATATACACACACACACACATATAAAATAAACAGATCAATGGAACAGACTCGAAGAGGGGTGGCAGACTTTCAGTAAAAGTCATTAGTAAATAGTTTAGTCTTAGCAGGTAACCTGTGGTTTCCATCCCTCATTCTTTTCTTTAGTTGTTTATTTTTTAACCAATCCTCTAGAAACATAAAAAACATTCTTAGGTTATGGGCCACATTTGGCCCATGGGCTACAAATTTGCTGACTCCTGGACTATAATCCAGAAACAGACCCCTCCTTATCCAGTCAATTCCATTCCTAGTTATTTATCCAAGAGAAATGAAAACTTATATGTCCACACAGACTTATACCAAAGTGTTCACAGAAGCTTTATTCTTAACAGCTCCAAACTAGAAACCACCACAATGTCCATGAATAGGAAACTAAATAAGCAATCATGATATATTCACACAATGGAACACCAACAGTAAAAAGAACTATTGAATTCAGGCAACAACATGCATGAATCTCAAAAACACTCTGAGCAAAAATGAAGCCCCACCAAAAACAAGCCCCACACTACCAAATTCCATTTATATGAAGATTGAGAACAGGTAAAATTCATCCATGGTGAAGAAATGGGTGGTGAGGAAAAGGGAGGAATACCAAAGGGACTTTTTGGCTAATGATTCGCCCTATATCGTGACAGGGGCATGGATAACATTGGCATGAGTCTTAACAAATCAAACTAACGCTTCAGATCTGTGCATTTCACTCTATGTAAATTATACTTTTAAAAATAATAAAAGTAAAACAGTAAGTATTTTAAAAATTAGTACATGTAGGTTTCTAACCCCCGATCCTAATTGTTTACCTCTAGTTAGAAAGTAATAGGGTTGATTGGTTTTTCTTACAAGTATGCTCTTCAAAGTTTATCAAAACAAAGAACTCAATGTTGCTATTTTGCAAAACATTCAGTTTATGCTACAGAAAATAATCAGTTATAGTCAATTGAAAAAAAGAAAGGTAACTCCAACTCTGATTTTGAAAAGAGGTAAGTAATTATGGATAAAAGACTGCTAGGGAAAACATCAAAAAGTTAATACCAATTATGAAGTGGGTGATAGGATTATTGGCAGTGGTTTCTTCTCTAGACCTACAATTTTTGTTCAATCAATTATGTTTTTAGTTAAAAAATAATTCTCTGAAAACAGCAGAAAAGCAGTCTCATCACTTCAAATGTTAATTATCTCAAATCCTTTAGGTAAGAAAGCATCTGGCCAGCTAACTAACCCAGTCTTCTCTGAGAGTTTTCAGTAAACCCAGACACCAAGAACTATACATACCCCATTCTCATTTAATCAGCACAACAATTCTATGAGATAGATATTACTATCCTCTTTCAATCTACACAATTCTCAAAGGCAGCTATTACTATTAAGCTCATTTAAAAGACAAACAATTAACACGCAGAGTGATTACATGATTTTCCCACAGCTAATAATTAGTGATGCAGCAAGTCCAGATTCCAACCTCTGCTCTCAAGCACTCAGCTGCACTCCGTGTGGGGAGGTGGCCTGGACCACCGCTGAAGAGGAGACAACAGCGGGGACAGGAGCAGCAGCTGGCCAGGGCTCTCTGTGCAAAGCCATGACCCGCACATATACAATCTCATTTAAAACTTGTTAAAAATAAATTCATGCATAAGTATCATGCATGGGAAGTTCAGCACATCCTGACTGACATATTCTCTGTGAAAGTCATTCTAAGATGACTGAACCAGTAGAAGACTGCTTAACATTTTTACCAAAACCTGTGCCTACAATAGCTCTATGATCATACCACAGCTCACTGGAGTATCTCTAAGTTTTCAGTTCTTTTGCTCTATAAAGTCACCAGCTACTTCCACTGTGATCGTTTTTAGAAAGGCCAAATTAGGATTTACTTAATAAAGAATATCCTTTTTTTTTTTTTTTTGGTGCTACTTCAAGGATTAGATGAGATGACATTACATGAAAAAAAGAAAAGCATCAGACAAATGTACAGGATTATTTCTCTTGCTACTAAATGTTAGAAATGTTCAATTATCATTCCAAAATAGGAAAGGCGGGTCACTCATCCTGATAACCAATTTGGCTCCACTCCTCCCGTAGTGACAACATGCTGCTAATCCATCCCTTCAGCACAGCAGTTCTGGGAGTGCAGTCCCAGCAGCAACTACGGTCACCTAGGAGCTGGCCGTACCCCAAACCTACTGAAGAAGGAACTCTGGGGAGCCCCAGCACGCTGGGTTAGCAAGCCCGCAGTGACTGTGCTGGACGCCAAGTTTGAGAACCAATGCTTTATCCCATCTGACCGAAATGCTGGCTGACTGACTGGGGGTCTAGATCTAAATCAAAACCTTCATCCCTATGGGACAGCTCTAGGGAGAGCCAGGCCCCTGTTTTCTAACTACTTTCTAAAAAAAAGAATAATATTCCAAAAGCCTTATCAAAAACAAGTCCTAATCTAACCCTTTGTGAAGAGGGCTTACCATACAAACTATTTTGGTCCCTTATTTCTTATACATTACTCATAAGCAAGGACTGAAGGGACTTCTGAAGCTGCAAAAGCACTTACCAGCCTCGGAACTGGACAGACTCTGGACCCCGTGCCCAGACAATTCGCAATACCTTCCTCTTCCTATCAGTGTCTGCTTCCTCTGCCACCTCTCTGCGCAAGGCAACAACACCTCCAGGCAAGAGAACTTGCATACAGCTTCCAATCCCCACCTTAAATATATTTTTATATATTTATATATACTTGTCCTCCTAAAAGACAAGTTTTGATTCTCTACAGAAAAGTAGAGCATGCTACCAAAAAGGTAACATACAAGGTTTCCTACGGTTGAAACGGAGGCACGCAGAATGGAGGGAGCGGAGGGGTGCTGATCAACTCCCCATGATCAGCCAGCACAGCCAGGAGAGGATCCCATGAAGCCTGGCTGATAGGGATAGTGAACGTCACTCAGTCGTGTCCGACTCTCTGTGACCCCATGGACTATACAGTCCACGGAATTCTCCAGGCCAGAATACTGGAGTGGGCAGCCTTTCCCTTCTCCAGGGGATCTGCCCAACCCAGGGATCGAACCCAGGTCTCCTGCATTGCAGGTGGATTCTTCAGCAGCTGAGCCACAAGGGAAGCCGTCTATGGTATTTGTGATTATTTCCACTTTCTCATTCCTAATTTTTGTGCAACTCTTAAAGAAAACATTTAAAATAGAAAACACAAGCCATTTCAACAACATGCCAATAATGTTAACAAAGAATGATATGATTTAAATGAAATAATTTCTCCTCTCCATTCTGTGTGCCTCTATTTCTAACCTGTAAAATGGAAATAGTACCCACTTTTTATTTTTAATGAAGAGTAGAAGTTAAATGCTTTTTTCCCTCAGAATAAAAACAAACTTAAATTCTTCTAAAACAAAAAGATATTGACTCAAGACCAAGAGTCTAATGGAGTACTGTCAAAAATCTTAAGTCACCCTCTAGGGAAAAAAACTTCAGGCCCATATAGCTTTTGTATAGATGAAGCTTCTCAGTTCTTCAAGGAACAGATCACTTAAATCCCAAACTGTTTCAGAGAACAGATATGAACATCTTCCAAACTCTTTCTGACCAATTTAATACAACTTTATATGAAAACCTGACAAAACACACAAAAAAGAATTAGGGATCAATCTCACTATTGATTAGTGAGAAGCAAAAATTCTAAATGAATGCTAGCCAATAAAATCCAGCAAAATATTAACTTAATTTCACAATTACAGAGATGGTTCAACTGGACAGTAGGAAACCTGAGATAATTTGCCACATAAATAAAACAAAGGAGAAAAAAATCATAGAGTAATTATAGATGTCAAAAGGGACTTTGATAAAATCCAACATCCAACAAATGAGGAATAGATTATGACCCAACTTAAAAAGACTGAAAACCAAAACTCACGTTATGCTTAATAATAAAACACTACATACATTTCTATTTAAATCAGAGACAAGACAGGGATACCCAAGAGCATAAACACTGGCAGAAATACTGCCAAGGAAAACACAAAAGTACCAATAATGCAAAAGATAACTGTCTACTAGGAAAAACCTAAGAGAACCACCTGAAAAAGTATTGGAACAAGAGAAGAGAATTCCATCAAGTGGCCAGATTACTGAAGTGACATATATACGTTAACATCTTTCCTATATTAAAACAACAGTCAATTAGGTAATGAAATAGAACTCATGTCCAAAAGCAAGGATAAACCCATGAATACATTCGGAAACGAACTTAGTTAAAAAAAAAAAAAAAAAGGTGTATTACTTATATAAAGAAAACTATAGTATGCTTCTGAGCAACATAAGACTCTCATAAAAAGACATAAAAGACAAAGCTTGCATGAGCAGGATAAGACGACTCAGAAAGAAGACAGACTAGTAACACTAAATAAATGCACTGGGCTAACTAATTTGGAAAAATGTATACAAAGCTAGATTTCTATTAATATAGAAACACAAGTCAAAATGAATTCTGGGTTAAAGATTCAAGGTATAAAGGGAAAAAGTATATAATACTCCATTTTGGAATAGAAAAGCATTTCCAAGCATGACATAAAACCCAAAAGACGTAAAGGGGAAAAACGGATAAATTTGTTTCTATAAAAACTGAAAACATCCATTTGGTAAAAACTCAGAACTATGTGGCCATTCTGGCAAGTAAAAAAGGGGGAAACACTTTCCCTCATTAAAAGACTTTAGCTTTTTTAAAAAGTTATAATACTTTCAGGGAAAAAAAATGAGTGATTTAATGTTTTTAGGGCTTCTCTGATAGCTCAGTTGGTAAACAATCCACCTGCAATGCAGGAGACCCCGGTTCGATTCCTGGGTCGGGAAGATTCACTGGAGAAGGGATACGCTACCCACCCCAGTATTCGTGGGATTCCCTGGTGGCTCAGCTGGTAAAGAATCCACTTGCAATGCAGGAGACCTGGGTTTGATCCCTGGGTTGGGAAGATCCTCTGGAGGAGGAGGGAAAGGCTACCCACTCCAGTATTCTGGCCTAGAGAATTCCATGGACTGTATAGGCCATGGGGTCACAAAGAGTTGAACACAACTGAGCAACTTTCACACACACTATGCTTGATTTTGCTTCTCTCATCTCACTTTATATGCTTTTTGCTTCTAATTTTTTGTCTTTAGACTTTAGCTTTTAATACACAAAAATATTAAGAGTACAAACCAACAAGAAAAAATGGGAAACAAGACAACAGGAAAACTGACAGAGAATCTGAGCAACAGCAAAATAGAAAAGCCCATGAATTTATGACAAAACACTGTGCCTAAGAGAACAGCAAATCAGTTAAAAAAAAAAAAATGCTATCAGTGTTGGTGAGAATTTGAGGCACAGGGACTCATCTGCTGTTGGTTAGGGTGTAATCTGCATGTTTTTGGAGAGGATCTATGCTTAAATACATATGCTTATTAAAAATGTCAATATCCTTTAACCCAGAAATTTCACCCCAAATCTCTCCAGCAGATACGTCCAGCTATACAAAGATATATACACAAATCAAAAATCAAACGTATAGCATCAAAACATACAGCTATTGGGGCATTAGTCCTACAAATCAAGATACACAGCCAAATCAGGGACTACTCCCACGCCATACCTAGTGAGAAGGACTGAGAGCTCTATCTAACAGGCAACAGCTTCCAACTGACACTGCTGAGGGGTGGAAAGGATGTGTGCACACACATATATGTGATGGGGGCGCAGGGGAGGGGAGAGGCTATACTATACTATGTTTAGAAGCAGTACACACACACACACACACACACACACACACACACACACACACACACACACACACAACCTCTCTGTGCCTGGATACATACAGACCATCTCTGGCAGGACAGATAAGAAATAGTAGCTGCCTTTGTTGAGATAATTTGGGAGAACCAAAGGTCAAAAATTAAGGGAGACTAACTTTTCAGTTCTTATCCTTTATGCTGATTTTTTTAAAAATTTGACTTAGTTGTCAAACCACATGCATGATTACTTTCTAAAAACAAAACCGTTAACAAAGCCTCTGACCCAGTAACTTCACTGTCAGAATTACCTCACCATGCATGTGGACATGCCTACACGAGGACAGTCACTGCAGCGCGGCCTGTGCTAATGGAATGTCAGAAAGAATCCAAATGTTCCTCATCAGGGTACACGAACTATGGTGCATCACAGAATACACTACCTTGCTATCAGTAGGAAAACAAGAAAAATCTGTGCCCACTGGCATGGAAAGGCATTTCGTGGTCTATTGTTACCTAAAATGGCAAGGTGCTCAGCTCATGTAGTCTGGCTCTGTTTTGTATATTAAAAAAGCAATTGTGAGTGCTCGCTTCGGCAGCACATATACTAAAAAAGCACCTGTGTTAACATATCTGTACAGAAGCAGTTACCTGTAAGCGGAAAGGGGCTGCTCTTTTTTACTATTTACATTATTTCATAGGAAATCTGCATATCCTTTGTACCAATAGTTTTTTTAAACAAAATTACCTATTTAAAAAAAGTTTCTTTTTCCCTCTGTGCATTTAAAATCTTATTCAGTTTAAAATGAACTTGTCCCTTGCTCCTACTATTTGTCCACCCCTGTTAGTTCTTTTGTCCCAACCAAAGGCCATGATAACTTTCAAAAACGCCACCTCCCACCCCTTCTTCGCCATCAGCCTCTTTGGGACAGGAGCAGGCTGTGCCACAGCAGTCATGGGCTTACCATCCTCACACTGAACACCTGCTGCTGTCTACAGACAGATCACGCTGCATAAAAGAGTGAAAACGCTGGGCAGACAGAGGAACATGGAGTGAGGGAGACATGATCAGCAATGCCCAGACTGCAGGAAACTCCCAGAACAAAGAACAAGCAAAACCACCAGATCTGTCAACAAATAAACTGTTAGAATTCTAGAGATTAACAGTTTCTTAAGAGCCATAGCAACTGAATAAAAGATAGGTTATTCAATTTGGGGGGAGGGGAGTCTGTAATAACAAATCACGACACCCGCAACCACTGGAAAACTGAGTATCTAGTGGACACTGATGACACAAGGAAATCACTTATGTACGTGTGACAGTGTACTCTGCCCAGGTATGCCAAGTCCAACATTCAGGAATACATAAACACATACACACATACACAATCAATGGCTTTCCAAATGTGGTCAAGGGACTCAGTTCCTTTCAAGGGTCAAAACTATTTTCATGAAACACTAAGACAATTATTTGCCTTTTTTGCTCTCATCCTCTCACAAGAGGCTCTGTGACATGTGACATCACTACAATGGCTAATGAACATTTGTGTTTTAAAATTCTCTTTTAGTATCTAATGAGGCAAATATGGACAGATAATCCACATTTTTAAAGAAAACTCCTCAGGATTTCTGAGATTGCTCAGGAGCCCTGTTTATTTTTGTGTGTGACTGAAATTCTCCAGACCACCTTTTCGTAACTGTGCATGTGGAGCAGTGACCAGTGACTCAGGAAGGAACAAACATCAATCGACCCACGAAGCCTAAACCCAAAGAAACCTCTTCTCAATTCAACTCCAAAACGGGCATGCACACACAGACCCCTCTTCAAACACCAGGGACAACAAAAATTTGAGTTCACATTTCCCCCTTCAAAAGAGATAAATGAAATTTGAATGTTTAGAATTATTTCACTTTTACTTCTTCAGTTAAAAAAAAAATCCTCTTCTTAGCTAAGCCAGTCACAGGGCTCACAGCTGTCCCCTAGTGTCGGCATCAACCTCATGGGGAAACTGTTCTGCGCTGACCTCTCCCTTCCCCTTATCTGGGACTCATCAAACAGTTCTGCTGTTCTGGAATCTGCTGCACCAAACACTGCCTAAAACAGGGGCACTTGGGGCAGCAGCTGAGCGTCTTCTCAGAGCATCCCAGTGGTCGGCGCCTGGCAGGTCAGCCTGTGCTCTGTCCCTTGAAAGAGAAAGTGTCAGTCGCTCAGCCGGGTCTGACTCTCTGCGACCCCATGGGCTACAGCCCACCAGGCTCCTCTGTCCACAGGATTCTCCAGGCAAGAATCCTGGAGTGGGCTGCCATTTCCTCCTCCAGGGGCCTTCCCTACCCAGGGATGGAGCCCAGGTCTCCTGCACCGCAGTGGATTCTCTACCGTCTGAGCCACTACAGCAGCTTGCATCCTGCCCCATGTCCACTCTCACTCTTCCGGAGGCCTCTCTCCACCCTGGCGTCTGCCTTCCCTGCTCTCCACATGCAGTTCCTACACTGCACACCAGCTGCGAAACCCTTCTCAGGGGCAGAGCTCCACGCTGCACCGCCATCACACCCCAAGTCAGCAGGTCCGAGCGTCTCACGGCTCCAGGCGGCATGCACGCTGCTGCTCTGGGACCCCGCCTGGAGCGCCGCTGCTCTGGGACCCCGCCTGGAGCGCCGCTGCTCTGGGACCCCATCTGGAGCACCGCTGTTGAGTCTCCTCTGGGACCCGAGGCCCCACACTGCCCCTGGCTCTGCCACGCCACCCCTTCCTGTGAAGCACGGCAGGAGCTAACCAGCTTGGCACCCAGCTTCCTCGCTGGTAAAACGGAGGCGGTGGCAAAAGACACCAGGCCAGCCGGCTGTAACACAGGAGGGGCATGAAGAGGACGGCCCTGGCTGGTGGCGGGAGGTGACGGCAGAGCGCCTCTGCCGGGCTCACTAACGCCACAGACGACCGACTCCCCACCAAGCTGCCTCTCAATCACGTGGTCCTATCTCCACACATTCGTCTCAGAGGCTGAAAACTGGCCCTCGGCCCCCAGCCCCCCACTCTGTTCTCAACCATCTGCCGTCTGACGTGTAGGCTAGCCTACCGCTGGCTTCTTCACCAGTTCCCACCTTAAAGACACGGCAGGGATCCGTATCCTGGGAAGAAGGACATGGAACGCCAAATCCATCCCTTTCAAGAAGGAGGGGCAGGAGGAACACCTAGAGGAGGACAGGAATGTGCCCCTGGTTAGCAGGACGCCTGCAAATTACTGACGCTCGCTTACCTTGCTCATGCCTCCAGCCTGCGCGGTGTTCAGCCCTGCGTGACTGGCCATTTGCGGTGAAACCTGGGTCAACGTCTCAGCCAGCACACTGCTCGTGGCCCCCTGCATGGCCGGAGTAGGGTATGGCATCCCAGCTCCCCTTCCTCGGCCAGCAGCCCCGAGAGATCCATTCATGACCTGCGCCTGTCCTTGCTGGGCCTGGTTCATTAAACTGTGGCCAGAGTTACTATTGAGGAGGCCTGGGTGGGTCTGGTTAAAGTTTGCATTCATGCAGATCCCAGGTCCTGTCTGCGACGTGGCAGGACTGCTGGTTACCAGCCCCACTTGCTTTTGTGCTTGCGGATTCAGTGCTTGGGAAGCAGGAGGAGTGGGCCCGGAGGTGCTGGCTGCCTGCTTGGGCAGGCTAGGGGCGGAAGAATCTCCCTGGTTCAGAGGGCTCTTGCCCATGGCACCCAGACTGGCCATGTTGGCATTGCTGGGCTGCCCCTGGGCCTGGCCACCGAGGCCTTGCTGCGCGGGGCTGCTGGCACTCACATTGCCTATTCCCGGGTTGATGCTGGAGCTGCTGCCTCCTCGCAGGAGCTCGGACAGTTGTTTATGTTTGGAAGCAGCATCTGGAACGAGGTTCCCACTGTTTAAAAGGCTTAATTCTCCTCCATTGGGGATCAGCTCATCAGGAAGATCATTTTCCAAGTCAAACAATGATCCAAAATCTAGAAATGAAACAGAAACAGAAATGAGAAACTAAGCAACCATAATCGCTCTCCAACCGTCATATGTTACTACAAACGTAACCTAAAGGGGCATTTAAAACAGAACACTCGCATTACGAATAATGTCAAAATGATCTGAAAGTTCAATTGGGAAAATAAAACAGAAAAATATTTTTCAAATTCTGAAGAAGGGAAAGTTAAAGAGAGAGGAGAGGACGGATATCTAAAATGATAGACTCTATCCTATAGTCTAAAACAATAAAGAGTGTGGGGTAAGGCAAATACAAATTAAAGGGATACAATGGAAATTTAACAAGTTTGCTGAATTATGATGTTAAAATGCTTCAAGAATGTATCTGTGTAAAACAGTAACTGGGCATCAGGTTAGACCAACAGCAATTTGAGAAAATTAAAGCCCAGCCTTGAGTGAATATATATATATATAAGAAGTAAATTATTTTAAAAAAAAATAGCCTTAACAGAAAATGAGATTCGTCAAACTACTAAAGCTACAGGAAATAGATATACACAGAAATTAAAAATAATTAAAAGAAAATAAGAGCTTAAAAACTATACAGAAAGGGTTAAAGTCAATCTTATAGAAAGATAGAAAGCACACCTCCCAAGAATAAATGTGTAACGGATATACAAGCATGTAAATATCACAAAGGAAGATAAAACAGTAAACAAAAGAGACCATCCTTCCTAGTCATCAAACATGAAAATCACAGCAACTCCTTTTTTTCCAGTCTCTCTCAAAGTAACACTTCTCTTATGTGGCCTATATATGTCATCCCTAGTCCTTCACTGACCATGCACTGTTCAAATAACAACAACCTGGCCATGCGTGCAAGTGCAGAGGACAAGATGTGCAGAAATACAGTCACTGTGGAATTATTTGTAACATCAAAATAAATGCAGACTATCCTCAGAAGTAGTTTAACCTACTGGTTATCACAGCTCAAGACCCAGACTACCAGTGTCTGGATGCCGGCTCTGCCTCCTGCTCCCCACTTACCAGCTGTGTGACCTTGGTTAAGTCACATAGGCTTTCTGTGCCTCAGTTTCCTCATCTAGAAACTGGAAGTGATAATGGCTACTACACCTCAGAGGGCTGCTGTGAGGACTAAATGAATTAATACATGGAAATCACTTAAACAGTGCCTGTGGGTGCTAAGGGTTCACAATGTATTGGATATTTGTGTGTGCTGCCTAAGTCGCTTCAGTCGTGTCTGACTCTGTGACTCCATGGACTGTAGCCCGCCAGGCTCCTCTGTCCCCAGGATTCTCCAGGCAAGAATACTGGAGTGGGTTGCCGTGCCCTCCTCCAGGGATCTTCCTGACCCAGGGGTCCAACTCATGGCCCCTGTGGCTCCTGCACTACCGGCAAATTCTTTACTGCTGAGCCACCGGGGAAGCCCTCAGCTATTATTATTACTACCATCCAATAATAGAGGTTTAATAAGCTGCTGCACAATAGAAACTAGAGAACATTATACATCCATTAACATATGAAGACTGTACAAATATAGGAAAATGTTTTGTGTTATATAAAAACATGCAAATGAAACTGTATGCAGAATGGCACGCAGAGTAAGATTAGAACTAAAGTGCGTGCATGTGGGCAGTAGCTGAAAAGTAACCTGCCAAAAATAGGTGCAAGGGTAAAATGGGGGGTGATGTGTGCAAGCGACTTATAAAATTTAACAAGCCACTCCCCCTGCCACCAACCACTTTTAGAAAACTGAAAACCTTTTTCTCCAAGGTGCAGACTCTTCTATCTTCCCCAACCAGCTCCTCAGCTGGCTGCCTGGGACGTTCCTTTCAGGAAGGGCAGTGACTTCCAGTCCAAGGAGCAAAAACCACCAGACCACCTTCCCTGCGGCAAGTAACACAGTCCCAGCTACGGAAACTGAGGCAAGTGGGCCAAGGCATTCTGGAGGTGGTTCTCCTTCCCAATGCTAAGGGATGCTCAGAAGATGACCTCCCACTCTTCACTAGATTTCATCCCGGAACTGCAGAAACGCTCTTCAGCCAGGAAAGAAGACAGGGCTCGCGTGCTAAGGATGGCTGCAGGGCAAACACAAGCACCCAGGTCCATGAAGCCATCTCTAGGCTAACACAGCCGATCCGGGAGCCACTCCCCAGCCCCCAACATCTTCAGACTTCTTATAACGAGAGAAAATACACTCCTATCACTGAAGCCATTCCAGCTGCAGTCTAAGGTAACTTGCAGCTGAAGGCATCTTGGTATCTTCCTTGTGTCTACCGATGAAGTTCAAACTTCTTCACTCTCCTCAGCACCTGCCGGGGCACCGGACCTCCCAGCCACAATACCACAAGCCAGCATCTGCATCAGCACGCTTTCTCCTCTGCAGGTACTTTCTCTCACTCTAGAAAACCTCACGTCCAGCCCTCCTTCACATTAAACAGTGACTACGGAGACGTCTCCTGCAAAACCAAGCAGTCCCTTTTCAGCCTCCTGAGTTCACTACACATACAGGCCTCATAAGCCACCTTGAACACATATTTAGTTCATCCTGCCTGACTGTGAGGGACTAGACACTCCGTGCACACACACTCTGCTTTGCAGAACCTCTGAGGGCAGCTGCAGATGGCATGAGCCTCACCTTTCCTCCTGAGTACTTCACTGTGTGACCCCTAAGAACACCCTTTACACGAGCACACGACAGTTGACAAATTCAGGAAACTTAACACTGATATGGTACTTAATACTGATTGCCCTTACTCAAATCTGGCCAATTGTTCCCAAAATGTCCTTTATCACATTTTCTTTTTCCTGTTGCAAAACCCATTTCAGATAAAGAAGAAAAAACACTGTAAAACAATTAAAAAAAAAAAAAAAAAAACCATTTCAAGACCCCAACGCGTTTAGGTGTCCCGTCTCTGTCTCCTCCTTGACTCCAGAAAGGGCCTCCAGGCTTTGTCTTTCATAACTCTGAGATTTGTGAAGAGGGTAGGTCAGTTGTTCTGTAGAATGCCCCAAGTGGGGGTTGCTTCCTCAGGCTCAAGGACACTTAATCATGAAGTGACAACAGGACTCCTGGATACAGAAGACCGCAAAGAGAACCACTGACAGGGCTTCCCGCAGGCGACCACCAAGCTCTTGTGTTTCCACGTGGCTTTGGGGTTCCATTCCACAACTTCTGTGCTATTGTGTCGTCCTTAAGCTGGAGATTCACTAAGGTCTCCAGACACAAAGACCACATGAAATAAAGTAAAAATAAATGAGAACAACCCTCTAACATAACTAACATTTGCATTTGTTGCCTCCTATATGTACACACATTTTTACTGACCACTCTTTCAGAAAAATCAAGTGTGTGTGTATGTTTAATGCAATGCTTCTTAATCTATGAACATGAAAATGAAACTCATTTAAACAAAGACAACGGAAGCCACTTATGACAGACACCAGATTTCCTTATCTGCCAGGAGGGGATGCAGTGTCAAGCACTAGAGACCAGAAGAAGGAAGCGAGCTACAAGTACTGTAAATTCGAAGTTTGGAATAGCCTGCGGATGCTCCTGACTGACTCTTCCAAGAGTCCCAAAGCACTTTTCCAGGAGAGAGCGGGCAGGCCAGGACAATGGCAGGTAAATTCAGAAGAACAGATAACCACAGCAAGGTCAACAACAGGGTCCCTAGTCCAGCGTGGGAAGTGGGAGTCGGAAATGGGAGTGCAGAAAGAACACCTGCAGGCAGAGCACAGGAGTTCAAATCCTGGCTGAGTCAATCAGCCCCGTGTCCCTGGGCAAACAGCTTAATCTCTGCGTCTTAATTCCCTCAACTGTGAAACAGGGACAATGGTATCCCGGGGCTACGCGCTGAGAGCAGGAAAGGGGCGCTCTGCCACTGACCAGTTATCTAAAGGCCATCCTGCACAGAAACTTTCTTACATTTAACAGCTCACCCACGTGCTGCCTCTCTCAAACTGATGCATTTTCTTCTACGGTTTTATCTTGCCCTAGTCCCAGTGCAGCTGCACCTTCTATGTCTGCGCCTCGTTTCTGGTTTTGGTTTTTACTGGTCTGCCACATTGTGTCCACGGTGACCACTCTTTCTCACCCTGTTTCAGCACAAGCACATCTCACAGCTGTCTGGGTGCAGGATGAGTTGACTAACTCTGCTGCATCCTCACCTACCCAGTCCAAACATGTATGAACACACTAAGAGCCACATACATGATGTACAGTCTCTGTAACAGACAGAAGGGGGTGTGCAGCGCTTGTGGAAGGCATATCCACACTCACTCACACCATCACACTTTCCTTACCATTACTCTTCCCTATTCTCTAGTTCAAAACAAAACACGACACAGGAGAGCGAAGCAGGACAGCCGGGCTGTTGCAACACAACACAGCTGTGCTTTCCACACAGCCAGTGTCCCCACATACTGGCTGGGCAAACACCAGTCAATCATCGGAAGTTCCGAAAATTCAAGACTGAGCACCGATACTTCCAATCCCAGCAAGTTCCTGTCTCTCCACCACATCAGCAGGGGATGGGCCCAGGAGAGGGCAAAGCTGAGGCTGCAAGAGGGGGCAAAGCTGAGGCTGCAAGAGATTTGGGGTCACCCTGAGCAGAAGATGAGCCCCGTCACACAACCACCAGCAGATGCTGTGTCCACAGCCACAGCCGGGAACAGGAATTCTCACCCCCTCGGAACTTTCCAGCTGCACCAAGGAATTCAAGATAGAACATACACACGTTGGGGAGTCGCCTCCAACTAGAGGAGGTGCCTCCTGCCTCAGTCAGCTCCCCGAGGAGCCACAAATGACTCTTCATTTGGGGCTGGAAGGCACTGGGAGAAGGAGGGGTGCGGGGCTGAACCTCTTCCCTCCCTGTCTCCGCCAGGTCCAGACTCCCCTGTGCCTCTCGTGCCTCTGAGCTAAGCTGACCCGGGGAAAGCAGCTGTGGGCGCTCAGGCTCCACCACGCCCCGCGAGGCTGCGGCGCCCGTGGCAGCAGCTCAGGAAGGAGAAAGCGGAGCACACCTGCTGCCTGGGGAGCAGAACGGCTTCACCACGCGGGACCACGAGGGCCCTCTCCACTCTGGACCACAGAGACCTCAGTCCTGGGACTGTCACGGCAAACACTGACCCCCCCACCCCATGCCCCAAGACCCATTCCGATGCATTGCGACCAGAAGGCAGCATTTCACCTTAAGGAATGAACTACTATCAGAGACACTGGAAAAGGCTTTTCATTTTACAAATCAAATACCTGGCAGGTGACTGACCCAATCTTTCCAGCCAGTAACATCTGAAAAGTTTTGTTTGAAAGGAGTTGTTTCAAATGCATCAGCTAATTAAACAAACCATCTAGAAGATACTTCTTCCCTCAGGTTTCCTGAATTCTCCTCTTTCTGTCAATATATTTTATATTCTTTGAATTGCATTCAGAGCCCCAGATCCTCCACATTAGCAGAACTGATTTTTC